>NC_058086.1:77333911-77694658 GCF_014858855.1 Bufo gargarizans | reverse complement strand
ACTATATCAAGGTTATGAGACTGCGTACAATTAAGGCTATGGGGTGGGTGGGAAAGGGAAGGAAAGAGGGAGGACGGGAAGAGCAAGGGAAAAGATAAGTAACGGCAACAAATGAGACGGAAACAATAGTCTATAACCTGGTAGGCAATGAACAGGACGGTAATGACCGTCTAACTTCTGGTAGGGCGAAAATTCAGTGCTATGGCTAGAAGGACCAGGGAAGGTAAGTAGTTGGTGTCAGAGGGCCTGCACCAAATTTGAGTAAGGCATTATCAAGATGCCCAAATGAGACACAGAAAAGAGTCCCAACACAGGTAGGAATAAGCAGTATAACGCAACTGCGGGAGTTATGGTTTTTGGAGTATCATCCATAGGAGACAGTTCCAGGGCGTCAGTCCCTTGATGTGAACGGGGTTGAAGGAGCCATTGAGGTGGGATTAACTTCGGTGTTTCCTGGAGACAGTGGGATCTGACACATTTGGAGTAGTTGTTTCCCTTCCTCAAGCGTTTCTGCGGATGAGAATCTTCAAGGGGTAACCCCACTTATAGGGGACATCTTGATCATGAAGGGTTGTCGTGATTGGCAACAACGCTCTGCGTCGGCGGATGGTGACCATAGATAGATCAGTAAAAAGCTTAACTTTTTGATACGGAACTGGGAGTGGGCTCTTCTTTGTCGCAGCCATGAGTGCCTCCTTGGTGTGGAAGAAGTGAATGTGCGCAAGGGTGTCACGCGGGATATTAGGGCCTAGGTGCAGAGGTTTAGGGATCCTGTGGGCCCCATCAATCATCATATCAGGGGCTGGGATCTGCAGTAGAAGCGCTCTCATTAGTCCTTTTAGGTATGCTTGCAGTTCCAGGGGAGCAACATCTTCAGGAATACCACTAAATATCACATTATTTCGCTTGGAGCAATCCTCCAGGTCTGCCATCTTTAGCATAATGGCTTCCAGATCATGAGCCATCTATAATTGCATTTTGTGGGCATCTATAATTGCATTTTGGGAGGATGCAAAGTCGCCCATTTTTGTTTCCACATGGTGGATTTTATCTTCAGTTGTCTGCAGTCTGGCAGAGAGAGGGTTAATCAGTCCCGCAATGTCCGCCTGCAAGGAGGATTTTAAAGCTGGTAACATGGCTTTGAGAGAGTCCTCAGTAACAGGTTTGTCAGAGGTAGGAAGCAATTGGAAGGGGTCCAAGGGCGCTGCAATATGAGAAGTATATGTGTACTCACAAAGCTGCGGTTGGCCTCTGGCATCTGATGTAGTCATCTGAGGATGAGGGCTTCCAAGTAGATTGTCCCGCTGCGCAGGCAGTCGGGCGCCATTTTGGATCCCAGGAGGAGTGTGCACCAGAGCTCTGGCCTCCTCTGGCGTCAGTGGAAGCGACATATTCAGCAGGTTAGTGCTGGCAGATACGTCCGGTGGGGAAGGTGAGCAAGCTGTAGGAGCAGGTGACATGGCGCTGATATGGGATACTAGCAGGGCCTTATCTGTTTTATCGGCGCAATCTTTGGATCTTCCCCTGTCGAAGTAGCTTTCCAAGTTGCCATCTTGTAGTTTCGATAGTTTCTTTTTGGTCTTCCCCATTGTGTTTGAGGAAGGATTAGGCGTCTGTGGGTGCAGTATGGTACTGCTCAGATACAAATTGAGACGGGCAGGCAAGATTTCAGTCGCTTGGGTGCAGGAGCTCTTCTCTCAAGCGGCCATCACGCTCAGCAACCTAGCCACGCCCCCCAGACAGGACACTTTTAATGGGGAATCTATCTTCCTCAGTGAATACATTGGAGAAAAAAATATTTAACAGCTTTGCTTTCTCCTCGTCGCTCTCTGCGACTCCACCCTCATTACTCTTTAAAGGCCAACACCTTCAGATTTACACTTTTAAACATTTATATAATTGAAGAACATTTTAGGGTTAGTTTTACTCTCTTTGGCAATTAATCTCTCAGTCTCTAGTTTGGCCGCTTTTATTAGTTTTTTACATGTTCTATTTTTTTCCTTATAGTTTTTCAGTGCTTCCGCGCTACCCTCCCATTTTAGTGGTTTATATGCTTTCTTTTTGTCAATTATTGCTTTCTTTACAGTTCTATTTATCCACATAGGTTTATTTATTTCTTAGTTAGGCCTATGGCCACTCTCAGTTGGCTAAATGTAGCTTTTTTAAAGTTTGGCAATTTTTGTTCCTCCCTGTAGAAATGCTCTTTTGAATGAGATTTGGAAGGTTATTACTTTATGGTCACTATTTCCCAGGTGTCCCCCAACCTGCACATCTGTTGTTCTGTCAGGCCTATTGTTTAATACCAACTCCAGTATGGCCGTCCCTCTAGTCAGGTCCTGAACCAGTTGGGAGAGGTAATTGTCCTTGGTTATTGCCAAGAACCTGTTTCCTTTATGGGATGTACAGCTTTTAGTTCCCCAGTCTATATCTGGGTAGTTAAAGTCCCCATAATAACCACCTAATTATGATTTGCTGCCTTGTCTATCTCGTTTAGTAGTAGATTTTCTGTGGACTCTGGTATATTAGGTGGTTTATAGTAAACTCCTATTAGTAATTTATTATTGTTTTTAGCTCCATGTATCTCTACCCACAGTGACTCCACATGTTCATGTCCCTCACTAATATCTTCACGGAGTGTGGGCTTTAGACAGGACTTTACATAAAGGCAGACCCCTTACTTCTCCTGTTTTGACAATCATTTCTAAACGGACTGTAACCTTGTACATTAACCGCCCAGTCATAGCTATCATCCAGCCATGTTTCCGTTATTCCCACTATGTCATAGTCCTCCTCACACATTACTAATTCCAGCTCCCTAGTTTTATTAGACAGGCTTCTGGCATTAGTATACATACATTTGAGAGGTTTATGTATATTTTTTACCCTACACCTTTCCTTCCGAACTGTTCTAGTCCCTCCTTCCATTCCTCCCTTAGTCCCACTAACTTGCCCCCGGTCTCTATCTGCACTATCTTCCCCTCCTATAACGTAATTTCCCTCCCCCCAGTCACAAGTTTAAACACTCCTCCAAACTTCTAGCCATCTTTCTCCCCAACACAGCTGCCCCTTCCCCACTGAGGTCCCTATGATAGAGCCTGTAGCCGATACAGAAGTCGGCCCAGTTCTCCAGGAACCCAAACCCCTCCTTACTATACCAGTTCTTGAGCCACTTTTTAATCTCCCTAATCACCCGCTGCCTTTCTTGTGTGTCCCGTGGTATAGACAGCATTTCAGAAAATACTACCCTTTATGTCCTTGCCCTAAGCTTTTGACCTAAATCCCTGAAATCATTTTTAAGGACTCTCCACCTACCTCTAACTTTGTCATTGGTTCTGAAGGGATATATGTAACTCTATTTTGTCTGCTTTAACAATGTGTATTGTGAAATCATCTAATCCATGCACTGTTTTAAGTTCCCCTCTGTGGAATTTGAGAGACTTCCTCTGTCTGTGGACAGTTTCTAGAGACCCTTAAATTCCTTAGTAAAAAACAGTCACACCTTATAAGGTCATCCCGTCTTAATGCATACTAAGCATATATGTGTCTACACATGATTGGTTAATGACGTTACTATGTAAATTATACTCTGCTCCTTTAAAAGGCTGAACTATGGGGCAATAAAATTAGAGTGAATTTGAACAGACACGTGTTGGTGTTAAATCTGATTCATTCTCCTGGTGCCAGAAAAGACTTAATTCAAGCTGACCACCAAAACTCTGGTATCAGGGATGCCATAAGCAAAGGGTCCAAATTGCCTTACAGCTTTGGGGGCTCGTGTCCGGGATCATGAGGGTCATCCTCAGGTCCACTGTGAAAGACATCAATTTTGTCCTCCGTCTGAGGTCCGGCCACGCCTCGACCCAAGTAAGGCCACGCCTCGACACAAGTAAGTTGAACCATCTACTTAAGATTTCGGTAGGTCGCTGTGGGACACAGCCAAGGCTCAGGGAGCCTAAGGTGATTATAAGGGACTCCTGGAGTCCACATCACCGCAGATATATAAAGTGCACTAAGAAATACTGTTCAGGGAACAGAAGGTTATAAGCTTGGATTAACTTACTTATACGATATATATATATATATATATATATATATATATATTTTAGAAGTGATAAGATTATCTGTTTGTGTGAGATACTGACCGGGTGTTAAGTGTACAGTCACATCCCACTGTTATTGTCAAATTGATGTATTTTGGGTTAACTACTGTTAATGTGTAAAATTGTTTGTGTTGTGGAGGACCGCAAGACGCCCCACTTTTTCGCCTAGGAGTAATCCGCTGACCCGGAAAACGTGAACGCAAGTGGCGGTCCAAAAACAACAATAGTCGATAGGGGTCCAAAGAGTATAGAGAGACACTAAGATACAAATCAGCTGATCAGTTGACAGGATTTTTGTCTGAGCCTTGACGGTTCAGTACAGCCAGTCCTGACAGCGATTGTCTCACTTATTCTTTGAACTGTAAATACTAACATGGGAGGACAAGGGTCTAAAATTAAATACCCTAAACCAAAACCAGGAGAAACTTGCAAAAACTATGTAGCTCGTGTTAGTCCAACAAATTGATCAACCCGTGGGTAGATAGTTTAGCAGGCTGGACTGAGGTAATGGATGCTGCAGATCCATTCCCCAGGGACGGTGATAATAGTATTTATCATACGGATATGGTCAAAGGACTATGTCTAGGTGATAAGACAGCCTGGCCGCATTTTGATGCTGATCCTTCCTGGGACATGGAGTACATGTCCAGGGGAGGAGAACAGTGGCTGGAGATAGCCCCCCACTGGTATGATAGAAACATAGAATGTGTCGGCAGATAAGAACCATTTGGCCCATCTAGTCTGCCCAATATACTAAATACTATGGATAGCCCCTGGCCCTATCTTATATGAAGGATGGCCTTATGCCTATCCCATGCATGCTTAAACTCCTCCACTGTATTTGCAGCTACCACTTCTGCAGGAACGCTATTCCATGCATCCACTACTCTCTCAGTAAAGTAATACTTCCTGATATTACTTTTAAACCTTTGCCCCTCTAATTTAAAACTATGTCCTCTTGTAGCAGTTTTTCTTCTTTTAAATATTCTTTCCTCTTTCACCTTGTTGATTCCCTTTATGTATTTAAAAGTTTCTATCATATCCCCTCTGTCTCGTCTTTCTTCCAAGCTATACATGTTAAGGTCCTTTAATCTTTCCTGGTAAGTTTTATCCTGCAATCCATGTACCAGTTTAGTAGCTCTTCTCTGAACTCTCTCCAAAGTATCAATATCCTTCTGGAGATATGGTCTCCAGTACTGAGCACAATACTCCAAATGAGGTCTCACTAGTGCTCTGTAGAGCGGCATGAGCATCTCCCTCTTTCTACTGGTAATTCCTCTTGCTATACACCCAAGCATCCTGCTAGCATTTCCTGCTGCTCTGTGACATTGTCTGCCTACCTTTAAGTCTTCTGAAATAATGATCCTTAAATCCCTTTCCTCAGATACTGAGGTTAGGACTGCATCACTGATTTTATATTCTGCTCTTGGGTTTTTACGTCCCAGGTGCATTATCTTGCACTTATCAACATTAAATTTTAGTTGCCAGATTTTTGACCATTCCTCTAGTTTTCCTAAGTCCTTTTTCATTTGGTGTATTCCTCCAGGAACATCAACCCTGTTACAAGTCTTTGTGTCATCAGCAAAAAGACACACCTTACCATTGAGGCCTTCTGCAATTTCGCTGATAAAGATATTAAACAATATGGGTCCCAGAACAGATCCCTGAGGTACCCCACTGGTAACAAGACCTTGGTCTGAATATACTCCATTGACTACAACCCTTTGTTGCCTGTCCCTCGGCCACTGCCTAATCAATTCAACAATATGGGAGTCCAAGCCCAATGACTGCACTTTATTGATAAGCCTTCTATGTGGGACAGTATCAAAAGCCTTACTAAAGTCTAGATAAGCGACGTCTACTGCACCTCCTTCATCTATTATTTTAGTCACCCAATCAAAAAAATCAATAAGATTAGTTTGACATGATCTCCCTGAAGTAAACCCATGCTGTTTTTCATCTTTCAATCCATGGGATTTTAGATGGTCCACAATCCTCTCCTTAAATACTTAAGGAGAGGATTGTGGACCATCTAAAATCCATTAATTAATTTCCATTAATTTCCCCACTATTGATGTCCGGCTTACTGGCCTATAGTTGCCAGATTCCTCCCTACTACCTTTCTTGTAAATGGGCACAACATTTGCTAATTTCCAACTGAGGTCCTTCTCCTTCAATTTCCTTTGTAAAAACTGAACAGAAGTATTCATTGAGGCAGAGCTAGTTCTTTATCTTCTTCCATATACCTTCCTTCTTTAGTTTTTAATTTGGTAATTCCTTGTTTTAGTTTCCTTTTTTCATTTGTGTATCTGAAGAATGCCTTATCGCCTTTTTTCCCTGACTGAGCTAATTTCTCTTCTGCCTGTGCTTTAGAAGCTCTTATAACTTGTTTGGCCTCTCTCTGCCTAATCTTATAAATTTGTCTGTCATCCTCATTTTGTTTTTATAATTCTTAAATGCTATCTTTTTGTTTTTAATGATTTTGGCCACTTCTGCTGAGTACCACAGTGGTCTCTTCCTTTTTTGCTTTTACTGACAAGCCTAATGCAATTTTCTGTTGCCTTCAATAGTGCCACTTTTAAGTAGTCCCATTTCTCCTGGACTCCAATGAAACTGTTCCAGTCTGATAGGGACTCGTATACCACTAATCTAATTTTAGAAAAGTCTGTTTTTCTAAAATCTAAAACTTTTGTTTTTGTGTGGTGTGACTCAGTCACTGTACTTATAGTAAACCACACTGACTGGTGATCACTAGATCCCAAGCTTTCCCCTACACTAATATCAGATACCAAATTCCCATTTGTGAATACTAAATCTAAAATGGCCTCCTTCCGGGTTGGCTCCTCCACTACTTGCTGTAGAGATAATCCCAGTAGGGAATTTAGAATGATGCAGGTAATAGAAAAAAGAATAAGAATCCAAAAGGTCCCAAAAATGATAGGACTCTACATGAAATAGAACAGGAGGTAGGCACAAAGAAGAGAAGTCAGAAACCTCCTCCACCCTATAATAAATCTACCCCCACGGCACCTCTATACCCTGTTCTGACCCCAGATGAAGAAGATGGCGCGATAGCAGCCATACCATTAAAACTAGAAGAAAAATACCAACCCCCCACGCCAACATTTGGAAACAAAATGGAGTGCGGTCTAATTACTAGCACACCGCATCCTAGTTATAAAACACGCAGTACAAGTAAAAAGAGAGAGGAGTCAGAAGAGGAAGAATCAAAAGAGGGAGTCCAAGTAATCGCTCCCTTTCTGACAGTAGGACAGCACTTAGTAAAAAAAAAGCCCATAGAGATAGAGGAACTACACACAGGAAGATGTAAGGCTTATCCTGGATGGTATTATAGGCACACACACAACATGGGATTGGGAGCATGTCAAATCCATATCTACTGTTAAATAACGCGTCGAGGCTCCAGATTATATATGTAACACAGAAGAGGGTCAGAAAAGGATATGGAGGGAGATAGAGGAACATATGAATGAGGTATTAAAACAAAAAAATTTCATTGCCCCTTAGCAGTGGCCTGCAAACAGAAATCTGCCGAATCAGTCACTGAATTCTGGAAGAGATTCATGGACTGCTGGAAGACTGAGGCAGGGCTATCTGTGCGTGACAATGACAATCTCCACATTTGTGAACAATTTGTCAGACAAATTGATCTTAGCTGTGAAACAAAATGTGTCCTCTTGGACCTCAAATAAAAGTGTCGATTTTTGAGAAACATCTCTTTGAAAAGGAAGCAGCAGGATGGTTTGAGATAAGGAAAACATCATCCCCCACACACGCATATACTAGCAGAGGCAGGGGTAGAGGAGGAAGGAGGGGTGGAAATAACAGCAAACCCTACAATGGAAGACAGGACTCATTGCCAAATAATTGTTGTTATAACTGTGGAAAGGAAGGACATTGGGCACGGCAATGCCGTGCACCAAGGAGGGGGGAGGGAATTATACAGAGTAAGTGATGTTATATGTGTAATAATCCAGCTTTTAACAAAAATTATTATATATGTGGAAACACTAAGACCACCTGGTATATAAGATGATTTGGGTTTAACAAAATGACTGTACGATTATAACATGTATATTGTCTTCTTATAAGAGTTGATTAATCACAGAGTGAAGACCAGAAGACATTGGAAAACACAGCACAACAGTGACATAGACCATCAGCAATTCTGGGTGTGGTGTGGCTATCTGTTTCCAGGAAAGCTGTGTTTGTCTGTGCTGCAAGTTTTGGAATGAAACTAAGAAAACTGTGTGACTGGGTTGGAAGACAAATGATTCAGTGGAATGCGAATGGGTGTGGCTTTGAGTTGTAGTGGAGTTGAAAATGTGTGAAGACTGAGGGATGTTTTTAGCAGAATTGTGTATGCAATTCAGTTTTTATGTATGAGGGCATGGTTATGAGCTGTTTGTGTAAATGAGTACATGAAAATGTGAATACGTATGGAGTACGATATTTGTTTTTGATATAATATGCGCATTGAGAATTTTATTTTATTTTTCTTGGAAGTTTTTGGTTTTTATTGGTGCCAACAGCATTGATCAAGTTGTACATTTTTTTTTTTTTTTATTAAAGTCAATGAAAAGCTTTTATGGGCCCTTTGTGTGTTCATGTCTGCATTGTCAGATCTGTTTGTTTCAATGTTTGAAGTTACGGGTTACATGTTAAGTGTTGTGCTTAACATTAGAGCTCTGTTCTCATGGGCAGCTGGGATACTACTGACGGACAGAAGGAGGACCACAGCGTCCGACAAAAAGGGGTGGACTTAGATGACAGTAGGATTCATGGTAGATAGCAGTGTAACCTCAAGTGTGTTAAGTAAAGATTTGTTCATTAAGCTTGACTTGCAGGTATCAGCAAAGAATCAGGGCATAAGAGTACACTCAGGTCTCATTCCAATCTCTACACCAGTGCCACTGATTCTTGCAAACATACAGGACCACCCAGAATTTAACAACATTAACCCTGCATTATGGTCTTCAAATGAATATGACACAGGATTCATAGATTGCACACCTTACAAAGCTACTGTGAAACCAGGTGTCATCTCAGTATATCAGAAACAATACCTGCTGTCAGAAGAGAAACTCGATGGACTTAGGCCAATGATAGAATTCCTACAAAAAGGAATCCTGGAAGAGGTGATTTCACCCTACAGTACGCCCGTGAATCCAGTGACAAAGGCAGATGGTACTACCCGCTTTGTACAGGATTTAAGGGGCATCAACAACATCATTGTGCCTATAGCCCCTGTTGAACCTGATGTCACTCAATTATTATCTGCCATTCCAGCAGACGCTGTTTGGTTCAGTGTGATAGATCTGAAAAATGCATTCTTTTCTATCCCAGTTGATAAGATAACCAGACTACTTTTTGCTTTTTCCTTTGAGGGACGTCAACTGACCTGGTGCAGAATGCCCCATGGATATGCCGATTCACCTATAGCATACAGCATAGTCCTCCAAGCCACGTTAGAACCATGGTACCACCCCCCCCCCCGCCCCCAAGGTTCTGTGCTGTTGCAATATGTAGATGTTTTGTTACTATGTAGCATGTTAGCGGAGGCCAGCATTCAGGATGGTTTATCACTGTTACAATGGTTGTCAGGATGTGGTCACAAAGTGGCACTTGCAATGGTGTAAAATGCAGGTTGAATACTTGGGCTTTATCCTCACAAAAGGTGAAAGGAGAATCAGCACAGAAAGAGTCCAGTCTATTGCGGGTCTGGTCACCCCGCACACCAAGAAAGAAATGTTATCTTTTCTTGGTATGATAAACTACTGTAGACAATAGATTCCTGATTGCTCCTATTATGACAATGCTTTGAGGCAAGCCACTCTGAATGAAAATCCAGATTTGATTAAATGGTCTTCTGAAATGTACAATGCATTTGATTATCTGAAATGTTCACTCATGTAAAGTCCAGGGCTGGGCCTCCCTGACTATAATATGCCCTTCCATATGTTTGCACGCCAAAATTGTAAAACCATGGTGGGTGTACTGACACAAGAAAACTGAGACAAGTTGCGTCCTTGTGTATTTTTCTCCACGGTAATGCCCACCCCTGTTCAAGGGATGCCAGCATGTCTGTGTTCTCTTGCAGCCTGTGCTATGATGGCAGAGTTGGTAACTCCTTTCATAATGCGACATTACACCATTTTACACACCACTCATGATGTTGTAGGCCTACTCAAGGGCATCCACACTCAACACAGCAGGCAACTGAGCTCATTGCACTCACTAGAGCATGTATTCTACATGCTGACAGACCTGTCACCATCTATACTGAGAGTAGGTACGCACATGGGGTAGTGTGGGACCATAGTATGATTTGGCAGAAGAGAGGATTCACAGCAGCAGATGGTAAGGGTCATGTCTCACAGGGCAATGCGCTGGCAGATAAGGTGGCGAAACGAGTGGCCAAATGCAACCCCACAGGTCCGTGTAACCATTGGGAGATGCCATGTCTGGCACCTCCAACCCCTTAGATGTTGCAATTGCTTATTGATCTTCAATGGTATGCCACTGAACAGGAACAGCAAGACTGGTGTTATCCAGTATTGCAAAGACAGGATTAGTCTGCAAAGAGGGGTAGCCATGCATTCCCCAACACAGTGCTTCCATATTAATAGCACATTTCCACGGAGTAGGACATAACAGCATTGAGATACTCATGGGAAGGCCTTTCCCCACCCCCTGGGCCCAATGATAGTGCAGGGAGGAGACCTTGATTTAATAAGGGAAGACTATGTCACCAAATTGATACAGGTACTTAACAAAACTGAGGAAAAAGTTTCTTGTAAGTCTCCCTCTCTTCCACAGGAACCCACCCACCCATACAGGGTGGGGGATGAGGTGGTGGTCGAAACACTGAAAGGAAGAGCTCAAGGTGATTTCGTATAAAGCCCACCTACTACCGTGGTTGCAGTAACCAGAACAACTGTGCTGACTGAACAATCTCCAATTTGGATCCACGCCACCGAGTGAAGCTTGTGAGAGAAATAGAGGAGGTACTAACGGGGGCAGACAGCCCTGACCTCCAACGAGGCCCAGAGGTACTAACGGGGGCAGACAGCCCTGACCTCCAACATGATGAGCTCCTCACTCTTTTATGGGAAATGATTGAATGTACTTGTGACAATCTCCCCTCTTTTGAGGTTGCCACGAGTGCTTGGAAAGGACTACTTGCCCGCCTCTTACCATGCGATTATGGTCCCATGTTGAATGCACCGGTTTTGTGCAGAAAAGCCATAAGTACATCCAGGCCAAAGAGACTTGTACTAACTTTTGAATTCCTGGTCTAATTCATGCCATGTTGGGATGTGTTAAATGTCTATGTGTATTGTAAAGGGTGGGACATTGTATGTTGAGTAAGTGATGTCTGTTCCATTGTCTCTCTGTGTGTATTGGCGATTGTCCTCTGTCCTGGAGACAACCGAGTTGTAATTCGATTGTCTCTCAGGACAAAGGGCAATGTGTATTCTCCTGATTATGTTAACCATGGTGTCTATGTGGGTTGTAACCTTTGTGTTATGGGTTAATGTATGGTTGTTGTGGGTGTCTCCCTTGCATGGGAGCAGGGGATAAAAGCAATTGTATTTTTCAATGTGAAGTCTTCCAGTAAAGTATTTCTAGCATTCAGCTTGGGCTAATGTATAGACTTATTTGGCGATGCCGGCGATACCAGCGATACTAGCGATAATAGCGATTTATTGCTCTGTGGATTACTTGGCTGTGCTATTTCAAAGGGAGAAGGGAATACTAGACGGTGACACGGATGATACCGTCACAGTACTGACTAAGATTGCTTCAATAATTGTGTTGATTTTACCAATTAGTAGAGAATGACACTCCTTGAAGGAGGGACCTGTTACATGGACACCTCTTCATATAGGTCATTGTCTGCAAAGATCATCGCACATGAAAATAATGTTAATAGAAAATCCTAGTAAACAGGATGAAGGAGATTATGTTCTAGGATGGTACTTTCATAAAATGTGGGGATCTGCAACACAAATGTTCAGACTTAGAGATATGTATAAATCTAAAGAATATGCAATGTAACATTACAAAAACAGTACCATCCCTAGACAAACATGTACCTCTACCAAAAGGATGGGTATTGGCCTGTGGAAATACTAGTTACACATACATACCAGCCAATATTACAGAGGGACCCTGTACAATAGCTAGGTTAACATTAACAATGATACCACTAGTCCCAGCAATGCAGACACGAGACACTTCTCTACAGCTACCAGAAAATTGTGACACTAATGTGAATCTCCTCTCTAGAGCAGAATACATGAGTTTAGGGATATCTATGATAGGGGTACCAGGGTTGGCCATATATAACCACAGGACAATATCAAAACTTGCCTGTTTTATGGTAAAACTGATAAATGTCACTAGTGCAATTCTGCAAGATATACTGCTGGATATACAATCATATAAAAAGGCTATCTTGCAGAATAGGGCAACTATTGACTATTTATTGCTTCAACATGGTGTAGGATGCTCCGCGTTTGCAGGGATGTGTTGTTTCAATCTATCAGATCACTCCCGTGGAATAAAAGATAAAATAGGCCAACTAGAAGAGATGATTAAACATATAAAACAATATGTTGACCAAGGATGGTGGGACTGGCTTTTTGGCTGGATACCTGACTTTGGTCAAATAAGGTATGTTTTAGGAGTGGCACTCGCCGTGGTCGCTGCAATAGTGTGTCTCTGCTGTTGTTTACAGTGTGTGCCCTCTCTTCTTGCCATATGTCAAAAAGTGGCCGAAAGAGGGGTACACTCAACATTCTTCTATACTCCGGTAGAGATGGAAGAGGCAAACACAACCTCAACAAAGCATGAGGATTATACTCCTGGAGGGTATATGGAATATCTAAAGGATTACAAGCAAACTAAGGGAGAAAAGAGAAAGAACCATATAGTATAAGATATATAAGGTTCTAAGAGGGGATTGAAGGGATATATGTAACTCCATTTTGTCTGCTTTAACAATGTGTATTGTGAAATCATCTAGTCCATGCACTGTTTTAAGTTCCCCTTTGTGGAATTTGAGAGACTTCGTCTGTCTGTGGACAGTTTCTAGAGACCCTTAAATTCCTTAGTAAAAAAACAGTCACACCTTATAAGGTCATCCTGGCTTAATGCATACTAAGCATATATGTGTCTACACATGACTGGCTAATGATGTTACTATGTAAATTATACTCTCTGCTCCGTTAAAAGGCTGAACTATGGGGCAATAAAATTAGAGTGAATTTGAACAGACACGTGTTGGTCTTAAATCTGATTCATTCTCCTGGCACCAGAAAAGACTTAATTCAAGCTGACCACCGAAACTCTGGTATCAGGGATGCCATGAGCAAAGGGTCCAAATTGCCTTACAGGTTCCAATATAGACCATGACCAGTGGATCTTCTCCAGCCCCTCATAGTAATCTGTCAACCCGATCCGCGATGTGTCAAACTCTAGCGTCAGGAAGACAGCACACTGTTCAGCAATACAGTATTTGTGACTGATTGCCCTATGTGTTCCCCTAATAATGAAGTCTCACACTACCAGCATCTGTTTGCATTGCCCTGCTCTCCTGGTTCCCTGCTTACTGGAGCCGACATTCCCCTGACTGGCAGAGGAAGTGTCCGACTGCAGCAGTGCCATCCCTGAACTGACATCCCGCTCATCTGCCAAACGTGCAAACTTGTTGGGGTGTGTCAGATCAGGGCTAGCCTTCCTGGCACTCTTTCCTCTACCCCGCTTTCTAACTGTTACCCAGCTAGCTACCTCACTTTCCTCAGCCTCCTCTCTGTCACCCTCCCCTCATCTACCCTAAAGAGTGCTTGCTCGTGGAGAAGCAAACTCTTTTGCAAATTGTCAATGCCTCTCAGTGTTGCAACTTGCTCGTTTAGAGACTCGATTTGCGATTCCAAATGGGTATTTTTCTCACATCTTGAACCAAGATATACACCCTTGAACGGCTGTTCCAGGACTGCATACATAATGCAAGATGTGCACTAGACTGCATTGTCAATCGTGCAACACATACTAAATGGGGATTACACTACAAAAGCGAAAATATAATATAATGTAGTAATAAGTAACTGGCTAATTGCAGTCCCCCACTGAAGTCCCTGAATCTAAAGTCACTTAATCTTAAGTCACATACTTACACAACCACAAACTTAATCAACAACGCGTCACGGTCAAACTCATGTTATATATCTGCTTATATAAATATAAATGAAGCTCACTACACCAGCCAGTTTTTTTCCCTCTGGATTCAAAAAGCTGAGGGCATCTCCCTGCCCAGCAGCCATCTTAGTTACTGGCATTTTTTTCTGATACGACTACTGTGCACAAAAAAATACACATAAATCCCAGTAGCCCAAGTAGTACCACAAGGAGTACTCATTCGAGTCAATAAGTGAAGGATACACATATACCTATGATTAGTTATGATCAGTAGTATTGTTTGTTTTGCTCTGATGAAATGCCTTAATTTCTGTTTTTCAAGTAAAGTCAAGTGAAGTCCCCCCTCCTGCCCATTAGAATCGCAAAAGGAGGGGATTGTGATGGAGATTGTCTCAACTGTAGTAAACTGTAGCTTTAAGGCCAGACAGATTCTGTTCTCTCTGTCTTTTATATGATGTTGCTGAAAAATACTTGCCTTGAGATAAGGCACTGCAGAAGTAGTAAAGAATTAGGGCTGCACGATATGGGAATTTTGTGCGATTGCGATTAGGGCCCTAAAAATTGCGATAACGGTATGCGATGCAATATTTTAAGGGAATTGTGCTAGAGGTCTATTTGCTTTGATTTTCAAGGCAAAAGCACACACAAATTACTGATAATGCTGAAATGTAGTTATGCCTAACTCAAGAACTGAAATGCACAGTGTTTTTCAAAATAAAACATATTTTACTAAATTAAATAACATATTTGCATTACTGCAAAAGTACAAAAATACAAAACTTGCCAGTAGTAAGAGGAGATATGTTCCGTCAAAGTGACAGGTACCACGCCCCTTTTTACACGCCCCCTTTTATATCTCTTGATATAAATTTGATATCAAAGCTGCTATAAAATTGATATCGCGTGGTATTGGATTTATATAGTTTGATACTAGTTTATAATGGCACTTCTCAGATGTCTGCTAGACTGCATCTCATATATTGGCACCTCTTAGATGTTTGCTAAACGGCAGAACACAAATGTCTTTAAACATATTTCTAAAAGCTATTTTCCCAGATCTGTCACAGTCTCTATTTGTGTAAACAAACCTGGCCTAATTCCAGATTTTTCCCAGACTTCTCACAACCGAGCTGCTCTACAAGGGCATGACCTCTGTCATGGATATCAAAAACACAGCTTTTAGACTGGCCAAACGATTTATTCTGGTAATCGATACTGTTCTAAATGACTTTTCTACAGACAGGCTCATTAAAACAGCTGGCCATTTTTCCACGGTCTGTGAGATATAAAAGCTACCCAGTTTTATATGAATTTGATATGAATTTATATCAATTCAAGTTGATAAGTTTCATTTAAATAAAATTCAAAAGACACAGCTAAGCCCTTTTTTATAACACCTCATAAGGTTTTGATATAAAATTAAGATAAGCTACATTTAAATAAATGCAAAAAGACACTCATAAGTCCTTTTATGAATTAATCTTAATTTAACTAGTAAAATGACTTTTCTACAGACAGGCTCATTAAAACAGCTGGCCATTTTTCCACGGCCTGTATTCATATACTTGATTTTAACCCCCCCCCCCCCTTATAAAATCTCATTTTATATAAAACTTCATAAAGGAGTCGTAAAATATCTCCTTAAGATATAAAAGCTACCCAGTTTTATATGAATTTGATATGAATTTATATCAATTCATATTGATAAGTTGATAAGTTTAATTTAAATAAATGCAAAAGACACTCATAAGTCCTTTTTATGAATTAATCTTAATTCATAAAAGGACTATAATAAAACATATAAATTCTTATAAACATAATTTAACTAGTATAATTTAATTAGGTATTATAAATAATATTTTTGTAATTTATAACATTCATATAAAGGCTAAACACTTTGATATCTCTTTATATCATTTTATACAACTTGATCATTTTAATAAGTGTTTTTTTTTTTTTTTTTTTTTTTCTTTGTTGCTAATCAATATGCTAAATCGCTACCACCTGACATGTTTTACAACACGGACAGCCTATATAAACAGGGGCCAGGCTCTGCAAGGCTATCACAGAGAGACTCGGGCAAATAGACGCAGAGACCAGCAAGGCATAATACATTTAAAGGTAAGAGCCATTGGCACTTGTGCTTTTAAAGCTTTCACTATTTTGAATATGCATTATTTTATCTGTCGCTATGTAACGTTGCTTATTTATATTCGTAATGCTTTACTAACTGGCTTTTTTTTTTTTTTTTTTTCTTTTACCACATACAAATGAGATTATATTTTAACTAGCAATATCTTTCACTTTTTATTCAATATGTCTTATTTTAGCTATGTGTACATGCCGACAAATACCACAACTATCTAAATTCTAGCAATCTATCGATCTATACATCTATACAGCTATCTATCTATCTATGTATCTATCTCTTATAGCTAACAACCTATCTAGCTATCTATACATCTATCTATGTATCTATCTATTCCGTCCGTCTATCTATGTGTCTATCTAATCTATCTGTCTAGCTATATAGCTATCTATCTAGCTAGCCACCCATCTAATACATATCTGTCTATCTATCTATCTATCTAGCTCTCCAGATATCTGTTAGCTATCTACCTATCTATCTAACGAACCATTTACTTATCTATGTATACATATAGCCAACTACACCCAACTATCTAAAATCTATCTATCTATCTATCTATCTATCTATCTATCTAAATATCTAGCTTTACATCTCCCTGTTAGCTAGATACATAGCTTTCTATCTATGTATACATACAGCCAAATACCACGTTTAACTAACAATATACATTTCGTTTAGATGGAATCAAACCAAGATTTGTGGGGGGATGACAACATGCCTGATGCGCAGATGCTTATGGTGGTCGATGATTACTATGAGTCGTACATTAGCGGTGGTGGTGCGCAATTGTTTTCAGACGATTCGCCCAGTATGGGGCTAGTTCATACGTATATTTCAAGCGAACCCGATTACAATCCGACATCACCTTGCCTACCCGGTAAGTATAAACAGCTTATGCTTTTATTACATATGTAGTTTTAGAGCTCGCTATATTTCATGTACATTTATTACAGACACCCAAATCCGCGACATTTTAGGAATTGCGACCAGAGACGTTGATACTGAAAATACAGTAAATACAAACATTGAAGTTAACAGCAACAACAATTCTGGCGCGCTAAAAGAGAACGAGCCGTCGCGAGTTATCGATCTCACAACCCCAGGGCGCCCTGAAATGAAACAGACGACCAGACTAGCCAGAACACGTAAGGCTCGATCGACTTCTTTTATGTTGGCTGTTTTAAACATTATCTATATTTCTAATACACTTTTTTAAAACACAGCGCTGGAAAGAAAAGTGTATACAATTGATGACATCGCGACACTCTCCGAGGCGGGCCTACAAAAGCCTACCAAGCGGGGCAAAGAGCGTAAGGATCAAAATGCATTGCGGCTGTAATATATTTTAAACAATCTATATAAGTCTAATACTTTCTTTAAATGCAGCGTTGAAAAGAAAAATGGCCACGACCGGCGGCGCCAAAACGGTATCAAAGAAAGCTAACACAAAGGGTAAGGATCCCGCTACAGCGGCTCAAAAAACAATGTCTATAACTTTTAAGCGGTTATAAAACAATGATGTTTAATCAAACCTTGTAATTTAAAGTTTTTCAGCTGCCGGGTAGTAGCGCACGGACCAACAGAACTGTTTCATGCCCCGAACCACCAGAGGCGATCACCAACGCCCGCCTGTTGGGTAGTAGCGCACGTACCAACAGAACAGTCTTCATTCACCGAACCACCAGAGGCGATCACTAACGCCCGCGACAGTTGGCTTGCGGAAAATACAGCAATGTCGGTCATCCGTTGTCCTGATGCCCGTAAGTTAATATTACACGGGGTGCTCTGTTGTAATTAGCGCCGCTTGATGTTCTTAAGACATAC
Organism: Bufo gargarizans; assembly: GCF_014858855.1. Classification (NCBI taxonomy): domain Eukaryota; kingdom Metazoa; phylum Chordata; class Amphibia; order Anura; family Bufonidae; genus Bufo; species Bufo gargarizans. Next base: position 77,676,361 of record NC_058086.1, on the reverse strand, counting down.
AGCTGGCGGCTTGTCTTTAAATTTTTAATAAAAGTCATAATGACATATATAGTTATCAGTCTATCTATCTATCGATATACCAATTTATCTAGCTATGTAGCGATACATCTAAATAACACAACTATATAAATTCTAGCATTTTTCAATATTTTTATAATAGCACTTTAATTATAGCGCTTTAAAATTCTTAATACTCTATCTTAATGTTTGTCTTTAATTTTCAGCCAAAAGAAAACAAAACAACAAAGCCCGAATCGCTAAAGAGAGACAACGCTCGACCACTAAACAGCATCAGGAGCAGTTTTCGCCGATAGCGGGAGTTCTAACAACGCCGCTGCCGGGTCTGCAGAGTGGTGAGCCAACTAGCGTAATAAATGATATTACAGCTTTATGCGACATAACACCAGCACCCAATACACAGGATGTAGTACCTTGTAAAAAGCGCATCACATTTGATACGCCAGACACATGCAGCAACGTACAACAGATAAGCGAACCCCAACAGCGAGACGCACCTCTTGTCCATTCCTGTTATTGTCGGGGTGGAAAGACGTACGACGCGTTGAGGGATATCGCGAAATGTAATGACAAAATGGCACGCGTGGCGTTGCATTTAAAATGTTACGTTAAAGACTCTACGTCTCTAGCGTTTAACAGTCCCAACAAAAATACTGAGGGACAAATACACGCTACGCGTGACAAATGCAGACGAATGATTACGCATCTTGACGCTCTTGAAAAAGAGCTACTACGCCGAGACTGACTAGTCATGACTGGTGGTGGTGGACGCCCTTTTAAAAGCACAAAAACAACTGTAAGTGCTAGGGTTAGAAAGTTAAAAAAGGCTATAAAAATCTGTTTTTCAGTTAAACGCTCTAAAAGAGCTAGAGAAAAAAGGCGTAGCCGGCGTAACAATGGGCCGCCGGCGCGTCCGAACAAAGTTAGCAAAAAAAGACAGGAGTGTCGTAACAAGACTGGTGCGTCAACTAGTCTGAACGCTGGACAAACACATCAGCAACCGCAGCCCGCGCAAGCGGAGCACAGTCGGCCAAACAGCGCACCCACTAATAGACCTTCTAACACACAATCAAAGCGCCGTCATTCAGGCGACGGGACATATAACACGGCTATTACAGAAGACCCCCCTGAAACACAAAATGTTAGATCCGTTTATCTAGAACGTGTATATCAGCAACAGCGTGACTTAGCGAATTTTAACAGTACCATGTACACGGAACACTTCAGATTCGCTAACCTCGAAGTCGTTTGTTCATTTGTTGACGCTCTTGATGCAATACACGCTGCTATACAGACATTGCTAGATAGGATTTTACGGGGCGCCGAGCCGGGTGATTTCATACAATTGCGTTTAGACGGCGGTGAAACGTTTGATTCGATTTTTTCTAATAGGTATTCTAGAGATGGATTTAGCGCAGAAACATTTTTGAACAATATCGCTAACGCTTTACAGAGTAACGCAGAGTGCATAGCCGGTAATACACTTAAACTAGTTGTCATCATTGTCAGGGGCCGCCGTGGTGGGGCCCGAAGACGTTTGGGCGGTGTCGCGTATAGTCGTATTATTGATCGTAAAAAACAACATTTATACGATTTCAATAATTACGATAATAACGTCTGTCTGGCCGCTAGTGTTTACGCTATTTTGGAGGGTGCTGCTTTGGGCGATGTTGCTTTGTTAGAGAAAGCTCGACAACTGCATAGAGACTTACAAATACCTGAGGGGTATTTGGTGTCTTTTACTGACGTTGCTGAATTTGAAAAAAAATTAAACATCACAATTAAAATTTTGTACCACAATAGGGGTCAGTGGCGTTATTATCACACAGCCCGCACAGCTAAAGAAAAGACCGTCTATATATTGCACCATGAAAAGCATTATTATGGCATAAAAAATCTAAAAGCCTTTATCGGCTGCGATTATTTTTGCGATGTTTGTTGCACTGTATACAGTCATAAATACCGACACGGGTGCATGCAGTTTTGTAAAGCGTGCCAGAGCCCGAATTGTGCGGAGCAGTCTAATAATACACGTTGCCCGATATGTAGGACGTACTGCCGATCAGCTGCATGTTTTGAAACACATAGAAACCTGTCACTTAGTGATAAAGCTCTTTGTAAGAAAAAAACTTTTTGCGGATTTTGTTACAAATATATAGACAACGGCGATGAGCACAAATGTAACGGTTTAAAATGCACCATCTGCGGCGGCCAGGTTGACAAATTTGACGACCATGTTTGTTACATGCAGCCATACACCCCCAAAAAAATGACTGACAAGTACATCTTTTACGATTTTGAATGCATGCAAGAAACAGGCTTGCATGTACCCAATTTCATTTACGCAACCACACTATACGGACCCGACTCCTGGCAGTTTAGCGGAAAAACCTGTACGTTTGACTTTGTGCGATTTTTTGCCGACGGTAAGTTTTCGGGTTACACGTTCATAGCGCACAATGCAGGCCGCTACGACGCTTATTTTGTTTTACAGGCGTTGATTAATGAAAAATTTAAAATTGATATTATAAATCAAGGTGGTCGGTTAATGTGCGTTACCCTTAGGGACTTAAAAATTAGGTTCATAGACTCTCTGAATTTCATGCCTATGAAACTCAGCAAGATGCCCGAGGCTATGGGTTTTTCAGGCGCCAAGGGGCACTTCCCGCATTTTTTCAACACGGCCGAAAATCAAAACTACATAGGCGCCCTACCGGCCGCTATGTATTATGGTGTCGAATACATGATGCCCGGTGATAAAAAAGAATTCACAGATTGGTATGAGAAACATAAAAATGATACCTTCAATTTTCAAAAAGAGTTAAAAGCTTACTGTAAGCAGGATGTTGAGGTTTTGAGAAGGGCTTGTGAGTGTTACAGGGACACGATTATGGCCATGACGGAACAAAAAGTGTTGCAATACATTAAAAGTGAAAACAAATACAGAACGGTCACTAAATGTATTGATCCACTCCAGCTTATCACATTGGCATCCGTGTGCATGGCCATGTATCGGTTTAAATTTCTACCCAAAAATACCATAGCGATTGTCCCTGCAGATAATTACCACAAGACCCAGAAACGCTTTTCAACACCCGCTATACATTGGCTCATGTACCTTGAACATGCTGAAGGCATTTCTATACAACACGCGTTAAAGGGCGGTGAAAAAAAGGTTGGTAAATATTTTTTGGACGGGTATGCTTTTGTTAACGGTAAACACACCGCTTTTGAATTTCAGGGCTGTTTTTATCATGGGTGTCCTGTGTGTTATAACGAGCAGGACAGCAACGAGCTTACTAAATCGTCCTACGGGCAGCTATACCAATCTTACCTAGTCAGGAAAAGTCGACTACAGCGACAAGGCTTTACGGTCCGCGTCCTGTGGGAACACGAGTGGCGGGAAATGATTGCAAACGATTCGGGGGTCAAAGACTTTCTGATTAAAATGAAATTCCCAGCTCCTTTGGATCCTCGTGACGCGCTTTACGGCGGGCGAACTAACGCCATTAAACTTTACCACAAGGTGCAGGCCGATGAAACATTGCATTATTACGATTTCACCAGTCTGTACCCTTTTGTTAATAAAACTAAGACATACCCTGTAGGGCACCCAAAAATCATTTATGATCATTTTGGATACATCAAAAAATACTTTGGCATTGCGCGAGTTAAAGTGTACCCGCCAAGAGACTTATTTTTTCCGGTCCTCCCTGTAAAGCTAAATAAAAAACTAATGTTTCCGCTATGTTACACATGTGCCTTGGGCTGTCAGAAAGACATTTGCAGTCACACAGACGATGAGCGGTCCCTAACCGGTACATGGTGCACCATAGAGCTAGTTTTAGCTGTTGAAAAAGGTTACAGGATTGCCGAGATCTACGAGATCTGGCATTTTCCGAATACAACAGACAATTTGTTCGCCCCGTACATCAAATTACACCTCAGAGATAAACAGGAGGCTTCCGGTTATCCCAGTTGGTGTAAAACGGATTCTGAAAAAGCCGCTTACATAGCGGCATTTTTAAAAAAAGAAGATGTCTGCTTGCGCTCTGATAAGATAGCTGTAAACCCCGCAAAAAGACAAATTTCAAAACTGTTCCTAAACTCTTTGTGGGGTAAGTTTGGCCAGCGTTCTAACTTGTCACGTACCAGCATAGTCACGGACCCTGACGAGCTTTTCAAATTAGCTTTTGTGCCGTACTACGACCTCTCCGAGGTTAATTTCATCGATGACGATACGGCCTTAGTCAATTGGCGCTATGTAAAAGAGCGCTACACCCACAACAAAAACACAAACATTTTTATAGCCTGTTTTACAACCGCCTATGCCAGACTCGAATTATACACGCTCCTAGACAGGCTACAGGAACGTTGCCTTTATCATGACACAGACTCCGTAATATTCGTGAGTAAGGGGTCTGAATGGACACCACCCTTGGGTGATTTTCTCGGTGAACTAACTAGTGAAATACCCGACGATGCCCACATTACCGAGTTTGTGTCCGCAGGCCCAAAGACTTACGGCTACAAACTTAACAACGGCAAAACCGTATTGAAGGTTAAGGGTATAACACTCAATGTCGCTAACACACGGCTTGTTAATTTTGACAGTTTAAAAGACCTTGTGTTGGATTACTCACACAACAGCGACCCCGAGACGCAGAAAACAATAGGCATCGAGCAAGACGGCATTTTCAGAAATAGGAAGCGCTTGACCATAGAGACAAGACCGTTACGTAAAACGCAAAAGTGCGTCTACACAAAGAGGCAGCTGACGGTTGACTTTACAACGCTGCCTTTTGGCTATTAAATATGACTGCACAATTTCAACACCCTTTTTCGTGTATTCTAGCAGGACCCTCAAATTCCGGAAAGAGTTTTTTTGTTAAAAATGTATTAATGCACAAGGATACGTTAATGTCGCACAAACCTGATAATGTCATTTGGTTTTACGCCTGTTGGCAGAAATTGTATGATGAACTAACCCGTTTGTTTACAAATATCAGGTTTATCGAGGGGGTCCCGCAAAATTTTACAGACGCGGATCTATTTCCAACGGACAAGGTAAATTTGGCGGTTGTTGATGATCTTATGGAGGCGGCTTGTGAAAATCTTGAAATACAAAACGCATTCACCAAATACGTGCACCACAGAAATTTGAGCATTATGTATCTCGTTCAAAACGTTTTTTGTCAGGGTAAGAAAAGCCGAACCATAAATTTAAACACTAAATACATGGTCCTTTTTAAGAACCCTCGTGATAAATTACAGGTTATTACGTTGGCTCGGCAGATGTACCCCGGTAAAACACGTTTCTTTTTAGAAGCTTTTGAAGATGCTACACACAAGCCTTACGGCTATTTACTTGTAGATTTAAGATCTGACACGCCTGAGGACCTGCGACTCAGAACCGGTCTGTTCCCACCAGATCTGCCTGTAGCTTATGTGTGCAAACAGAAGCTCTAAAATGAGGTAGCGCACATCTTTACGGTTATTTTTGTTAGCTGCGCTGGTGCTGTAAGGATGTCGAACAGGATCCGGCGTAATTGGGACCTTTTAAAAGCATTAGTCAAAACAAATCTGAAGGCCCGAAAATCAATATTACGTAACGCCAGTAATGATTTGATATCGGCTATTGGCGAGATAGCTCTCAACATTCTTAAAGGAAAGATCCCCCTTAAAGAGCGCCAAAAAAATATATTGAAAAAATGGCGTAGGGCTATAAAGAAATTAAGCGATAAAAAGTACTCCATTAAAGGAAAGAAACGCATTGTGAGCCAGAGCGGCGGTTTTATAGGAGCTTTGCTCGGCTTTGCTATACCTTTAATCACTAGCCTGATAGCTAATACCGCCGGTGGTTCATAATGCAGCATGCAGAGAAAATGTTCCTGGTTTCCAAAAATGAAATGGACAGGCTTAAAAATACCTCCGTAGATGCAACAGATATACGCCAAACAGCCATACGGCGCTTAGATGCTGAGATTAGTGAAATACTACACAGAAATGACCTTTCAGATGATGAAAAAATTAAGCGCTACACAGTCGTGTTACAGAGGTACTTAATGCTCAACAAACAGTCCGGTAAAGAAATGCCTGGTATAACCCTGATTACACAGCCGCAAACCGATCAACAACAATTGTCAAATGCAGCCTCAAGCAGCACAGATACTAACGAGATACTTGACAGTATTAACACACGTTATAGAAAAAATGCCGAACTATTGTTAAGTAAACTGTACCGCTCTGGTAATAAGCCGTACTGGAACGCTATGGGTGAGTTCATTTACAAAGAACAAACTGTACCCGGATCCAACATTATTGACCTGATTCGAACGGCTACCCAGAGTCACTGCTTGCCTAATATTAAACCTCACGGTTGGGACTATTTTATGGAGACTATAGCACAGCTGAACGCCCCGTCAACGGTTATCGGTAACACAAGAACAAGAGAACGTTTCGATAATTTGAAAAAAGCGGTCGCTGAGTGAGCCCTTTGACGTGGCTCAAAGCCCCTTTTACACCCCCGGGGTTATTAAGTGCGCCTACTGTATCGCCAGCGTGGATCATTACTACCTAAAAAGAGGCCACCGCCCTTGTTGCAAGCTGCTTGGTTAACGTTGTAAATTTTCTTACTTTGGCGATTGTATATAAATTTTGTTTGTATTAAACATCTTATAATACTTTTATTTGTTTTACATAAATTTTTACTGTGCCTGTATATAAAATGTATTTGTGTGTAATGTCTTATAATGTTTATTTACTATACATAAACTGTTTAAAATAAAAATGTATTCATGTTTTTTCTTTTTACAATAAATATAATAGCTTGATTATTTAAAATTGTATAAACAGTTAGGACGTGTTGTTGAGTAGACGCTGTTTAAAACACAGCTAAAATGCCTGCAAAAAGCAAAATATTGCGAAAACAGTACTACACGCCAAAAGCTGTCGGCTCTTATGGGGGCGTTGACGCCTTATTCAGAGAAGTACGGAAATTTGGAATAAGAAAAGAAGCTGTCAAAAACTGGTTGAGTAACGAGGATACTTACACATTATACAAACCTGTTAAAAAAACCTTTACAAGAAACAAGGTTGTGGTGTCTGATATAGATGCGCAATGGCAGGCAGATCTTGTGTCGATGATGGATTTTTCTAAAGAAAATAATGGTGTAAAATACCTGCTGACGGTCGTTGATATTCTATCTAAATATGCCTGGGTGTCGGGCCTTTCAAATAAGTCCGGGGCGACCGTGGCTACCGCTTTTGAGCAGATATTTAAGTTAAGCGGCCGAACCCCCCGAAAGCTACAGACTGATCGGGGCCGTGAGTTTATAAACAAACCTATGCGGCATCTTTGTGAAACCTATAAAATACATCATTTTTTAACTACAAACGCTGTTAAGGCAGCGTTGGTCGAGCGTTTTAATAGAACGCTGAAAACTAAAATGTGGCGCTATCTTAGAGAACAAAACACGTACAGGTACATCGACAAGTTGCAAGACTTGGTGTATAGTTATAACCACACATACCACAGAACTATAAGGCGGCGCCCCGTCGATGTGTCAAAAGAGAACTCTTTAACCGTTTGGAAAAATATCTACGGGTGTTACGATACTATTAAAAAAGTTAAACAGGTATTAAAAATAGGTGACCACGTCAGAATTGTTCGTTATAAGGGTGTTTTTACAAAGGGGTATGAACAAACCTATACGGACGAGATATTTAAAATTCATGCTGTAAACACTAGGGGCCTCAGACCCCTTTATAAGCTGAAAGACCTGTCCGATGAGCTCATTGAAGGCTCGTTCTACCCGGAAGAAGTCCAAAAAGTAACTCTCGACAAGCTACGCGTTTACAGGATAGAAAAAATACTGAAAAAGAAGAAAGTTCAGGGTAAAACGTTGTGTTTTGTAAAGTGGATAGGTTACCCTGACAAGTTTAACTCTTGGGTGCCTGAAAAACAGTTGATGCGTCTGTAAACTATGGAGGACGGATCGTTTTTTATCACGCTGCCTTGCAACGCCTCCGCCAAACTTTATCCCGAAAACAGCATCGCCGATTACACCACTAAGTTAGCAAAAGCGGTGCATCTTCGCGGCCCTTACGAAGTAGCTTTAGTGGAGATTCAGTATCCACATACGTGGGAAACCTTTGGCCCCGGAGATGGTGTATTCTACGTCGCCCAGCGCGACGAGACGATCAGCGAACTTTTTGTTAAATCGGGTTATTACTCCAATATGCAAGATCTCATCAAAGCCATTAATAGCAAGCTTGAATCTATAAAAATACCTCCCGATCAATTGCGTCTAAGATACGATGATATTGACAGAACCGTTTATGTACTGAATTCACCAGCATACAAGTTCATGCCTTGTGTGAAGTTGGGGAATATTTTGGGGCTGACGGGGTATTCGAAAGCTCCGCCGCTCAAGAATGTCGACACCGAGCACATCACTCTCCGCTACAAAGGACCCGGCTTACCTGTTTTAGAACATCATGTTGGTGGTATAAAGGGGCTTGCTCTAGTTTCATCAAAAGAGAAAAAAATTAATTCCGATATTAAAGCCGGTTTTTATACATTGTTTGTATGTACCGATATCGTCCAACATCAACTTGTTGGCGATAGTTACGTACAACTTTTAAGAACTGTCGAGTTAGGCGGCAAGAATGGTGATATCGTCACGCAAAAGTATCACCGGCCGGACTATATACCTGTTTGTAAACATCATTTTGACACGGTTACAATATCGATACTGACGGATCAGGCTAAACCTGTTAAATTCAAATACGGTAAGACTATTGTGCGATTACACTTTAGACCGCGCGCGGTGACGACGCACTAAAATGTTGTCCCAGAGAGTGTACGGTGACCCGGACACTTATACGCATTATTACATAACGCAAGCCGGTCATGGCTTGGACGGCTTCCACGGTACTGAATTCATGCATGGTTCTGGACTCGCCGGGTTATTTCGGGGTCTGTTCCGCCGTGTCGTTCCCCTATTTAAGAAAGGTGTGGAGCTTGCAAAACCACATGTGAAAACAGCCGCCCGTAACATCGCTAAAGACGTTGTTACTACGGCTTCGACCGCCTTTATGGATCGTGTAAATAGGTCGGCGCAGAACCAGGAGGGCTCTGGTGTCGTTCAAATACGTAAAAAAACGCGTAAAAGAAAACGTGAACGAGCGGCCATTGTCTTACCATCTTTTATGAATAAAGTAGCACAACCTAAGAGACGTCGCCGCCAGAAAACAAGAAGTCGCTCACCGAGTGACATCTTCTAGTCAGACGCTATGGCTTTCGTGCATGACGCCTCCGCCGAGTACGCCAAATCAGAGTTGGATATCTTTCAAATACCACCTACCCAAACAAGCATTGAAAAATCGCTTTATGTAGAGGTGCAGCCAATCGCCGCAATCACTGACAATGCCCCTTTGGAATTCTACATCACGGGCAGCGGTGAATATTATTACGACCTTAATAACACATTGTTACACGTCGTTTGCAAAATCGTTAGTCCTGATAACACCCCCATACCGGAAGGATCCCGCGTTGCACTTATTAACTACCCTATAGCGAGTCTTTTTAATCAACTGGATATAACGCTCGGCGACACGTTGATTTCAAGAAGCGACAACCTTTATACGTATAGAGCGTATATAGAGTCCCTAATAAATTATAATTCACAAACTTTAGCGACCCAATTTACAGCCGGTTTATTCTATAAAGACACAGCGGGACATCATGATGATCGGGTTCTCGACGGGCGTAATGACGGCTTCAGCAAGAGAGCAAAGTATTCAGCCCGCTCTAGGAGTGTTGAATTAATGGGCCCCATTTACGCCGATATATTTAATCAACCGAAGTTAATACTGAACGGTTTAGATCTAAAGATAAAATTGACAAGAAACAAAGACACTTTCTGCCTTATGTCGGCCGAGGCGGCACATTTTAAAGTACAGATACAGCACGCTTCCCTGTTTGTCAAAAGAGTACAAGTATCGCCCGCTGTAAGAATCGGTCACAGCCGTGCTCTGTTAACCGCTAACGCAAAGTACTCGATCGATCGGGCGTCGCTTAGTGTATAGCGTCCCCGCCGGTACTCGCATATGTAACCACGAGAATTTTTCCTCGGCAACCTACCAAAAACAGTAATACTAGCGTTTGTGGATAACGAATCATTTTCCGGGAGTTACCAAAGAAACCCTTTGTGCTTCAACCACTATAATGTGAATTATGCAGCCTTATATTTGGATGGTCAACAGATACCTGCAAAACCTTTTCAACCTAACTTCCAAGACGAGTCAGCTGTTCGTGAATATATGTCCCTAGTACATATTTCGGGGAAACACAAGGCCGACAACGCTTTATCAGTCGATCGACACGAGTTTTTGAACGGTTACACTTTGTTCGCTTTTGATTTATCGCCGGATCAGGAGCCCGGCGGCCATTTCTCTCTAGTAAAAACTGGCAATCTGCGAGCTGAAATTAGATTTGCCGAACCGATTGCGAACACAATTAATATGATTGTATATTCAGTTCATGAAAATATTATTGAAATAAATAATCGTCGGGAGGTATTATATGATTTTCAATAGACATGAATAATTATGAAATTGCATGTGTTATTAAAGCTGATATTAACGCCCGGCGCATATTTAAAGGTGTATTCCCGTGTGATTTATTACCGGGGGGTAAGATCATCGACAGGCCCGCGGCCTACATTGTAAATACGGATAATTCGTATCAGCGGGGGAAGCATTGGATTTTAATTATATTATACCTGAATGATATATCTATTTTTTTTTGATAGTTATGGTTTATCCCCCGTAAATGAAATATTTCCGGGCGAGTTTATGCAGTTTTTATATAAAAATTCTAAGACTATAAGGTACCAAAACAGACAAATACAAGACGCCGTTAGTATGGTCTGCGGCCATTACTGTATCTATATCTTGCAATGCCTCGCTAAAGGGAGCTCTTTTGAAAATGTGTTAAAAATGTTCACTAACGATTTTAGAAAAAATGACCGTATTGTGCGATCATTTGTAACAAAACGCATGAAACGGTTATGTATACGATGCTGGAATTACAGTCAAACGTGTCTGTCCCTACGGGAATGTTGTAAATAAGGAAAATGAATAAATCTTTTTAACCAAATTATATTTGTCATCGTTTTGATTTTTTAATACTATTATATTAAAATATCATGCATTATACATTTTAATATCAAACACGATAAATTTTAATAGCGAGTCCTATAAATTTTAATAGCGAGACCTATAAATTTTAATAGCGCGTCCTATAATTTTTAATATTTTAATGGCTTGACCTATAAATAATAGCGAGCCCTATAAATTTTAATAGCGAGCCCTATAAATTTTAATAGCGAGCCCTATAAATTTTAATAGCGAGCCCTATAAATTTTAATAGCGAGTCCTATAAATTTTAATAGCGCGTCCTATAATTTTTAATATTTTAATGGCTTGACCTATAAATAATAGCGAGCCCTATAAATTTTAATAGCGAGCCCTATAAATTTTAATAGCGAGTCCTATAAATTTTAATAGCGCGTCCTATAATTTTTAATATTTTAATGGCTTGACCTATAAATAATAGCGAGCCCTATAAATTTTAATAGCGAGCCCTATAAATTTTAATAGCGAGCCCTATAAATTTTAATATTTTAATATCAAACACTATAAATAATAGCAACAGCTTTGATATCAAATTTATATCACGAGATATAGAAGGGGGAGTGTAAAAAGGGGCGTGGTACCTGTCACTTTGATGGAACATATCTCCTCTTACTACTCTTGCCATTTTCTTAATAGCACTGCACAGAACAGAGAAATAAAATAGAATAAATAAAAGAACATTTGTTCATTAAAATAACGACTTGCCTCCAGCCACTCCTCCCTCCCCATACTGTAACTGATGTATCGCCGGCAGCGCTGTGCAGCATAGCGGCTGGCGATACATCCGTGTCAACCATGTAAAAAGTCAACCATCGCTTTATAAGGCGCACTGCCATTCCACCATCCCCCCCCCCCCCCCACACACTTTTTGGGGGGGAAAAGTTTGTCTTATAAAGCGAAAAATATGGTAATATAATTGCAGCATTTTTGGGTCAGCCAATTGGCGATTGCGATATGGCAATTAATTGCGATTGCTTTGGTGATATATTGTGCAGGCCTATAAAGAATGTAGACAGGCAGTGAAAACCATCAGCAAGCTAATGAAAGGTGTAAACATCCCCCCTCCTGTAAGGAAATAAAGGGTGGATGAAAGATAAAAAGCTCACAGAACAGACAGAAGTCTTCCTGCGAGAGGCTAGTGTATAGAGGAGGAGGTGTAGAGAGACAGAGAAAGTAGGGTTGTGAATGTTATCATGATAATGTTAAACCACCTCCGAAACAGAGAAAGGAAAAAGTAGGTCTGCCACCCTATAATGGTCCTGGGAAGTAGACCTGCAGAGTCTGCAGGACCCAGAACCCAGATTGGAGAAAGTGTTGTGCTATGTGTGGTACTCATCATCCACACCACACAAAAGGATTGTATTCTTTTTTGACCGTGCCCTGATCACTGTCCCCACAGACACCCATGTTTTTAGGGATGGCTGAAGAGGCAGTGAGGATGACACAAAGACAGGTGAGGAGGGAAAGTTAGACCAAGATTAGGAAACCATTCAATATCGGCTGTTCCCTTAAACATTTTAGCAGATTCAAGTCCGGCCTCAATGATATCCTCACTCTGGGTGATAAAGTAGACCCATTTTTGATTGATACTGGAGCAGCCAAAACAATTGTGCACAGCAAATATGGCCCCCCTTGACTTAATCTCCAAAAATACCAGTCCTTGGGTAGAAGTGGATGGGAAAGTAGTACACTCCCCTTTTAACTGAACCCATCTTTGTTAAATTTGCCCTTTCCCAAGAAGTGCTTGCCCAGTTTCTGGTCAGTGATAACGCCTCTTGTTGCCTCCTGGGTGCAGACTTGCTTGAAAAAGTACGTGCCAGCATCTCATACCAGGAGGATGGCCTGTTCGCCGTTAGTGTAAAACTCCATGGTCCATGTGTCACGGTACCTTCTGTTACAGAGGTTAAAAGATCAGAGAGACTGCATGTGAGGTTAACTAACAGTCTCTTGATTCTCAGTGTTGTTGTTTGGTAATGATCACACCTCTTGTCAGGTGCAGCTGGCGGTCATTACTGCTTCTCTATATAGTTTGGTTTCACACTTCATACCAGTTGATATTCTCTGCTTGGATTTGCAGGCGTTGGTGTGTGGACCTTGCTTGTTAGTAGGCCTCAGGGAGACGCTGGTTCGTTCACCTGGGAAGGAACCAGTAATCTCATTCCCTTTCACTAGCTTTAGGGCATCTCAGGGCTCCTAGGGTTTAGGTTCCGGAGTATGTATATTTCCACTTTCAGGGTCTTTACATACTGACAGGAGTCAGGGCCAAATCTAAGGGTTTCCTAGGTGGTGACATTTCCCTTCTCCCTAGCCTTGAGGCCTAGTTCTTTGTCCTCTCCTTTCTGTCGTCTTTCTGGTGTCCCTCCTCTCCCCATTATTTGTGACACCATGTTTGTCAGTACTCCCCACAGAAAGAGAAGAAAGCCCTGCATGCGGGACCCATGAATGTTGGCAAGCTCAAAGTTCCTCCTGTGGAAGTGGAGATGAAACCTGGCACCCCACTTCCCAGGAAGATACAGTATCTCGAGTATGGCACAGTCAGATGCCATACCTCAAACAGTCCGAGACTTTTGGAAAAAGGGGTTATCAAGGACATTGTACCCCCTTCTAACACTTTTTTGCACCCTGTGAAAAAGAAAATTGAGAAGGGCAAACCCATCCAGTACCAGATGGTACGTGACCTGCGTGCTGTCAATGAAGCCACAGTTTGTACCAGCAACATTGTGCTCAGTACACACACCTTGTTGGCTCAGGTTCTCACTACCCCTACCCACTCAACTGTGATTAATTTGACAAATATTTTCTTTTCAGTACCACTACATTTAGACAGTTGGTATTTGGTTGCTTTCACATATGAGGGTAAACAGTATACCTGGGTGGTGCTGCCGCAGGGAGCCTAGAACTCACCTAGTAACTATGTATAGTATACTGAAGCCAAGTCACTCCTGTCCTTTTTTAGAACATGGCTGCAAGTGAAAAAAATAAATTATATATATGTGTGTATATATATATATATATATATATATATATATATATACACACATATACAGTACAGACCAAAAGTTTGGACACACCTTCTCATTTAAAGAGTTTTCTTTATTTTCATGACTATGAATTAACACGTGGAATTATATACGTAACAAACAAGTGTGAAATAACTGAAAATATATCATATTCTAGGTTCTTCAAAGTAGCCACCTTTTGCTTTGATTACTGCTTTGGCATTCTCTTGATGAGCTTCAAGAGGTAGTCACCTGAAATTGTCTTCCAACAGTCTTGAAGGAGTTCCAAGAGATGCTTAGCACTTGTTGGCCCTTTTGCCTTCACTCTGCGGTCCAGCTCACCCCAAACCATCTCGATTGGGTTCAGGTCCGGTGACTGTGGAGGCCAGGTCATCTGGTGCAGCACCCCATCACTCTCCTTCATGGTCAAATAGCCCTTACTTTCAAAGTTTTCCAAATTTTTCGGCTGACTGACTGACCTTAATTTCTTAATGGCCAATCGTTTTTCTTTACTTAGAATTTGTATTATGGCAAGAAAAAAAGCAGCTAACAGTCTATTCAGTAGGACTATCAGCTGTGTATCCACCTGACTTCTCCACTACGCAATTGATGGTCCCAACCGCATTTAAGAGGCAAGAAATCCCACTTATTAAACCTGACAGGGCACACCTGTGAAGTGAAAACCATTTCAGGTGACTACCTCTTGAAGCTCATCAAGAGAATGCCAAGAGTGTGCAAAGCAGTAATCAAAGCAAAAGGTGGCTACTTTGAAGAACCTAGAATATGACATATTTTCAGTTGTTTCACACTTGTTTGTTATGTATATAATTCCACATGTGTTAATTCATAGTTCAGTGTGAATCTACAATTTTCATAGTCATGAAAATAAAGAAAACTCTTTGAATGAGAAAGTGTGTCCAAACTTTTGGTCTGTACTGTATATATACAGACGTGGACAAAATTGTTGGTACCCTTTGGTCAATGAAAGAAAAAGTCACAATGGTCACAGAAATAACTTTAATCTGACAAAAGTAATAATAAATTAAAATTCTATAAATGTTAACCAATGAAAGTCAGACATTGTTTTTCAACCATGCTTCAACAGAATTATGTAAAAAAATAAACTCATGAAACAGGCATGGACAAAAATGATGGTACCCCTAACTTAATATTTTGTTGCGCAACCTTTTGAGGCAATCACTGCAATCAAACGCTTCCTGTAACTGTCAATGAGACATCTGCACCTCTCAGCAGGTATTTTGGCCCACTCCTCATGAGCAAACTGCTCCAGTTGTGTCCGGTTTGAAGGGTGCCTTTTCCAGACTGCATGTTTCAGCTCCTTCCAAAGATGCTCAATAGGATTGAGGTCAGGGCTCATAGAAGGCCACTTTAGAATAGTCCAATTTTTTCCTCTTAGCCATTCTTGGGTGTTTTTAGCGGTGTGTTTTGGGTCATTGTCCTGTTGCAAGACCCATGACCTGCGACTGAGACCAAGCTTTCTGACACTGGCTAGTACATTTCTCTCTAGAATTCCTTGATAGTCTTGAGATTTCATTGTACCCTGCACAGATTCAAGACACCCTGTGCCAGACGCAGCAAAGCAGCCCCAGAACATAACAGAGCCTCCTCCATGTTTCACAGTAGGGACAGTGTTCTTTTCTTGATATGCTTCATTTTTTCGTCTGTGAACATACAGCTGATGTGCCTTGGCAAAAACTTCGATTTTTGTCTCATCTGTCCACAGGACATTCTCCCAGAAGCTTTGTGGCTTGTCAACATGTAGTTTGGCATATTCCAGTCTTGCTTTTTTATGATTCGTTTTCAACAATGGTGTCCTCCTTGGTCGTCTCCCATGTAGTCCACTTTGGCTCAAACAACGACGGATGGTGCGATCTGACACTGATGTTCCTTGAGCATGAAGTTCACCTTGAATCTCTTTAGAAGTCTTTCTAGGCTCTTTTGTTACCATTCGGATTATCCGTCTCTTAGATTTGTCATCAATTTTCCTCCTGCGGCCACGTCCAGGGAGGTTGGCTACAGTCCCATGGATCTTAAACTTATGAATAATATGTGCAACTGTACTCACAGGAACATCTAGTTGCTTGGAGATGGTCTTATAGCCTTTACCTTTAACATGCTTGTCTATAATTTTCTTTCTGATCTCTTGAGACAGCTCTTTCCTTTGCTTCCTCTGGTCCATGTCGAGTGTGGTACACACCATATCACCAAACAACACAGTGATTACCTGGAGCCATATATAGGCCCAATGGCTGATTACAAGGTTGTAGACACCTGTGATGCTAATTAGTGGACACACCTTGAATTAACATGTCCCTTTGGTCACATTATGTTCTGTGTTTTCTAGGGGTACCATCATTTTTGTCCATGCCTGTTTCATGAGTTTATTTTTTTACATAATTCTGTTGAAGCATGGTTGAAAAACAATGTCTGACTTTCATTGGTTAACATTTATAGAATTTTAATTTATTATTACTTTTGTCAGATTAAAGTTATTTCTGTGACCATTGTGACTTTTTCTTTCATTGACCAAAGGGTACCAACAATTTTGTCCACGTCTGTATATATATATATATATATATATATAAATAAAATTCAGTTTTATTGCATTACGATTGCCTTCCTGGGGTAAAACATCTCGTCCCTGAATGTTAGAAGGCTGTGGAAGACATCCCTTTGCCCAGAAACATGAATGCACTGAGGACAAAATTTTTAGGCCCCGTTTCTTATTGCAGACCGTGGACACGCAAGTTTGATGCAGTTTTCTTTATGATTGTTTGTATTTTAGTCCCTTCCACCTTACAGATAAGGTGGTAGATGCCTTTTATGCCTAAACCTGGCAATTTTGTGCCCCCCCTGCACACCGGGTCTATCAGATTATTACGTTTAGATTGTATTATCTTTCTTGGCTTATCACAATTGACACTGTTACAGATGATCATGACGCATCACAAACTTATTTCCTGAAGCTTATAGATCAAGTGTTTTACGTACTATCATGGATTCATTGTGTTGATTATTTGTTATAACTACTAATATATGGGACGGTTCTAGATAATATTATCTTTACACAATTGTTTCTCTATGACGGAATTCCAGCTATTATAACTTTTTCCATCAACCTATTCATCAAAATATTGTGCCTATCAGGAATATTATTGTGTTGATGTATGATCATCCTGTCACGCCCGTGACAGGTGGTAGAAGATCTGAAAGACTTGCTGCACGTGAGTGATCTGACAGCTTCTTTTGGTTTCACTTTGTCTATGTGTTGCTGGTATGTCCACACCTTCTTTTCAGGTGTAGATCATGTGACCATTACTACTCCCTACTTAGTCTTGGTGTCTGGATTTCGGATGTGTTCCTGCTTTCTATTTACCCTGAGTTAAGTGTCTTTCCTTTTTGTATTGTGTTTATTTCCCTGTCTCTTGGTACCAGACCTGAGGCAGACTGTTGTTCCTTCACCTGGGAAGGAAAAGGTCGTCTGTGGCCCAATCACTATCTTCAGGGCCTTCTAGGGTGGTGAGCCAGGCTTAGGTTCCTGCGGATGAACAGTCCTACCATCAGGGTCTGTTTATTCTGTTAGCAGTCAGGACTCAGGATGGGATTAAATTAGGTGGTGACCTTTCCCCTTTTTCTAGTTTGCAGGCCTGGTACTTTCTCCCTCCCTCTTGTGTTTGGAGTGGCGTTCCCCTCCCACACCACGCCGTGACACATACACTTCATTTGATTAATGTAATGTGTTTTCGTTGACAAAGGGTATTCGTATGACCATTGAAATGTCCAAAGATGTCATATTTTGGATCCAGCCACACAAGTTGCCTCTGGAGCAAGGGGGGAGGGAAGAGTTAGCAAACTTAAACTTTCTTCCAGACTTCCAGATCCACATGACTTTTTGCAGATGATGTCACAAGGGACAGCGAAATTTGGTAAATCAGCTATTAGATACTCCAGATCATGTGCTATTTGTGGATGGATCAAGATATGGCCAGGATGGCAGGTACTAAGCAGGTTGGGCAGTAGTGATTAAACATGACACTAAAAAGCATAGTCCTTACCACCACAGATGTCTGCCCAAGAAGCAAAGCTAAGGGCTCTGGAGACGGCTTGCAGATATACAGATGGAAAAGCAGCCAATATTTATTCTGATTCGAGGTGTAGCCCATAACTATGGGCCCATTTGAAAGCCAGAGACTTACTGACCCTTCAGGTAAACCCATCAAAATGGGGAAGCAGTGAGGTCTCTGAATGGAAGCCCTCATGTCGCCAAATTGAGTGGCGGTGATAAAAGTAAAGGTTACTGTAAAACAGACTCAGAAGAGGCAAAAGGGAAAAACAACGGCAGATCAGGCGGCAACAATGGCTGCCAAATTGCCTGGGCAGACTTCTTCCTAAATGGATACGGCTCAGGTCCCTGAAATAACCCCTCCTGTCTTACTGGAAGTTCTTAAGACCTTGCAGAACCAGGCGGGGAAGGAGGAAAGGGACTAGTGCATGAAAAAAAGGGGGGACTGGAAATGAGGAAGAACCAAAACTTTGATATATAGATCAAAAACAATCACAAATCATAACTCCACCACTAAATATATTTAAATAATCATCAATTTTATTAGGTATTTCTGGCGTTACAAAATCTGGCCTCACATAAGTTAAGTACATTTCAAATCTATCTCAGACTTAGGATGTATGGTAATTACAATATACATATAAAGTGCTTAGTGCAAAAAAAGTATACATATAGAGTAATATAATCAGTGCATGCAAGAAGTGCTGACCTGTCCACAGTATGCGGAGGTCACAGAGCCAAACTTCCGACCCTAAATCTCACGGACATTACAAATCACACTGCCATACATCAATATCATATAGTTAGCATAAAGCATAGCATACTGACCCAAGTATTTACCACAACACCATCAGACTGTGCCCCGACGCGCGTTTCGCCGTCAGCTTTTCCAAGGGGTTATAGTATCAGTTAAATACCCAGGTATATATGGCCAAAGAAGTAGGCGGAGTATCTTATATTGGACCAATAAATATTGGTTAGACTAATAGTGGGCTGGGTGACACATATTCTCACCTGTATCGATTAAAATACTTGGCATCGCTATGTATGTGGCTAGCGACTCGCCGCGCACCGCCGTTGCATGCGTACGTGGTCGCGGCGATGACGCGAGACAGCCGCGCTCCATTGGAGCACAGAGCGTCCCACGTCAGAGCCCCGACCAGTGAGTGTCACCTGCCCCATCTATACAGAGTGCATTCCCGTCATTTGTATATATAATATAAAAGCCCAAAATAAATTCCACAATCATTACATAGATTATATATATATATATATATATATATATATATATATATATATAAAATACCACATGTTTTGCCACAAAATCATTACATAAAAATGCACATAAAGTTTGGCATATTTCTCCACAAAACATTATTAGATACAGAGTGTACAAATACCAGCAATTAAAATGCACAGTGATTTATTATCTTACATATAAGATTACATAAAAAGACTTCAAGTGACTATAAAAGTCCACAAAAACCATATGTGTATATATACTGTATATAATAACGTGTATTGTGCAATATTCATTTGCACTAGAAAGGTTTTATTATTCCTTTCTTAATGTGACAATACATTATTATATCAAATAGTGTATCACTATGTTGAACACAGTGAAAAACCAACACAATTTAAATATATTGAAAAAGGGAGTGCAAAAAATAGAAGAAAAAAATAAAATAAAAAAAGAATATATAAATAATAATAATAATAAATCTATGGGATTTAGGATTATATGTCCTGGACAACCAACGCATACATCCCTCCTTCCATATAGTGTACACCCACCAACAAATCAAAAGTTCATAATTTGGTGACATCAAATACCAGAAAAATATACGTATCATGTGCACAATTGTGATTCCATAGATTAATTACTATTATTGTGTCTATCATGAGGTCTATCAAGGGGAATGGACTTCCAATGTTCGTGTTCCATAGCCAAACTAAATATATATCCTACATATAAAGAAAGAGAATAGAGGGATGCACATTAGTACCTGTCAAAAAACCATGACCACAATACCTTGGCTAAAAAAAATCATTAAAATACAATAAATCTTTATTAAACTGTTTAAAACACCACAATTCAAGGATGATGCTGCACCCTACAGGAATGAGGCAAATGGACTCATCATTTAGGCCATATGGCACTTGCATATTTAGTTTTACAATCCACTTGCTTTCAATCTGCTCCAACTGTCTGAACAAATTTCCACCTCGCATACCTAGAGAGATACTGTCTATCCCCCTAAATTTTAAATCCTGCCAACAGTTATGTTTTTGGCGGAAATGTCTAGCAATCGGTTTTAACTTAAGAAGTTTGTCCCCATCTTCATCCCCAATCTTAGCTGCCGCCCGAATATCTTTTTGATGTTCCTGTATACGAATCCGTAATTCACGGGTCGTCATACTGATATATATCAGGCCACATGGACATGTGGCATGATATAGAACGCCTGTTGTACTGATAAAGTGTACAATGTTATAACTCACTTTATTTGAGGAATCCTCAAAAGTGTTAGTCCTAACAATGGCCCTACATGTTGTACAGTGTCCACACGGTATGGATCCCCCCTGGACTCAAATATCAAGCCAGATATCTGTGGTATATAATGGCTCCTCACTAGGATATCCTTAAGATTCCTACTACTTTTGGCAACAAACATGGGGGTGGGTGTTAGTACTTTCTCCAAGTCAGCATCCGATTTTAGGATGGGCCAAAATTTCTTAAAAATGCCTTTCATATTATACCACTGTGTGTTATAATTGGTTATCATCCGTACAGTGGACAATGCTGATGATTCATCCCGAATTTTTGAGGATAGTAGAGACACTCTTGGTGTATTAATCGCACGCATATAGCCTTGCTGTATATCAGATTAATTATAGCCCCGTTGTGTGAATCGATTTTTCAGATTGTCAGACTCCCTTTCAAAATCTTCTCTAGATGTACAGATGTTGGAATGACCGGAAATTTTATTAGAAGACTTATGTACAGACTTGGTGATTATACCATCTTCCACCGCCCTCATTAAAATATCCTCCAACTAGGATTTAAACACGTTGGTCGGATTGTTGGGTAGTCATTCATATCAGCGGATAGCAATACAGGAACTTAAAAAGATGAAGAATATGGTGGTTAAACCGGCTGATAAGGGTGGAAATGTGGTTGTCTGGCCGACGGAAAAGTATGAAACTGAGGTTTTTAGACAGTTGCGTGATAAGCCATGTTATGAACAACTACCCAACAATCCGACCAACGTGTATAAATCCCAGTTGGAGGATATTTTAATGAGGGCGGTGGAAGATGGTATCATCACCAAGTCTGTACATAACAGTCTTCTAATAAAATTTCCGGTCATTCCAACATTATATATATTGTCGAAAATTCATAAATCCATCACGAGACCCCCGGGGAGACCAATCGTTTCCGGTTGTGGTGGTCTAAATGAACCAGTATGCCAGTTTCTGGACTGCTATTTAAAGCCTTGTGTGGAAAGTCTGCCCTCATATGTCCGTGATTCAACGGATGTTTTGAAACGTCTAGAGAATATCAAAATGGAGGACAATATGTTTTTAATAACATGCGATGTTGAATCGTTATACACTTGCATCTCGCATGATAAGGGCTTGGAGTCCTCATGTTTCTTTTTACGCACCAGAAATTTACCATCAGATCTGGTG
This sequence comes from Bufo gargarizans, assembly GCF_014858855.1. Lineage (NCBI taxonomy): Eukaryota > Metazoa > Chordata > Amphibia > Anura > Bufonidae > Bufo > Bufo gargarizans. Next base: position 77,654,365 of record NC_058086.1, on the reverse strand, counting down.
GATCTCCTGATGTGGTTACTAGACTTTGTATTGCGGCATAATTATTTTATTTACAACTGCGCGGGGTGGCAATGGGTGCAACGTGCGCACTATTGTACGCAAATTTGTTTTTGGGCAATTGGGAACGACAATGTGTACAGACATCTATGAATTAAGTAGCTGGGGAGGTAATTTCATGGATGCGCTTTATAGACGATGTTTTGTTTATATGGCAGGGGTCACAGGAGTCTTTGAATTTATTTTTGGAAAAACTGAACGTGAACAAGTGGAACATCATTCTAACCAAAATGGTGAGTCAAAAGGAAATTGAATTCCTGGATATGAATATTAAAGTAAAGATGACTGGTGACCTAGAAACCTCGGTCCACAGAAAATCCACTGCCGTCAACTCATTGCTCCATGCCACCTCCTTCCACCCTGAACACCAGAAAAGCTCAATACCTATCGGCCAATTTTTGAGGGCGAGGCGAATCTGTACATCTAGAGAAGACTTTGAAAGGGAGTCTGACAATCTGAAAAATTGATTCAGACAACAGTGCTATAATCAATCTGATATACAGCAAGGCAATATGTGTGCGATTAATACACCAAGAGAGTCTCTACTATCCTCAAAAATTCGGGATGAATCATCAGCATTGTCCACTGTACGGATGATAACCAATTATAACACACAGTGGTATAATATGAGAGGCATTTTTAAGAAATTTTGGCCCATCCTAAAATCGGATGCTGACTTGGAGAAAGTACCAACACCCACCCCCATGTTTGTTGCCAAACGTAGCAGGAATCTTAAGGATATCCTAGTGAGGAGCCATTATATACCACCGAGATCTGGCTTGATATTTGAGTCCAGGGGGGATCCATACCGTGCGGACACTGTACAACATGTAGGGCCATTGTTAGGACTAACACATTTGAGGATTCCTCAAATAAAGTGAGTTATAACATTGTACACTTTATCAATTGTAGTACAACAGGCGTTATATATCATGCCACCTGTCAATGTGGCCTGATATACAGTACAGACCAAAAGTTTGGACACACCTTCTCATTCAAAGAGTTTTCTTTATTTTCATGACTATGAAAATTGTAGATTCACACTGAAGGCATCAAAACTATGAATTAACACACGTGGAATTATATACATAACAAAAAAGTGTGAAACAACTGAAAATATGTCATATTCTAGGTTCTTCAAAGTAGCCACCTTATGCTTTGATTATTGCTTTGCACACTCTTGGCATTCTCTTGATGAGCTTCAAGAGGTAGTCACCTGAAATGGTTTTCACTTCACAGGTGTGCCCTGTCAGGTTTAATAAGTGGGATTTCTTGCCTTATAAATGGGGTTGGGACCATCAGTTGCGTTGTGGAGAAGTCAGGTGGATACACAGCTGATAGTCCTACTGGATAGACTGTTAGAATTTATATTATGGCAAGAAAAAAAGCAGCTAAGTAAAGAAAAACGAGTGGCCATCAGTACTTTAAGAAATGAAGGTCAGTCAGTCCGAAAAATTGGGAAAACTTCGAAAGTGTCCCCAAGTGCAGTCACAAAAACCATCAAGCGCTACAAAAAAACTGGCTCACATGCGGACCGCCCCAGGAAAGGAAGACCAAGAGTCACCTCTGCTGTGGAGGATAAGTTCAACCGAGTCACCAGCTTCGGAAATCACAGGTTAACAGCAGCTCAGATTAGAGACCAGGTCAATGCCACACAGAGTTCTAGCAGCAGACACATCTCTAGAACAACTGTTAAGAGGAGACTTGTTTGGGCTAAAGAACACAAGGAATGGACATTAGACCAGTGGAAATCTGTGCTTTGGTCTGTTGAGATCTTTGGTTCCAACCACCGTGTCTTTGTGCAACGCAGAAAAGGTGAACGGATGGACTCTACATGCCTGGTTCCCACCGTGAAGCATGGAGGAGGAGGTGTGACGGTGCTTTGCTGGTGACACTGTTGGGGATTTATTCAAAATTGAAGGCATACTGAACCAGCATGGCTACCACAGCATCTTGCAGTGGCATGCTATTCCATCTGGTTTGCGTTTAGTTGGACTATCATTAATTTTTCAGCAGGACAATGACCCCAAACAGACCTCCAGGCTGTGTAAGGGCTATGTGACCATGAAGGAGAGTGATAGGGGGCTGCGTCAGATGACCTGTCCTTCACAGTCACCGGACCTGAACCCAATAGAGATGGTTTGGGGTGAGCTGGACCGCAGAGTGAAGGCAAAAGGGCCAACAAGTGCTAAGCATCTCTGGGAACGCCTTCAAGACTGTTGGAAGACCATTTCAGGTGACTACCTCTTGAAGCTCATCAAGAGAATGCCAAGAGTGTGCAAAGCAGTAATCAAAGCAAAAGGTGGCTACTTTGAAGAACCTAGAATATGACATATTTTCAGTTGTTTCACACTTTTTTGTTATGTATATAATTCCACATGTGTTAATTATTAGTTTTGATGCCTTCAGTGTGAATCTACAATTTTCATAGTCATGAAAATAAAGAAAACTCTTTGAATGAGAAGGTGTGTCCAAACTTTTGGTCTGTACTGTATATCGGTATGACGACCCATGAATTACGGATTCGTATACAGGAACATCAAAAAGATATTCGGGCGACAGCTAACATTGGGGATGAAGATAGGGACAAACTTTTTAAGTTAAAACCGATTGCTAGACATTTCCGCCAAAAACATAACTGTTGGCAGGATTTAAAATTTAGGGGGATAGGGATAGACAGGATCTCTCTAGGTATGCAAGGTGGAAATTTGTTCAGACGGTTGGAGCAGATTGAAAGCAAGTGGATTGTAAAACTAAATACGTAAGTGCCATATGGCCTAAATCAGTGATGTTGAACCTTTTAGAGGCTGAGTGCCCAAACTGCAACCCACAACCCACTTGTTTATCGTAAAGTGCCAACACGGCAATTTAACCTGAATACTATAGTTCAATATAGTATATATTCCATGTACTTTATCATTTAGCTATTAAAGCCTGCCTACATTCAGTGCGCTGCCTGTGCTGTTCATAGTGCTCCCTGCGCTGATGAATGGCAGGAAAAGTCTAAGGCATATTGGTACACCATAGACTTTTTTCACAGTGCGGGTGCCCACAGAGAGGGCTCCGAGTGCCGCCTCTGGCACCCGTGCCATAGGTTCGCCATCACTGGCCTAAATGATAAGAGTCCATTTGCCTCATTCCTGTGGGGTGCAGCATCATCCTTGAATTGTGGTGTTTTAAACAGTTTAATAAAGATTTATTGTATTTTAATGATTTTTTCAGCCGGGGTATTGTGGTCATGGTTTTTTGACAGGTACTAATGTGCATCCCTCTATTCTCTTTCTTTATATGTAGGATATATATTTAGTTTGCTATGGAACATGAACATTGGAAGTCCATTCTCCTTATGATACTATCATCAATATCTGCCCTATGTTGGACTCATGATAGACACAATAATAGTAATTAATCTATGGAATCACAATTGTGCACGTGATACGTATGTTTTTCTGGTATTTGATGTCACCAAATTATGAACTTTTGATTTGTTGGTGGGTGTACACTATATGGGAGGAGGGATGTATGCGTTGGTTGTCCAGGACATATAATCCTAAATCCCATAGATTTATTATTTTTTATATATTCTTTTTTCTTTTCTTTTTTCTTCTATTTTTTGCACTCCCTTTTTCAATATATTTAAATTGTGTTGGTTTTTCACTATGTGTTCAACATAGTGATACACTATTCGATATAATAATGTATTATCACTTTAAGAAAGGAATAATAAAACCTTCTAGTGCAAATGAATAATGCACAATACACGTCATTATATACAGTATATATACACATGGTTTTTGTGGACTTTTATAGTCACTTGAAGTCTTTTTATGTAATCTTATATGTAAGATAATAAATCACTGTGTATTTTAATTGCTGGTATTTGTACACTTTGTATCTAATGATATTTTGTGGAGAAATATGCTGAACTTTATGTACATTTTTACGTAATTATTTTGTGGAAAAACATGTGGTATTTTCTATATATATCTCTATGTAATGATTGTGGAATTTATTTTGGGCTTTTATATAATATATACAAATGACAGGGATGCACTCTGTATAGATGGGGCAGGTGACACTCACTCCAGTATCCAAGATGGTGTTCGCAGAGCGCGCATCCCTCTGCGCAGCCGCGGGCGTGCTGACGTGGGATGCTCTGTGCTCCAATGGAGCACGGCCGCCTCGTGTCATCGCCTCGACCGCGTACGCATGCACCGGCGGTGCGCGGCGAGTCGCGCGCCACATACATAGCGATGCCAAGTGTTTTAATCGATACAGGTGAGAATATGTGTCACCCAGCCCACTATTAGTCTAACCAATATTTATTGGTCCAATATAAGATACTCCGCCTACTTCTTTGCCCATATATACTTGGGTATTTAACTGATACTATAACCCCTTGAAAAACCTGACGGCGAAGCGCTAATACCTAATAAAATTGATGATTATTTAAATATATTTAGTGGTGGAGTTATGATTTGTGATTGTTTTTGATCTATATATCAAAGTTTTGGTTCTAATAATAGTAATATTGGGTCATTGATACAGTTAGTAAAAGGGAAATATTTATTGGATGTTTATGGAAATGAGGAAGGCCTAAAACAATTCCAAAGGAATTCTCTGCCTTCCCAGGTCCCTCTAATCCACAAAGGCACAGGGAACCCGTGGGGTGACGCATCAGTCAAAATACTTTGTGTGATTTAGTACATGGTACGCCCCAGGGTTCAGCACTGTAGCAGCCAGATATACTCAAGTATGTATGATTTGTGCCCAGAATAACATGGGCAAGGTGGTTAAGTTACCCGAAAAACACGCCTTGCCGTTTGTATATGTTTCAACGCGTGCAGACTACATTCAACTACCCAAGGTGGGCATGTATGAGTATGTATTGGTGTGTGATGACTACTTCTTTTCAGGATAGCCAGTAGCACTCTCTGTAGATTATGGCCATAGTTGTATGCAGGTATGGGGTACCTGAGACCATTGAAAGTGACACAGGTTTTGGGCCAGAACGGCCCTACATGCTTTGTACTATCCACAAAGCAGCGGTAGGGTAGGGGAAAAAAAGAAACTGAACTGGACACTATAGATTAAAAAAGCCATGGCAGAGACTGGTAAGCCATGAACAGAGTGCCTGCTGGTAGCCCTCTTTTCAGTAATGTATACCCCTTCCCATAAGACAGGCTTTAGTCCCTATAAAGTACTTTTTGGGTCAGCCCCTAGGACAGGATTGTATTTCCCACAGCAGCTCCAGATGAAACATGGTTATCTGACAGATTATGTGATCAGTTTGCATAAGCATTTGACTAAAGTGCATTCTCGAGTTTTTGCTTCACTTCCAGATCTTGATAAAGAACCAGAAACCCACCCAGTTGTGTCTGGAGATTGGGTGGTGGTAAAAAGACACTTTAGAAAAGTCTTCAAATCCTGGTTTGATGGTCCATTCCAAGTATTGTTGACCATAAGCACATCAGTGAAGCTCGAAGGAAAGCCTAATTCGAGTCATTTCAAGAAAGTGTTGAGTCGGGAGACTTGAAAGGATGTTTCTTGTTCCCCCTTGTGTGACTGCTGATCTTGACTAAAAGAATGGTTTCTAATTGAGAAAATAAAAATGGGTTTCTTGGTTGGGTAAAAGTTGTGCAAAAGAACAAAGTTGTTATAGTCCGATACTTCTAGCCCAGTGAGCCATTGATTGTATTGCGCAAATATTCTGAGTATTATTAGTTCTTATGTTCACAATAATCAATGGCCAGGTCATGAATGCCCTAAAAAGGCTTACTTCCTATTGCTGAATTTATTTTTTATTCTGCTGTTTGCATTTTGCAATTAATTGTTGTGTCATCCCCTGCATTAGGAGGCTTTTGTTCAAAGTCGTAGATGAGGCTACCCCGGAGATGATCATGGGAGACCTTCAAGAGGATGGGAGACATGGTCCAGTTCGTTCTGTTGGCCCCCTCTGCTTATGAAACCACCTGGAGATCATCATACAAAGGGACAGACATCTGACTTTCCCTTGCTTAAGTCCAGTGTCACGGGGGATATACACTAGGGTAGGTTGTCATGGAAGCTGGTGAAGAAGATGTAGGAGCACTGGAACAGATGTTCTAGGTTTTTATTAGGGAAAGAATGAGGTCCAAGGGGGGACTGATAGAGATGTGGCCATCATTCTTTGAATCAGCTAAGAAGCTCACATATACACCAGCTCTCAGACAACAACTTATCTTCTACAAAGCACGAAGGTTCCATCCTACCCAAGAGAACACGCCTCTTTGCTACATCATATATGCTTTTCTGCTGTTAGTGAAGACCCATTACAAGATGGCCCCTATAGTTAGATATTTACATACCAGAGTTAGTAAAACAATGCACAGATGCCAAGTGTTATCTCTTTTCATATTTTCATATTTCAGCCAATGTAACAATGCCACAAACCTCCGGTAGAATGGCTCTCTGACGTCTATAAAAACTGCTGTACTTCCTGTAATAAACGAGAAACTGCTTTGACCATTGCCTGGTGTCAGTGTGTGTTCTTCCATGCATGCATGTAGGATCAGAACAATTTGGAGCAGTAGAGCAAACGCAATTAGCTCCGATTGAGGGCATCTTCAACACTTATAAATGTGAAATAATTTGAAACTAAATTAGGGCCGTGTAAAGTGCAACTTGAAAAGAATAACATGGTGCATTTCCCCACTCTGGAAGAACAAAAGCCTTCTACGACACTTGAGCACGCTGGTTAATGTGCAAAACTTATTGAGGCATTTGATGAAAGTTTCAAGGATGTCAAAAGTAAACAAATGGAACTGAACATCTTTGCTACACTTTTCAACGTAGAACCATTAATGTGCCTGATAACTTACAACACAAAATAATTGATCTGCAAAGCAATGATCAGCTGAAAGCCAGGTACAGAAACCTTCCACTGCTTCAGTTCTATAAATGTTACATACAGTATGCAATGATGAATTTTCCAGTTTGAGGAGACATGCACTGAAATATGCATCTTTGGCACAACTTAATGCTGTTAGCAGTTATTTTCAGAAGTTACCATTGCTAAGAGTCGCCTAAGCTCCAGACTGACCTACACAAACCTAGAAAATGAGTTGCGAGTAGCATCATTATCAATACCAGCTAAAATTACACAATCTCACCAAAGAGAAGCAGTTCCAGCCTTCACATTAGCAATAAGTAACTTACCCCAAAGTTATTTATATGTTTGACCAAATATAGTAACCTAATTTTTAAGTTGAGAATTTAGTACAGCTCCCAAACGATTTTTCAAATATCCAAATGGCCCTTGGCAGCAGAAAGGTTCCCCACTCCTGATATAGTACATGACAATCTTTTTATAGCAAAGCAAGAACCAGCTCTGTACCTCACATGGATCCGGAGATCTCCCCATTCAGTGTTCTACTAGATTTATATCAAGCTGGCAGCTCAAGGGGAGTGTTTTTTCTGCTAGAGCTCTCTTCCTATACAAGCTCAAGAGGCAGTCGGAGGATGAAACAGAGCATGTGTGGCCTTCTCAGTGAGCAGGAAAAAGAAATAAGACAAAGAAGAAACAGCAGGTGACGCTACACAGTTACATTTTATTGAATAACTCAGTGGCTATACTAATTTTTTAATTACATGCAATTAAAGTATTCAGAGCAAGGTGCTGGTTTGAAAACTGTAGAATATTTTTTTGGGGACAACCCCTTTAACTAGTTTTCTTTTAATCGGACTTACCTGGCAAACTAATTATCACAGGTGTTTGACATATCTGTAAAGAATAAATCAAGGCAACTGGACTTACTGTAGATTTCTTGAAAACGTTTCACTTGTTCTTCCAACAAGCTTTCTCAATTCTGAATGACTATGCAAGAAGTCTCTGGGAATAAATATGTAACTGAATATAATTACCAGATGTTGATTCAGTTACATATTTATTCCCAGAGACTTCCTGTACAGTCACTCAGAATTGAGAAAGCTCGTTGGAAGAACGAGTGAAACGTCTTCAAGAAATTTACAGTAAGTCCAGTTGCCTTGTTTTATTCTATACAGATATACCATAAACTTCACAGACACACAGATGTTTGAGATGGATTTCAGTGATCCAAAGAGCCGTGAGACACCATACCATCCATGAGTTTCAATAACCCCTTCACGACTGCAGTCTATATACGTCCCCTGATGCAGTTCGCCCCCTCCCCGCCCGAAACATTCATCCTGCCCCGATCTGTGCCCCCCTCAATGTTGGCTGTATCCCCCCACTTTTCCAGCGCTGCCCCCGATGCGGTCCCCCTGCTGTGTGTGATGGCGGCTCCATTCCTGAGCTGCCGCCATCAACAGTGAGTGTCAGCTGTATGCTGACACTCTGCTGTAACCCTATAGATGCCGCGGCAGTGGCATCCATGGGATTAATAGAGGGAGGGGCTCCCTCTCTCAACCATCGGGGCTGCTGCGCTGCAATTGCAGCGCCCAGTGGTTGCCATGGCAACCTGGCACTTTGCAAAGGCATCCGGTGTTGCCACCTACAGGAAATCTGGTAGTATTGTACTTTGCAATGCAAGAACATTGCAAAGTATAGTACAACCATTAGCCACACTGGATCTTCAAGATCCAAGAGGGAACTGATAAAAAAAAAAATGAAAATAATAAAAGTAAAAATAAATAAATAAGACTGTAAATAAAAAAAATTGCCTTTTCCTATAAAAAATTAATTAAAAAAACAAATAAAAAAAACCACACATATTAGGTATCACCGCGTCCGTAACGACCATCTCTATAAATATATCACATGATCAACCCCGTCAAATAAACACCATAAAAAATAAAAACAGTGTAAAAAGTGCAATTTTTTTCACCTTACATCACAAAAAGTGCAACACCTAGCGATCAAAAATGCGTGTACACCCCAAAATAGTACCAATCAAACCGTTAGCTCATCCTGCAAAAAATGAGCCCCAATTTAAGACAATCTCCCCAAAAATAAAAAATCTATGGCTCTCAGACTATGGAGACACTAAAACATAATGTGTTCTGCTTCAGAAATGCTATTATTGTGTAAAACTTAAATAAATAAGAAAAAGTATACATATTGGGTATTGCCACATCCGTAACGATCTGCTCTAAAAAACTGTCACATGACCTAACCCCTCATAGGAACGCTGTAAAAAAAAAAAAGTTACAAAACAGCCAATTTTTGGGTCACCTTGCCCCATAAAGTGTAATAATGAATAATCAAAAAATCATATGTACCCAAAAATAGTACCAATAAAAACCTCAACTCTTTCTGCAAAAAACGAGCCCCTGCACAAGACGATCGGCAGGAAAATAAAAAAAACATATGGCGTTCAGAAAATGGTCACACAAAAACATGATTTCTTTTTCAAAAATGCCTTATTATGTAAAACGGAAACAAACAAAAAAAGTAGATATATTTGATATCACTGCGTCCGTTACAACCTGCTCTCTAAATACAGCACATGATCTACCATGTCGGATGATTCTTGTAAAAAATTTAAGATAACAAAACTGTGCGAAAACAGCAATTTTTTGGTCACCTTGCATCACAAAAAACGTAATATAGAGCAATTAAAAATCATATGTACCCCAAAATAGTACTAATAAAACTGACACCTTATCCCCTAGTTTCCAAAATAGGGTCACTTTTTGGGAGTTTCTACTGTAGGGGTGCATCAGGGGGGCTTTAAATGGGACATGGCATCTAAAAAGAGTCCAGCAAAATCTGCCTTCCAAAAACAATGTGGCGCTTCTTTCCTTCTGTGCTCTGCCGTGCACCCTTACATCAGTTTATGACCACATGTGGGGGTGTTTCTGTAAACCGCAGAATCAGGGTAATAAATATTGAGTTTTGTTTGGCTGTTAACCCTCAATGTGTTAAAGAAAAAAATGTTATAAAATGGAAAATGTGTCCAAAAAGTGAAATTTAGAAATGTAATCTCCATTTTTCTTTAACCACTTGCCATCTGGGCCATTTGCCCCCTTCCTGACCAGGCCCAATTTTGCAAAACTGACATATCTCACTTTATGTGGTAATAACTTTGGAACGCTTTTACTTATCCAAGTCATTCAGAGATTGTTTTCTCGTGACACATTGTACTTTATGATAGTCATAAATTTGAGTCAATATACAGTACAGACCAAAAGTTTGGAAACACCATCTCATTCAAAGAGTTTTCTTTATTTTCATGACTATGAAAATTGTAGATTCACACTGAAGGCATCAAAACTATGAATTAACACGTGGAATTATATGCATAACAAAAAAGTGTGAAACAACTGAAAATATGTCATATTCTAGGTTCTTCAAAGTAGCCACCTTTTGCTTTGATTACTGCTTTGCACACTCTTGGCATTCTCTTGATGAGCTTCAAGAGGTAGTCACCTGAAATGGTCTTCCAACAGTCTTGAAGGAGTTCCCAGAGATGCTTAGCATTTGTTGGCCCTTTTGCCTTCACTCTGCAGGCCAGCTCACCACAAACCATCTCGATTGGGTTCAGGTCCGGTGACTGTGGAGGCGCAGCACCCCATCACTCTCCTTCATGGTCAAATAGCCCTTACACAGCCTGGAGGTGTGTTTGGGGTCATTGTCCTGTTGAAAAATAAATGATGGTCCAACTAAACGCAAACCGGATGGAATAGCATGCCGCTGCAAGATGCTGTGGTAGCCATGCTGGTTCAGTATGCCTTCAATTTTGAATAAATCCCCAACAGTGTCACCAGCAAAGCACCCCCACACCATCACACCTCCTCCTCCATGCTTCACGGTGGGAACCAGGCATGTAGAGTCCATCCGTTCACCTTTTCTGCGTCGCACAAAGACACGGTGGTTGGAACCAAAGATTTGGACTCATCAGACCAACGCACAGATTTCCACTGGTCTAATGTCCATTCCGTGTGTTCTTTAGCCCAAACAAGTCCCTTCTGCTTGTTGCCTGTCCTTAGCAGTGGTTTCCTAGCAGATATTCTACCATGAAGGCCCGATTCACACAGTCTTCTCTTAACAGTTGTTCTAGAGATGTGTCTGCTGCTAGAACTCTGTGTGGCATTGACCTGGTCTCTAATCTGAGCTGCTGTTAACCTGCGATTTCTGAGGCTGGTGACTCGGATGAACTTATCCTCCGCAGCAGAGGTGACTCTTTGTCTTCCTTTCCTGGGGCGGTCCGCAATGTGAGCCAGTTTCTTTGTAGCGATTGATGGTTTTTGTGACTGCACTTGGGGACACTTTCAAAGTTTTCCCAATTTTTCGGACTGAATGACCTTCGTTTCTTAAAGTAATGATGGCCACTCGTTTTTCTTTACTTAGCTGCTTTTTTCTTGCCATAATACAAATTCTAACAGTCTATTCAGTAGGACTATCAGCTGTGTATCCACCTGACTTCTCCACAACGCAACTGATGGTCCCAACCCCATTTATAAGGCTAGAAATCCCTTATTAAATCCTTATTAAACCTGACAGGGCACACCTGTGAAGTGAAAACTATTTCAGGTGACTACCTCTTGAAGCTCATCAAGAGAATGCCAAGAGTGTGCAAAGCAGTAATCAAAGCAAAAAGTGGCTACTTTGAAGAACCTAGAATATGACATTTTCAGTTGTTTCACACTTTTTCCACATGTGTTAATTCATAGTTTTGATGCCTTCAGTGTGAATCTACAATTTTCATAGTCATGAAAATAAAGAAAACTTTTTGAATAAGAAGGTGTGTCCAAACTTTTGGTCTTTACTGTATTTCACCTTTATTTATGAAAAAATCCCAAATTTACCAAAAATTTGAAAAAATTCGCAATTTTCTAAATTTAAATTTCTCTGCTTTTAAAACAGAAAGTGATACCTCATAAAATATTTATTACTCAACATTCCCCATATGTCTACTTTATGTTAGCATCATTTTGGAAATGTCATTTTTTTTTTTTAGGACGTTCGAAGGCTTAGAAGTTTAGAAGCAATTCTTAAAATTTTTAAGAAAATTGCCAAAAACCCACTTTTTAAGGACCAGTTCAGGTCTGAAGTCACTTTGTGGGGCCTACATAGTGGATACCCCCATAAATGACCCCATTGTAGAAACTACACCCCTCGAGTTACTTAAAACCGATTTTACAAACTTTGTTAACCCTTTAGGCATTCCATAAGAATTAAAGGAAAATGGAGATCAAATTTTTTAATTTCACTTATTTGGCAGATTATCCATTTTAATCCAATTTTTTCTTTAAAACATCGATGGTTATGTTGTGGAAATTTTATTAGGATGTGTATTTGATATATTGTGTATTGTCATCATGTCTCTCAGTGTCAGGGTAAACCGTTGGAGTGGATATCTTCCTGTGTATGAGGCTGGGCGCAGGGGTCTCCGTCGGCGAATGGTCCATGTGCTAAGCACTGGGCTGTGGGCCGGGGGAGACTGATGTGTTCAGCAGAGCAGTGTTTTGTTGGCTGATGTATGGATGCCGGCTAGGGCCCCCGCGCAAGACGCGGATTTATTGGCTTGGCGTGGATGCATTTGTTAAGAGAACCATATAAACGAAAGGAACGTGCATTTGTTGTCTCTAGTGCGCCTGATCAGCCGCTGGAGATAATGACGCTGTACTGTAAATAAACATGCATGTGGATCATAGTAACTTTATCTGGCATTGATCGCTGAGCAAGGCTGGATAAAGTTCGCTCCTGTAGTAATGGCAGATTATTGTATACATGTGTTTGTTAGCTGGCTATGTTATTCTAAATGACGGTGTCTTGTCTTCCTATGTCATCACTTCCTGTTCCCTTGTCTTGGGCCAACCCCTTTTACACCTTTTTGTTAGTAAATAAAAGAGAACACACTGAGCAGGGCGGGACAGATGCTCAGCAGAACTTGACATGAGAACACCTTTGGCTGACTGCGGTTGAGATTTTTAACTTTCCTTACACAAAGATATTGGAGAGCAGATTACAACTATTTATATTTATATTTCAGATGGCGAGCTAGGAGGATTCAACTGATTTTTTTCTCTGCACAGCAGGTAAAAGGGAGAAACTATAGTTTTGTCTGCTGCGTCAAGAGAAAATTTCTGCTTGTTAAAAGAACAATTTTCACTCTATTTGTGTAAGGATAAGGTAACAGTTTTTCCGTTGTATAGTTTTTGGTGGATCTGTGTTGATTGTATGGAGGTTGTATGATGAGCAGTACAAGGCATTGTGTTTTTTTGTAACTTCTTAACTTTTATGTTACTGTGATTTTGTAAGAGACGATTTTATAGAGGCAGCAATTGGGTTTAGTGTTTGTATGACCATGTGCTTGTCGGCCATCTTTTTGACCATGCTTGTCGGCCATCTTCGTTAGTTTGCCATGGAAAGCGATTTGATTGTTTTTGTCTGAAATGTCAGTTTTATCGAATAGTTATCTTGTATTTTTGTAACCTATGTACAGTTTGATTTTATTTTGATAAGTTTTGTGCTGGATATCGGTTGAGTGTTCGGTTATGGTATAGCGCAGTGACCAGTCTGATACAGGAGTCAATGTCTGAACATTAGAGGCAGTTTAGCGGTGAAATCGTCCTATAGTTGATGATTCTACTTAATGTTTGTATATCTGTGGCTGTTACACTAAATTTTAGACTTGTTTGGCATAAATAATACGGGTACTACAGTATAGAAAGGTTCTCTGCCAAAAGTATTGGGACAACTCCTAGAAATCGGTACTAGTGTTTTGTTTTTTGTAGCAACCATTGTGGTGTTTGTTTTCTGGTGCAATGGAAAGTATTTTTAAAGAAGTAGCAAAGTTGAAGGACACGGCGGCCATTCTTTAGGCTATGCAGGGATCTACTGATCCATGGCTGCAGGCTCAGAATTGTGTAGCAAACCTGATCGGTAACAACAAATGGCGCAAAAGGAAAGGCAAGTATGCTCTGATTTTTGCTGCTGGGTGGATAGCGGATAAATATCAGGAGTCTTGTAGGCTGAAGCTGAGTTTGGAAGGAGAAGTGGAAGATTTAAAAGTGGAAATTCTTAAATTGAGAACTCTTGTCCAGCAGGCAGCTGAAGCTAGCCCTCAGTATGAGTGTACTGTGATGTGTAATACTGAGCTGTGCAAGGAGAATGAAAGTTTATCTGAAAGACTGACGAAACAACCGTTGGAGAGTAATGTGTCTGGGGTTAGAGGCAATGTATGGGCTGTAAACATGGATAAGTCTTAGGACTGTGGGTCACATAGTGGAACCGACTCAGGGATGGAGATGGACAATGTGTCTGACCCTGGAGTTAGAAGTGTTAACACAAGGCCAGAAGATTCCTCAGATGAGTCCGTGGTAAGTGGACTCAATACAGATAGTAGTGTGGGATCTACTCATGCTAGGATGGTTAATGTTGTGCGCCAAGTCAAATCGCCATGTGTAAGTTATTGTGGAGAGAGGCGAGCTATCCTTTGTTTTGCATGCAGGGAATACGGGCACATTGCACAATATTGTAACGTTGCTAATGGCAACAGACACAGGTATGTTAAGTACCCCAGGACCACACCTAGAAGTGAAGTGGTTTATTCAGCAAGGTGGGGTAATGGTCCCAGACATGCTTCTTTGCAAAGGCAGAGAACCCAGGGACAGCCAAGGTCTTTTATCAATGAAGCGGATTTTGAATCACAATATGAACGGTTAAAATGTGAAAATGTGAAGCTCAGAGAGGAAAGAGATCGGTTCTTGGAATTCAGTAGCGTTTCTAATTTTTGTGTGCCAAAGAAGGGTACATTAAGGGATTTGTAAACCATTTTAACTCTTAACACCTAATTTGAATAGAATCCCTCCCGCTAGGAAAAACCGGTTTTGGGACCTTGTGATGTTAAATCCTGCTTCTCTGGTAAAAGGAATCTGAAGCTGTTTGGGGCCGGGCAAATTAACATTTCAATGACTGGGTGGGTAGAAATTCTCCTGTACGGTTTCAGGTGAACCCTCCAAGACATTGATTTGTTAATTCAGTCTTGGGTTTTAAGTTAAAAATTACTTTTTACTGAATCTCAATGTATATAACAAGAATGTCTGTAACTGAAGTTTTCCATATTGTTTTTTCTCTCCTGTTTACAGGTCTTCTACTAATCCATTTTTATTTTTAGGTTTTATTGTTGTAATCAAGTTTTTCCATTTTCATATTTTAGCATCATTTTCGGTTTTATTTTGAGTTATTTTTGTCTAATTTTTGTTTGGGTATTTCTTTGATTAATTTATGTTTACATTTTTCTGCAGTTCTATATTCAATCTTAACATACTTTTTTCCTTCTATTACTCTGTTCCAAGTGACGGTTCTACACACCAGGACTCTTCACTCTTTAACAACCAGAGGTTAACACGTATTTATTTTTACTTTATCATCAGCAGGAGATTGACTGGAGGAGCCACATTGAGCTGGAGAAAAGCGGGTCTCAATTATTAGCTAGTCGTGGCTGACCAAATGCAGGCGTAGCTCAGCTGTGTGTATAGCCCTTTAGGAGGCATACTGGGAATCCAGCTAAAGGAGCTCTGGCTTAAATGCCCTGTGGGAGTGGAAATAGCATTGAGAGTAGCAATAGGCCACCCTCAGTACAAGAGATTTCTAGCTGTCCGACCTAGGATGTGTAAAAGTCGGGGTCAGGCAGACGTACCGTAAGAATGAGCCGGGAGGTACCCTCCATGTACGGTCAAAAGCGTGTCCCTGGACGCAGGCAACACTGGCAACAGTTTTCTATAGAATGCAAAGGTGATGGAATGCCCTTAGACTATATTTTTCATCAGACGTCAGATCAGACTCCTAATTCAGATCCTTATCCTCAACTGACCTAAAATAGGATGCCCAAACCTCATCAGACCTTCAAATCAGACCCCCAATGTTCGGATCAGACAACACAAATCAGACTGCCAGTGTCATACAATCAGTGCTCAGATCTCCCCCCCCCCATGCTCAGATCTGCCCCCCCCATGCTCAGATCTGCCCCCCCATGATCAGATCTGCCCGCCCCCATGATCAGATCTGCCCGCCCCCATGATCAGATCTGCCCGCCCCCATGATCAGATCTGCCCCCCCATGATCAGATCTGCCCCCCCCAGATCAGATCTGCCCCCCCCATGATCAGATCTGCCCCCCCCATGATCAGATCTGCCCCCCCCCCATGTTCAGATCTGCCCCCCCCCATGTTCAGATCTGCCCCCCCCATGTTCAGATCTGCCCCCCCCCCCCCATGTTCAGATCAGGGCCCCCATTGCTCAGATCAGGGCCCCCTCCCATGCTCAGATCAGGGCCCCCTCCCATGCTCAGATCAGGGCCCCGTGCTCAGTTCTATCATTTAAAAAAATATATCTTCCCTCTCTTGTTCAGGCGCTGGGCTCCTGCTCGGGCACCTGCTACTCTGCAGGTCTGACACGCTCTCCACTGTGATCTGATGAGGACAACATCAGGTCATAGTGCGTGTCTCCACGTACTACGTTCTCACACTGTGTGCATCAGGACATAGTGGAGAGTGAGATGGAGCTGCAAAGTAGCAACAGTGCCCGATCAGGAAAAGAGATCCGAGCATGGGGTGGAGAGTGAGCCAGCCTGACTGCTTCCTGTCTCCACAGCTAGAGCCGCACTTGAAGAGGCAAAGAGCCACATGCGGCTCAAGAGCCACAAGTTGGCCACTCCTGTACTATGGTGTCCGTGCAAACTATTGTATGTCGGTGAAACTACATGTGAATTCAAAACTCATTGTAACCAGCATCGGTCTACTATCAGGAAGAAACTGTTTGATCTTCTGGTATCTAAACATGTTGTCGATGCTGGACACAAGTGACCTCAAGTGTATGATAATCGACCACATTCCCATCTCCCGTAGAGGAGGGGACAGACAGTTGTCCCTAAAAAAAACAGGTTTAACACTTTGAAACCTGTGGGTTTAAATGTGGATTATAGACCTTGGATCATTTGATCAGATTTCTTCTTCCTTATGGACACCCTTATCTATGTCCATCCTCGTCTTTTGGTGCTACATTATATTTATATTTCTTTATATTTATATATTTTTCTATTTTTTTAGTTTCTAAAGGCAAAGAATGGGATGAATACTACCAGCGTTTCCTTTCATTATTTCTGCTAAACCTACAGTTTGGATCACTGGACGACTGCGGCACACGACATATATATGAAGAATTATTCATATATTTTTTTTTATGCATCATGATTTGGCAGTATATGTGTATTCTTTCTGCAACACATTATCAATTTAAATATTTTTTGGGATATTTATCTGGGGAATGATCAATTTTAGTTTTTTCGGTTTACTGACCCATCTAAATGTAGGTCTCTTGCCGTGATCACAGTGTCACCTGCATTTTGAGCATTGGGTGCCCCCTGTGCATAATGTATGGCATGGGGGGGCATCAGTGCTGTTTGGAACGGTACTTATTTTCTTATTTATTTTACTATGGGCTGTTGATCCTGTGTTGGATGGGCATAGGAAAACCGCCCATCGTGATAGTACTCTTTTCACTTTATCTTTACTAAGGATTCCATACGGTTTGCTTCTTTGACAAGAGGTGGACCTTGGTTTTACATTATATGACACTTATCGTCCTAAAGTGTGAGTGTCCTGCCGTGACTACAGTAGTACGCACATTTTTTTGCTTTAGATGCCCCTCATGTAATAAACAACATTTTATGATTACTTTTGCTTTGGATGACCCTGTGTTGAACTTGGCATAGACAGTCACATATCGCATTGGTATTCTATTTCATTATTCTGGTATAGACGTCCTACGCTCTTCTCCCCTGGCGGGAGGGAGAACAGGTCAGTCTACGTTCTCTCATTTTTTTTTATATACTTTATCATTCCCTAAATGTTTATGTCCTTTTTATTAATAATATTAATTTGTATACATTTGGTATACGCATTAGAATGTTTGGAATTCACATTTTCATTTTGAGGATATTGACACTTTACTTATTTTAGTACTTGATTCTATGTAGTCTGTGGTAGCCAGTAGTTCTAGATATACAGTGGATATAAAAAGTCTAAAATGTCAGGTTTCTGTGCTGTAATAAAATATAAATAATTTCAGATCTTTTTCCACCTTTAATGGGACCTATAAACTGTACCACTCTGAAATCTTTTAGGTGGAAAGAAGAAAACAAAAAAACTAAAATAAACGTAGTTCCATAAGTGTGCACACCCTGTTATAACTGTGGATGTAGCTGTGTTCAGAATTAAGCAATCACATTCAAAATAATGATAAAAGGAGTTAGCATACACATGCCATCATTTAAAGTGCCTCTGATTAACCTCAAATAAAGTTCAGCTGCTCTAGTTGGTCTTTCCTGAAATTTTTTTAGTCGCATCCCACAGCAAAAGCTATGGTTCACAGAGAGCTTCCAAAGATTCAGATGGATCTCATTGTTAAAAGGTATCAGTCAGGAGAAGGGTACAAAAGAATTTCCAAGGCATTCGATATACCATGGAGCAAAGTGTAGACAGCCATCATCAAGTAGAGAAAATATGGCACATTACCAAGAACTGGACGTCCCTCCAAAATTGATTTAAAGACGAGAAGAAAACTGATCTGGGAGGCTACCAAGAGGCATACAGCAACATTAAAAGAACTGCAGGAATATCTGGAAAGTACTGGCTGTGTGGTATATGTGACAACAATCTTTCGTATTCTTCATATGTCTGGGCTATGGGGAAGAGTGGCAAGACGAAAGCCTTATCTTACGAAGAAAAACATCCAAGCCAGGCTACATTTTGCAAAAACACATCTAAAGTCTCCCAAAAGCAAGTGGGAAAAGGTGTTATGGTCTGATGAAACCAAGGTTGAACTTTTTGGCCATAATTCCAAAAGATACGTTTGGCGCCAAGAACAACACTGCACATCACCAAAAGAACACCATACCAACAGTGAAGCATAGTGGTGGCAGCATCATCATGCTTTTGGGCTGTTTTTCTTCAGCTGGAACTGGGGCGTTAGATAAGCTAGCAGGAATTAAGAACAGTTCCAAATACCAGTCAATATTGGCACAAAACCTTCAGGCTTCTGCTAGAAAGCTGAACATGAAGAGGAACTTCATCTTTTAGCATGAAAACAACCCAAAGCATACATCCAAATTAACAAAGGAATGGCTTCAGCAGAAGATGATTCAAGTTTTCGAATGGCCCAGCGAGAGCCCAGACCCGAATACGATTGAAAAACCGTAGAGTGATCTGAAGAGGCTCTGCACAGGAGATGCCCTTGCAATATGACAGATTTGGAGTGTTTTTGCAAAGAAGAGTGGGAAAATCTTGCCAAGTCAAAATGTGCCATGCTGATACTCATACCCAAAAAAGAGTACTGTAATAAAATAAAAAGGAGCTTCAACAAAGCATTAGTTTAAGGGTGTCCACACTTATGCAACCATATTATATTTTTTAATTTTCTCTTCCCTCTACAGATGTAGCAGGGTTAGCACTTAAACTATTAACTCAAATTTCTTAAATCATCGTGTTATCTTGAACCAAAAGCCATTGAAAAGCAATTGAAGGTGTTTGCTTAGTTTAGATAACACATCTCAGAAAGCATGAGTGTTAACTCTACTACATCGGTACCGAAAAGATTTCAGTTTGTTAGACTTTTTATAGCCACTGTACATACAATTATTTAGATTCCAGTATATTCTTAAACTTATCCCCGTTTAGAATATTGGGTGTTTGTTATGTTATTTACACTCATTTACTGTCATGTCTTTGTTCATGAGGCTTTGGAAAATTGTACCTTCCAGGACTTGTAGATTCAAATGTGATATATAGCTTTGATTATGTCTTCTTGGAAAGCTGTACCCTCCAGGACCTGTGGGTTTCCTGACAGTCTCTGATGCTGCTTGCAATCATGTGAGCGCCATGTGATTTGTCAGGTGGACGTCACAGGTCCTGGTTATTCTCTGACATGCGCAAGTCTGTAATCACAGACGGTCTGGGAGCCATGTTTCCCTACACACGCTGGGCAGTTAATATTCTCCCTTCCTTCCCATTAGCTGTAAGGTATTATATACTTAAAGCACTGGTTGTATACAGGTGTTTTTAATTATCTTATTAATATTGAATTGTATATTTTATCACATTATTTGCACATAACTTGTATGAATGTAAAATACATTGGTGTATGTCAATGTATTGTTCATGGTCAGCACTTGTTTTAATTCAACATTATTTCTGACATTTTTATGACAGTTATTTATTAATTATTTGAATTGCCTCATAAAGATGGGGTCACTATTTATGTGTGTATTGAGCACCATTACTTTGTAACCACTGCTTGAGAATAGTCCCACTGAGGGGACTAAAACGTTGCATGATACTAGGTGAATAAACGCACATTCATGGAAGTGCCACAGAGTTTCTTTATCGGGTGTCACGCCCTATTCCACTCCTGATACAGACATTACATCTTTTTCGGGGCGACGCTTGGGTTGAGGTACCTAGTTATAGTTGTGGACACAGAGGGGCTTTTCAATTACTCCAGTTGCTCGTTCAATTTGGATTGTCGTGTCTGCGTGAATGGAGGAGAGCATGTAAACGTCACGCTTGTTTCTCCATTTCACCGCGAGCAATTCTTCGTTACACAAGGCAGCCCTCTCCCCCCTTGCAAGACGGGTGGTAACGAGCCGTTGGGGGAAGCCCCGGCGACTAGGTCGCGCGGTGCCACAGCAGCCAATCTGTTCTAGAAACAAATGCCTGAAGAGGGGCACACTTGTGTAGAAATTTTCCACATAAAGATGGTACCTCTAGGCAAATAAGGTTGACACCAAGTCCCAGACTGTCTCCCCACTGCTCCCCAGGTAGTCAGGGCAACCGACCGGCTCCAGGGTCTGATCTTTACCCTCATAGACACAAAATTTGTGTGTATAGCCTGTGGCCCTTTCACAGAGCTTATACAATTTGACCCCATACCTGGCGCGCTTGCTTGGGATGTATTGTTTGAAGCCAAGGTGCCCGGTAAAATGTATCAGGGACTCATCTATGCAGATGTTTTGCTCAGGGGTATACAAATCTGCAAATTTGGTGTTAAAGTGGTCTATGAGGGGCCAAATTTTGTGGAGCCGGTCAAAAGCTGGGTGGCCTCTGGGACGAGAGGTGCTGTTGTCACTAAAGTGCAGGAAACGCAGGATGGTCTGAAATCGTGTCTTGGAGATGGCAGCAGAGAACATAGGCATGTGAAGAATTTGGTTTGTGGACCAATATGACCGCAATTCATGCTTTTTTTGTCAGGCCCATGTTGAGGAGAAGGCCCAGAAAGACTGGGCATAAAAGCTTCCCAGGTTTGCGGCTATAAATTGAGTGGCATACCGGTTTGTTTCTGCCACGACTAAGTCAAAGAGTTCCGCAGTAAAGAACAGCTCAAAAAACCCCAGTGCCGATCCGATCTGTCTCAACCCGAACTCCAGACTGGGCGGTGAAAGGGGGAACTACCGGTGCGGCTGAAGATAGGGGCTGCCAGCACCTCAGGGACTCTAGGGGCTTTATGGGACTGTCTGTGCAGTGGCTGCGATGGGGGAACTACTGCACGTGCCACCGTACCAGCTTCAACTGCCCTTCTGGTGCTCGCCACTTCACCATGTTCTACGGCAGTGTGGTACTAGGTCCAGGATGGGCTGCGCTGCTGGTGTATGCCTCACCACGTAATCCGACAGCGCCAGCCCCACTCTGCTGCTCTTGAAGCGGATCCTGCGCAACCTGTGGTCTAGCAACACGGGTACGCCTGGTGGTATCAGGGACCTCAACCTCATCGTCCGAACTTTTGGTCAGACTGCCACTGCTTTCTACAGGTTTGTATCCCTTTCCTCATCCGACTGGGTCAGAAGCCTGTAGGCCTCTTCAGAAGAATACCCCTTACTTGCCATTCGGTCAACTAAATTTAGGGGGTATTCCCTGAGACTACCCAAGAAAAAAAGCAAACTGGTCTTACAAATGGGAGGCTAGCTGATTTTTTTTTTATCGCCGCAGCGCGATTGTCACTGCGGCGGGGCGGGCGTAGCTGAACGCACGTGTGGGCAACCGATCAGGCCTTTTCAGGCAAACACTGCGTTTTGGGTGGAGGGCGAGCTAAGGTGACACTAATACTATTATAGATCTGACTGTGATCAGTTCTGATCACTTACAGATACTATAAAAGTACCAATGCTGATTAGCGATACGCTAATCAGCGAATCAGTGACTGCGGTGGGCTGGGCGCTAACCGACGCTAACTACCTACCAAAGGGGCCTAATCTAACCTAAAACCTAACAGTCAATACTGGTGAAAAAAAATAAAGTGACAGTTTACACTGATCACTTTTTTCCCTTTAACTAGTGATTGACAGGGGTGATCAAGGGGTTAATTGGGGTGATGGGGGGGTGATCTGGGGCTAAATGTGTAGTGTTTTGTGTACTTACAGTGATCTGTGCTCTCTGCTGGAACCAACCGACGATAAGGACCCAACAGAGAGCACAGAAGCCATTTAACACACTATTAGGA
The DNA here is from genome assembly GCF_014858855.1 of Bufo gargarizans. Taxonomy (NCBI): domain Eukaryota; kingdom Metazoa; phylum Chordata; class Amphibia; order Anura; family Bufonidae; genus Bufo; species Bufo gargarizans. The sequence goes on along the minus strand of NC_058086.1, from coordinate 77,631,850 downwards.
TTGGGACTTGGGATTCGATTTTTAAAAAGTCCAACCTGCCAGTGATGATCATTGGCTGGCAGGCTGGTGACGAACTTGTGCTGTGACTTTTCCAGGCCCGCACTGCGCATGTGCGGGCCGGCTTGGCGCGTCATGCGAGATGATGCGCCGATGAGGACCAAACTGACCGCCCGCAGGACGCATCCCTGCGTTAGGCAGTCGGGAAGCGGTTAAATAATCCCACTGAACTTTGAGAGTAAGTCTGCTAAATAATTATTAGATATGTCAAATGGTTTTGTCTCTAATTCAAATATTACATTTCCATTATTCTCTATGGGCATTCCACTCTGGTCCATTATTCTATATGGGCATTACATTCTGTCATTCCTTTTAGTAGGTCCCTGACTGGAGGGTATCACGCTGCTGGGCAGGATTAAGATGATGTGACTGAGCGGTATGCTGAGCGTGGATGGGGAGGTACATGCTGATTGAAGGGTGTCGAACTGGTGGGCAGGATTGGGATAACTGGACTCAGCGATGCACTGAGGGAGGATAAAGATGTGCGGTGTGGGTAGGAGGGGCAGATGGATGGATGATAGGAGGAGGATGAGGGTATGTTGATCGGATGACGATGGGAAACAAAAACAAAGTGATGAAGGGAAGAAAGTATGGTGAAAGATCGATGAATGAAACTGATCGGTGGTGAACGGAGGGAATTTATGTATTGGCAGAACCTGTGCCGATGTGCATAGTGTAGCCGGTAATGATGCTTGAAGATCGGGGAATGCTGGTGGCCAATTGTTCAAATATATCTTCCCCTAATTTGATTTTATATCATTCCACAACTTGTTCATACGGTCAGTCAGATTTAGATATAGTTTTCCATCCGTTTACTTCACATATGACCCCTTACTGTACACCATATATATGGTTTCCCTTTATTCCATCTTCCCTCAACACCACTGTACCGCCAAGTTGTTTGAACATCGGCACAGGTTCTGCAAATACATAAATTCTCTCTGTTCACCACCGATCAGTTTCATTCATCGATCTTTCACCATACTTTCTTCCCTTCATCACTTTTTGTTTCCCACCATCATCAGACACCGCAGGAAGCTCAATAGTGACCCTGCCACTCCATTATTTAGGAACCAGATATTTAACCCAGTCAATCTATTAATGTAGCAACAACTGATTGATGCATTTAAATGAACACACACTGGGGGACATTTACTAAGCATGTTGTACCAGAATTATGGCATAAAATGCGCCAAAAAAAGGCATTCTGGTTGCGCCAAATATATCAACTGTTTTCTTCAGAATTTTCACCATAAAGAATGCATCACACGAGAAAAGAGTTAATGTCAAAGCAGGCGGGGCTATCAAATTGGCATATCACATATTACACCTCATTCATCATCCTCTTATCAGCAGAAATGGCTCAAATTGTTGTGGACAAATAAGCCAGCTCATGTGGAGGTGTTTTGTGTAAAAAGTTACCATGATGGCAGAAGGTCGCATTTATGAAAAAAAAAAAAATAGTCATGGGAACAAGTAATATATAAATATTGAAACAGGATGCATTTATTTTTAGCTAATATAAATGAGGTAAACAACAGGGTTTGTCAGTAAATTGACAAACAACCCCCCCCCCCCCCAAAAAAAAAATAATAATAATCAAGTTTATATTTTTTTAAAAGTCACGTTTTAAAAGTGATGTGCGCCTTTTGATATAGGAGGTGAAACAAACCACTTTTGATTTGTAATGTTAGTATTTTTTGGCGCAAATTACGCTATTATTGATTAATGTTCCCCACTGTGTTTTAGTTTTACTCAAATAAAGGTTATGCTTTAAATCTGACAACTTCACACATAGGGTATATATGCAGGTCACAGATATACCACCATCAGAGTGGTGGAATTAACAAATTGTCATGACATCTACAGACTCTCTGACCCATACCAAATCAAATGGATAGGAATATGGCTTAAAGGGTAGTTTATGAGCTGTACATAGCATTTACACTGACAAGCAAAAGGGTAACAATGTTTTGAACCTTTGACTTTCAGGCTCCATATCTCATTATCCACTACAGTTTCGAACGTGAGACTACCATCATTTTATAGACAATCACCCTGGTTATATCATACATAAATTGGACTTGCAACTATTTAGCATGCAATTAGTTATGCAGATTCTTGTCGTGTAACTGCATTGTTACTGTTTGCTCCTAAAATTTACATTTTTATTATTTTGTTAATATTTTGTGTTCGTATTTTTCCACTTTTGGCTTTTAACACTGCCCAAATACTTTTGGGCATGCTCTCAATCAGATTTAAGCATGTCTCAACTATAATCTATTCCCAGGTCTTCTACATTTTCCCAATGTTGGTGCATACTGGTCGACTCACTTGGGTACGAATGCAGCTTTCTCTTCAACTCCACCCACAAGTGTTTGATTGGGTTGAGGTCTGGGGATTGTGGGGACCAGGCCAGCACCTCTACTTCATTGTCATTGAACCATTTCTAAGACAATATTGACATATGCTTTGGGTCGTTGTCCTGCTGGAACACCACGTCGTCCTTTCCATACACATAGTATTCGAGTGTACAAAGTATCCAACATCTTTGGCTGTGAAACAACCCCATATCATCAGGCTTCCGCCACTGAACTTGAGTTCCTTCAATATCTCGATCCATTAGCCCCCTTTTCCCTTGTTTCTTCCAGACCCATTTGCACCCATCATCGCTCCAAATCACCCATTTCCAATCTTCTACTGTCCACTGTTGGTACTTTTTTGCAAACTTGTGCCAACGCTTCTTATGACGATATTGAAGTCGAGGCTTCTTGCCCTTTTTTCCAGGCCACCATTCTAGACTTGTGTAATCCACGTCACATTGCGCTTGCATGGACATCTGATTTCACTATTACAAAGCATATGGGCTACATTCACTGCCGCGTTTGTCGCACCAGAAGTGATAGATCTGGTGATAAGGCGTTTTGTTAACTCTGATATTTTGCCTGTACGTCCGCCTCTCAGCTTTGGAATGGTTACTCATTTGCTCATCAGTGTAAGCAGTGCCTTGCAGAGTAGTAACACTCATAAATTACCAGGTTTAGATTTAAAATAGGATAATGTCCAGTGTTTCTCCAAGAACAGGTGTCGAAGCAGAGCATCTGCAGGCCTGGTGGTACAGTTGCACAATGGACTGAGACAGGGGACTAGTTACATTTCTACTGTGCCCTGGTTCTTTGATTTGGAGCATGTACAATAGAAACAGGGGTACAGGAGTGCACATACAGTCACTAACAGGTTGGTCAGGTGACCACGCAGGGCGTGAGGTCACATCCTGCAGTGCTTGCCCAGAGGAAATATATTTATAGGAATGTGAACAATCCCTTTTATTGGGCCCGTGAACAATGCTTGCTGAATGATGTACAATTGCCTTGGCAACTCTACTGGCCAAAATGTAGAGGGTGTACAGAGTGCGCAAAGCCACTAGGTGTAATGGCAATGCCCCCGTTGCCCCTAGACACTCACTTGCATATATTAAAACATAATTGTTCTCAGTAATGCAGGCACATATGAACATGGGACCAACGCAGATTTGTTCAGCTGCCAAGGTTAGCCAGTTTCACATGTATAAATCTGGTGACGGATGCCCTTTAAGGGACACTTTAGCATATATAGCTTCTAATAAAAGCCATGTTTGTGGAGCTCAAGATGACCACAATTAATTTAGCTCACGGACGCTCAACCTGCAACCCTCCAGCTGTTGCAACACTACAACTCTCATCATGCCCTAATAGCTGAAAGCACTCCAGGTATGCTGGAAGTCGTAGTTTTGCAACAGCTGGAGGGCTGCAGGGTGGGCATCCCTGCTTTAGCTGATATCAGACAGGCATGATGATATTGCAAAAACACTATTAATATACGTCTGTGAATGCATTCTATTACTGCATACCTTCAGTTACACATTTACATCATTAGTATATCAGTTAGTGAACGCACTGTACTACAGCAAGATACTGTTCAGTTACAGCAAACACATTTCACTACAATAAAGTAATTAGTATACTTGTGTTACTGAAAGCATTACACAGCAAAGTCTAAATGCATTCTAATCTATACTCTTCAGTAACAGCCAAAGCATTTTACTGCAATGGGCCCAATATAATTTTGATCAGAAATCTGTGCAAAGAGCTTTTTTCATAAATAGTAAGCATAGCACTAATGCAATCCAGATTGACCCATGTTTCCAGTGTCTGCATGTGTCTTTCTGCATGGAACAGTGTGCTGCTACTTACAGTGTTTATTTGCATCTGCATGTTAGTAAACGGTAGTGTGAAAGTAACCCATCTCCACCAGGCTGTTTTGGCAGGCTGTCTGGTTCTCACACTGCCTGATGGAAACTGACATCCGGCAGCCCCATTTACTATAGTGGGTAGATATCTGCCTGCAACCCAGCGGTTCTTATACAGCTGATTGTCAGCATATTTCCTGAATCTCCACCGTGCCCATTGTTGTCAATAGCGATAAATGGAATTCCAGCAGTGCTAACACCATTAGAATACCTGTGTTTTTGAATACATTACAATACTGCAAGATACCTTTTAGGTACAGCAAAAGAAGGATGTCATGCTCCCAAAAGAAGGACATCACATACCCACACAGATTCCCATGTGGAAAAGACACAGAGTAGTAAAGTACCAGCAAACTGTGTAACAAATCTCATGTACATTTTATGAATGTTTTCCCTGCATAAATTGATCTGCTTTGCGGATTTAGAAATCCTCAAAATATCAATTATGTTTACATTTTAGCTTTGGATTTCACCCTTTTCTAATAAAGGGTGAGATCTGTGGCAAAACCGCATCAAATCCGCACCAAAAGCCGCTTTATGACATTTATCACATGGAGAAAGTTAATACAAGGCACTTAATACTGTGGCGGTCGTGCTTGTACACTATAGGAAAATGGGCTTTTTACTATAGTGTACAAACACGGCCACTGCTAATGAATTGCAGGGTGGTTGTAACCATGGAAACGAGAAGTGCATAATGTGATGGAGAAACAGCTCAAGCCAGCAAAGGAAGCAATACAGATAACAATACATTAGCAAGTGCCTTGTATTAACTTTCTCTACATGATAAATGCTACTTGCTGAAGTAAGCCTACCCCATTTAACGCCTTTCTTTACTCCCTCCAAGAGTTTGCTATTGGATATTACAGGGAGGAGGTTTACGAGGAGACAACTACAGCTTCCAGCATTTCCCTAGCTCTTACACTGAATTCATGCTGCTTGACTGTATTTTCCTCCACACAAAGCTGGGCTCCCTCATGTCACCTGGTGTCATCACAGGTCCTTCACCACTTCTACTCTCCACTGCACTGATCACTTAACGGTGATGTCCACACGTCCTTCATCTCTTGCTAATGGCTGTTATCACTTTTACTAAAGGTCCTATGACGCCTGCAGATGTAGCAGGTGATTATGGGAAAGGAAGAGTTACTTCCCGGCAATCACCTGCTTGATAGCGGACGATACCACTGCTATTACATGCAGCTGTCACCTCCTCAGTATGGGGACGAGCGATCGATAATGCCATCGCTCGTCCCCATACTAATTCAATGTTTGCGGGCAGCAGAGGGACGATTACACTGCATGATCTGCAACTGGCGAACTATTAATTTCAAAAATGTTGAAAAACTTACACTGCCAGATCATTGCTAACAAGCGTTCATACGAACGCTTGTTAGCGGCGATCTTAGTGATTAACTGCCAATGTAATAGGGCCTCGAGGGCCGGTGGGTATAGCGGGACATGCAGGAAACCACCCGGAACAACAGAGAAAAACCAGGACAGTCAAACTGGATCCGGGATTGTTGGGATCCATGCTTTTGCTACTGTTTTCCACAGCTTTCTTCATGTGGAGATCCAGATGGAGTAAGAAATTTTACAGACAATGCTCTATAGTGCCACATCCTGCAGTCACCCTGTATGTCAATATCCAACTTACCAAAACATCTTGAAATGAGGAGGAAGAGCCCTAAAACTGCTGTCAACAGATAGGTATATCTGGTTTGGCTGACATCCAGAGGCTCTTCAAAAGGACTGACATTGACTTGCTACCTGTATGTGGTACTACAAAGACAGTTTTGATCCTTCTAGAGCCAATTTACCTTTCCATTAAGGTCCTGTACGTACATTGCCTTGATCCTTTAATTTATCCATTTATGTCAATATCCAACTGGTTTCTGACAGTACTAGAATCCTCCACCCATAGTTAGTATAAGGTATGTTACATCAAGTTATCCACTGCACTGGGACCAGGAACTGTGGATAGGTTCCCAGGAACAGCTTGGTGGTCAAGCAGAAATGGGTGTATATTTGCACATAATATAACAGGCCTCCATATTTCAATGTGGTAAAAACTAACCTAAAGCCATGTATCATTTTATTTTATTATATTCTGTTGTACTTTAACTCTTTCAGGACATCTGCTGTACATATAGGTCGGATGTCTGGTCCTTAAATATGGCACCTGCTCGGAAGCACAGCAGGTACCATAGCTGCTGGGTCTCTTGTCGAAGTTGACGCTAGGGAGGCTCGTCCAAGTCACTGTCTGCTATTTGCTGGACTTGATTAACCCCTTTAACGTCCTCCCTTGTTTGAAGTTTTAGCAAGGCAAAGAGATGCACTTGGCTTTCTCAGTCAGACCATTCACCATTCAGTAAGGAAAGGGGGAAGAGTAACTCTATTAGAGTATCATACATTACACTGATAAGTGCAGTGCTCTTCTGCTGGCATGTTTAGTTAGGTCTATCAAGTTAACAATAGATCTGTCATACTATTATCCTAATTTTACTCCTATACTATTTTATTAACAGATAACATCTTCCCTTCACACCAGCAGTAAACTGACCTTCAATCACCTACGAGAGGTGTTCAATAAGTTATCTGATCCAACATGTTCTGTCAGTGTTAGGGGGCTTAGCTTGTCTGTGCAGGTTAAGACATGTTTTGACAGTAACAATTCAGTCTGAAGAAAGCACTGGAAGTGACAGGATGTGCAGTACAGTGTGGGCCAACAAAGAAAGTGAGGAATTTGGAGTTTCGTTCCACGATTACATGTTTAAATTCCTTACAAAAGGAAGAAAAGGAGTATTACACTCACCTGTAATCGGGTTTCCTGGAAGTCTCCATGACAGCACATCTGAGACTGCATTCCTTCTGATAGGAACGGAAAACCCCACCCCTCTCACCTCACTAATACCATCTCCACACCAAGAATCTAATTTTCTCCAGATTTTTAAATAGATCTTTAAAGCATTAGTCTTCCTACTCAGTAATATTGTTTACACCACTCTTTCAGAAAGTCCCTTTTCTTATTAGAGTCCTTCTCAAAATCTATGCTGATAACCTCAGGACCTTTAGGTCCAGATGAGAAACTTGTCCTTGTGATAATAAGTCTGGATTTGGGGAAAGATGACCGGATCTTCCCTGCTTATGTTCTTTAGGAGGCCGAACCAACTCCTTTTGGGCCAGTAGGGGACTATGAGTATTAGGTTGAAATTCTCAGACCTGAACTTTTGAAGAACCCTAAAAATTAAAGGAATTGGTGTATGCTAGATCGTATTGCCAGTCCTGACTGAACGCATACACAGATCGTGGATAGTTCCTGGGGTTAAAGGACAAGAATTGCGTTATCTTCCAAATTTTTCTGGAGGCGAACAGATCCATGCTTGGATTGCCCCATTGCTTTGTTAGCATTGCAAATTCCTGAGGGCAAAAGGAATCATTCTCCCAGATCTACTTCGTGTTGACATAGTACACTGTATAATTGAGAGAACTCTTTAGCTGGACTGCTGATGGGAAGTTTACAGACGTTTCTGCCCAAGAAAATATTTTCAGTGATAATGACTGAAGGTAGTTGTGCCTTGTGCCCCCCTGATGTTGTATGAAGGCTACTGCAGTAATATCGTCCGAGTGAACTAATACATGAGGTTTTCTGGACATCTCTTGTTGCTTTTAGACCATTCCAGATGGCTAACCGTTCTCTGCAGTTTGACGACTGTTCTCTCTCCTCCATCGATCCTGAAAAAGACCTTGGTCCTACTGAGTCCCCCAACCTCAGGAACTCGCGTCCGTTGTTAATGAGAAGGTCCGTTTTTGCTGCCAGTGAAATCCATTCTTCAGATTCCTGCCTGCTATCCACCAAACTAGTGATTGTTTTACTTTTCTGGTTATGTATACCCTTTGATCTAGGGCTGCTGGAGGTCTGTTTCACCTGGAAAGGACACATTTCTGGAGAGTCCTCATGTGGAATTGTGCCCATGACATCGCCGGAATACAGGATGATAGAATGCCCAACAGTGCCATGGCTGATCTGATTGAGAAAAAGGTTTGCTTTTAAAAATTGCTGTATCTGGGACTGACTGTTTTTTATTTTCTGCGGCAGAAAGAAAGACATCTGTTTTGTTGAATCCACAAGGATACCTAGGAAAGTTTACCTGGTGTCTGGAGATAAACTGGATTTTTCCCAGTTGATGATCCAGCCTAAGATCTGGAGTAGCTGGATTATGATCTGGAGTTGGGAATAAAGATGATGTTCTGACTCTGCCACTACTAGTATGTTGTCTAGGTAGGGAATAATTACCATAGACTCTTTCCTGAAGGTTGTCATTAGCTCGGTAAAGATCTTGGTAAAGATCCTTGGTGTCGAGGATACCCCAAAAGGGAGGCATCTGAACTGAAGGTGCAGAATTAACGTGCCTCGCTGTAACGCAAATCGTAGAAATTGCCTGAACTGTGGATGGAAGGGAACATGGTAGTCTGAGTCTTTTAGGTCTATCGAAACCATTACCACCCCCTTTCGTATTAGTTTCACTGTTGTTTTGTCTCAATTCTGAATTTGTGGTATGGTTTTAGGTTTATTATGATCCTGTACTTACGATTGGATTTTTTTTCACGGAAAATAGATGAGAATAATGACCCTGCCCCCTCTTTTTATTAGAACTTGCTCCACAGTCCCTAGATCTATTAACTGTTTTAGTTCTTGAAGCAGTATATCTTGTTGATAAGAAGGGAATTTTGTTAGGAGAAATGTTTGCGGAGGAACAGATAAGCGCTCTAAACGATAACCTTCTTTGATGTGGTTGTTTGTCGCACCTTTTGCGTAGCTTCATCTCCCTGTTTTACCTTTATCCTTCCTATCCTCCTTGTCATACGGTTTCCCTAAAAAAAATGCTTTTTTTTTTTAAACCTATTGGCTAGGAATCCCTTTCTTACGGTCCGTGGCATTTTCAAAATGTTATCTAGGTCAGCACTGAACATATACTGGCCATTAAATGAAAGCGATTAGCTTATTTTTTGAAGCAATATCCCCTGACAACTCTTTCAGCCATAGCCCCCTGCGGGCTAAGTTAGAGAGAACAGCAGAATGGGCTGAAGGTCTCACACACTTAGCAGAGACATCTGAAAGGAAACTTGTCGCCATTTTTAATAATGGAAGTCTTCCTAAAATTTCCTCCATAGTTGTTTTATTAATCAGGTGCACTTCAAGTTGTTCAAGCCATACCTTAAGTGTACATTAAGTTGTTGGCAGGTGTGTTGCTGCTTCACTACAATGCACCAGCTCACAAGTCTTAAAAATAACAAGTTGATATCAGGGAATGTGACTTCATGGAGCTTAACTGTCCACCCTACAGTCCAGACCTGGCTCCTAGTGATTACGTTCTCTTTCAGAATCTGAAGAAATGTCTGAGTGGGCAATCATTTCTAGATGATAATGCAGTCAAAGAGGCTGTAACAGGGTTCCTGCAGCAGCAAGAATTCTCCTTCCATTCTGAGGGCATCCAATCACTGGAGGTGAAGTGGAGCAAGTGTGTTGAAGTCAAGGGGGATTACATTGAAAAGTGATAAGTTACATTTTCTCAGAAAAGTTTGTTTTTATATTCAGGTAGATACCCTCTTATCTATGAATATTTAGTTTTTTTTAAAATATCCCTTTCTGACAGTGGAATCCCCTTAAAAGGTGTTATCAAGGCAAAAATGGACCAGGCTATGTTAAAAATATCAAAGAAACATTCTTAACTTCCACACTATGTCCCTGTCGTTCTGATACTGCTTCAGTTGCTGCTGTAGAAATTCATATACTCTCTTGACATGGTGAGCCAGCATAGGAGGTGGAGAGCAGAGGGGACAAGAGAAGCATCGAATGGCACGGAATCGGTGGAGTAGAGTAATAATACTTTATTTTCAACATTGTTTGTCTTTTTTTCTTTTTCTTTTTTAAGCCTTTAGTGACCAACCTTACTGACCAAGGATTTTTTTATCGTTGTGCTCCAAGAGCTATAACTTTTTTTATTTTTCCATCTATATAGCTTTATGAGGGCTTGTTTTTTGCAGGATAAGTTGCAGTTTTTAATGGTGCCATTCTGGGGTACACATAACTTTCTGATTAACTTTTATTAACTCTTTCTGACAGGGAGATGGGAAAAACAGCAATACTGCCACTGCGTTTTTATGTTCTAAATTTTACGGCATAAATTGTTCGGTATAAATAGCACTCCCTCTGTCAGCACTTTACATGTGGCATGTAAAGTGTTAAAGAGCCTGGATCAGCACTCCTGCCAGTCCGGGCTGTGAGAGCCAAGTCCTCGCTGCACGGGGGACCCATACAGCGCTTAGACTGAGCCGCCATTAAAAAAAAGTGTCGGCCCAGCCTAAGGCCCCTTAGTGACCGCCGCAAAAACACGTATGGGTGGTCACTAAGGGGTTAAATATTACAATACTTTGTTTCCTTTTCTACCTTTAGAACTTTTGTTTAAGACTCATGTGAAATACCAGTGTAAATAAATATACCACTCAGTGTACCGTATGTGATAAATCTTCACACTGCCTCCTGCTTGTTTCTCCCTGTCAGTTCTTACAAGCAGTAGAAAGGAGAGAGCAGAGTGTAACAGCACCTCATAGAAACACAGAGGAGATTCTGCTCACAGCAGTCATAGGTAGTATAGATAATTAAGGTAAGGAGAGACTTAAAAAACTCTGCAGCTAATCACTGTACAGGATGGACTCACTATATCATTACACTTCTAGTCTCTTACAGGGCAGACATTATAGGGGTCAGTTATCAAGCTGAAATATGCCTGAGTTAGGCGTATTTCAGGCACCGATTGCGGCACAGCGGTGAGTTGGACCACAATCGGCAACTTCATCCAGCTCACAATAGGTATAAAAAAAAAAGAGGGCGTGACATGGGTGGGGAAGTGTAAGATAGCTATAAATCCATCTTATATTTAGAAATGACGGAGGAGGCCGGCACCTCTACATAACTTCAGCAATCCACACCCAGATATATGGCTTAAATAAGACCAGCGTCTAAAATGGTCTTATAAAATGACTCCCTATATCATCTGTAAATGAATTGAAACAAGGAGGGCAGAACTTTGCCTAGATGGATATCTGCTGTTAGATTCCGGTATTCTGATATAACACAGAAGAACAATCTCTGGACTAGGGGGTTAGACTAAGATAATGTGACACCGTTTTCCATAATGAAAGTGTTCAACATTTACAGATGCAACAGACAACTAGGCTATTTCTGGTGAGTTATATGTATATATAAAAAATAAAAATGTATATATATATATATATATATATATATATATATATATATTACTAAAGTGTTGCTTACTTCAAGTTCAGTGTGGATTAAGAGACTCAGATATTTGTCTGCAAGATCTTTTACCATGCTTTTATCCACTAAACAATGTTGAACTTTCCCGTGCATACCTAAAAAAAAAATAAAAGGATTAAAGAGAATACTAATACAATAATTCTAGTTTGTGATATTATATACAGATAAAACTCCTGTACCTTTTGTGGCTAGAAAACACACCTTCCCAAAGAAAAAGTAGGCATCCAAGAGGGTAACTGAAGAAATAACACTAGTCAGGCTGCAAATAAAATAAGAATATATAAAGCTTTTGACAAAAAAAAAAATAGCTAAACATTTAAGTTTTTTCATAAAACATGTAATTAAAGTAAAGTTTACCATATTTTCAATATACAACTTTTGTCCCACGTTGAACACACAGTACTGTCCCCTTATTGCTCCCACTGCGCTCACTGTAGAGAGTGTATGCTTAACTGACTGCTAAATAAATGGCTTTAAAAAAAAACAACAATAATGGTGGTGCTCATTGTGACTGAGGATTGGTTGAGTGGATTACAGGCTTAAGGGCCCTTTCACACTTGCGTTGTCCGGATCCGGCGTGTACTCCACTTGCTGGAATTACAAGCCGGATCCGGAAAAACGCAAGTGTACTGAAAGCATTTGAAGACGGAGCCGTCTTTAAAATGCGTTCAGTGTTACTATGGCACCCAGGACGCTATTAATGTCCTGGTTGCCATAGTAGGAGCGGGGAGCGGGGGAGCGGTATACTTACAGTCCGTGTGGCTCCCGGGGCACTCTGACGTCACTCTGGAGCGCCCGGGGAGCCGCACGGACGGTAAGTATGCTGCTCCCCCGCTCTCCGCTCCCCTTTACCATGGCTGCCAGGACTTTAGCGTCCCGGCAGCCATGGTAACCACTCTAAAAAAGCTAAACGTCGGATCCGGCAATGCGCCGAAACGACATTTAGCTTAAGGCCGGATCCGGATCAATGCCTTTCAATGGGCATTAATTCCGGATCCGGCCTTGCGGCAAGTCTTCAGGATTTTTGGCCGGAGCAAAAAGCGCAGCATGCTGCGGTATTTTCTCCGGCCAAAAAACGTTCCGTTCCGGAACTGAAGACATCCTGAACGGATTTCTCTCCATTCAGAATGCATTAGGATAATCCTGATCAGGATTCTTCCGGCATAGAGCCCCGACGACGGAACTCTATGCCTGATCCGGACAACGCAAGTGTGAAAGGGCCCTTCGTAAGATTCTTTTATTTTGTGCTGAGTTTGATTGTGTAGAAACACTGACAGAATTTAAAAACTTTTTTTTACCTTTGCTTGCACCTAATTAACTAAATAAAGGTATGGGCTGTCTCAGGTGTTATAAATTAAACTGCAGAATTCACGAGCTTGCTGTACTGAAAACATTGCTGAAACCATTGTCTGCTACACTAAGCCACTGCTGAAGCAGCAGCATTAAAAAATATATGTTATAATCAGGATTTTAAGTCCCTGTAAGTACATTACTGTACTTTCCCATTCTCTTAAATGGGTCTCTGGGAATTATCATCATGGACAATGGGGGCATATAACTAGGATACGCCCCCATTGTCTTATAGGTGCGGGTCCTACTGCTGGGACCCGCACCTATATCGAGAACGGAGACCTGCAAGGTGGTGGCTGGAGGAATATGGTCCGCACCTATATCGAGAACAGAGCCGTGCAAGGTGGTGGCTGGAGGAATCCGGTCCGGCTACTACTAAGCTGGCTCCCCACAGAGGTGAATGGGAGAGTACAGCGCATGCTACCATTCATTTCTATGGGGCCGATGGAAATAGCCGAACACCAACCCATAGAAAATTAATGGAGGGCGGCTGCGCATGCGCTATGCGCCCTGCTTCACTTGCAGGGCTCTCGATATAGGTGCGGGTCCTAGTGATATGCCCCTATTGTTCATGATTACACAAACCCTTTAAGAAAATGTATATACTTAAATATTACTTTATTACAAGTATATTCCCAAATACCTTTCATTAGCTATAATGGCTTGGTTTCTGTAGAGGGCAATCTTCCGGAGAAATAAAATGGCCGGCGTCCTATTAATGCACACAAAACCTGTCCTAATCAAACAGCAGGACAAGTTACTTCACAACATGGAGCTAAAAAGCTGCCTCATCCTCCTCTCTGCTCTACTTGTCAGGGATTATGATCCTGAATAAGATCCTCAGCTGAATCTCTGTGGGGATGGAGTTCATGAGGAGACATGAAGTACAAAGACAAGGTGGGGATGAGGCTAATGAGTTGAGATGAGCAAATTTCATATTTTGAAATTCGTTCACGATTCGTCTGGTGGTAAAACCATAATTGCCTTATGGATTCCGTTACCACGTACCATAACTCATTCCATCATAATAGTAGTCTATGGGATGCAAAACAGATCCGTCCCGTTTCTGTTATGCAGGGGAATCCTCCCCTGAATAACTGAAACGAGACGGGCCATAGACTTCTATTATGACGGAATGAAAATTCCATTATGCAGTCATAGAATTGCGTTATGGTCCATGGTAACAGAATCCATAACGCAATTCTGCTTTTACCACTAAACGAAGCATGAACAAATTGTATAACATCTCTACTAACGAGCAGCAGCGCTTGTATGCAGTCTCCATTACCACAGTCTGTCCTGTCCGTCCTCTCTGTACTTTATGTCTCCTCATGAACTCCACGGGTGGTTTTAGAAGCAGTTTAAAAAAAAATAAAAAATCAAGTTAATTTCCAAAATCAACCGGTACGCCCTATTTCCCGAGTCCTTATGGACACAGGACGTACCGGTACGTCCTAACTTTAAATAGGCATTCCGGCACCATAGGAGTTAATCTGAACAAGATGCCAGCTGAAATAATTCAGCCGGCATCCTGTCACAACGCAAGGGGGGGTCATGAGACCGACCCCCCCCCCCCCGTGTCGGCGATCGCAGCAAACCGCAGGTCAATTCAGACCTGCGGTTTGCTGTGCTTTTTGCAGGGACTGTGGGGATCAGAAACTTTAGAGTGCCTAAAATCAAGATTTTGCACCCCTGCACGATTTGATGCCGGTGGGTGGTGCAGGGGGGGTGTCGTAGGCGGTGGGGGCGTTGCGGGAGGCGGGCGGTGCAGCAGGCAGGATCGCGATCCCCCGCCCGCCTCACCTTGAAAATTCGTTGGCTTCTAGTTAAGATTAAAAAAAAAACATTTATCACTGAAAAAAAATAAAATAAAATAAAATACACTACACATTAGGTATCACCGCGTCCGTAACGACCTGATCTATAAAACGGTGAACGCCATAAAAAAAAAACTATGAGAAAATTGAAATTTTGCCCACCTTATTTCACAAAAAAGATAATAAAAGTGATCAAAAAAGTCGCATGCACGCCAAAATAGTACCAATCAAACCGTCATCTCATCCCGCAAAAAATGAGACCCTACTCAAGATAATCGCCCAAAAACTGAAAAAACTATGGCTCTTAGACTATGGAAACACTAAAACATGATTTTTTTTTGTTTCAAAAATGAAATCATTGTGTAAAACTTACATAAATAAAAATAAAGTATACATATTAGGTATCGCCGCGTCCGTATCGACCGGCTCTATAAAAATATCACATGACCTAACCCCTCAGGTGACCACCGTAAAAAAAAAAAAAAAATAAAGAAAGAAAGAAAACTGTGTAAAAAAAGCCATTTTTTGCCATCTTACGTCACAAAAAGTGTAATAGCAAGCAATCATATGCACCCCAAAAGAGTGCCAATAAATAATCAGTTCGTAATCTCATCCCGCAAAAAATGAGACCCTACTCAAGATAATCGCATAAAAACTGAAAAAACTATGGTTCTTAGACTATGGAGACACAAAAACTTTTTTGGGTTTTAAAAATGAAGTTATTGTATAAAACTTAAATAAATAAAAAATTTATACATATTAGGTATCGCCGCGTCCATGACAACCTGCTCTATAAAATTGCCACATGATCTAACCTGTCAGATGAATGTTGTAAATAACAAAAAAACGTGCAAAAAAAGCTATTTCTTGTTACCTTGCCGCACAAAAAGTGTAATATAGAGCAACCAAAAATCATATGTACCCTAAACTAGTACCAATAATACTGCCACCCTATTCCGTACTTTCTAAAATGGGGTCACTTTTTGGAGTTTCTACTCTAGGGGTGCATCAGGGGGGCTTCAAATGGGACATGGTGTCAAAAAAACAGTCCAGCAAAATCTGCCTTTTTAAAAACCGTATGGCATTCCATTCCTTCTGCGCCCTGCCGTGTGCCCGTACAGCAGTTTACGACCACATATGGGGTGTTTCTGTAAACTACAGAAACAGGGCCATAAATAATGAGTTTTGTTTGGCTGTTAACCCTTGCTTTGTAACTGGAAAAAAAATATTAAAATGGAAAATCTGCCATAAAAGTGAAATTTTGAAATTGTATCTCTATTTTCCATTAAATCTTGTGCAACACCTAAAGGGTTAACAAAGTTTTTTAAATCAGTTTTGAATAC
The DNA here is from genome assembly GCF_014858855.1 of Bufo gargarizans. NCBI lineage: Eukaryota > Metazoa > Chordata > Amphibia > Anura > Bufonidae > Bufo > Bufo gargarizans. Next base: position 77,615,653 of record NC_058086.1, on the reverse strand, counting down.
CTTGAGGGGTGTAGTTTCTTAGATGGGGTCACTTTTATGGAGTTTCTACTCTAGGGGTGCATCAGGGGGCTTCAAATGGGACATGGTGTCAAAAAAACAGTCCAGCAAAATCTGGCTTCCAAAAACCATACGGCGCACCTTTCACTCTACGCCCCGCTGTGTGGCCCGTACAGTAGTTTACGGCCACATATGGGGTGTTTCTGTAAACGGCAGAGTCAGGGCAATAAAGATACAGTCTTGTTTGGCTGTTAACCCTTGCTTCGTTAGTGGAAAAAATGGGTTAAAATGGAAAATTAGGCAAAAAAAATGAAATTTCATCCCCATTTGCCAATAACTCTTGTGCAACACCTAAAGGGTTAACGAAGTTTGTAAAATCGGTTTTGAATACCTTGAGGGGTGTAGTTTATAGAATGGGGTCATTTTTGGGTGGTTTCTATTATGTAAGCCTCGCAAAGTGACTTCAGAGCTGTAGTGGTCCCTAAAAATTGGGTTTTTGTAAATTTCTGAAAAATTTCAAGATTTGCTTCTAAACTTCTAAGCCTTGTAACATCCCCAAAAAATTAAATATCATTCCCAAAATAATTCAAACATGAAGTAGACATATGGGGAATGTTAAGTCATCACAATTTTTGAAGGTATTACTATGTATTACAGAAGTAGAGAAACAAAAACTTTGAAATTTGCTAATTTTTCCAAATTTTTGGTAAATTAGGTATTTTATTATGCAAAAAAAAATAATTTTTTTGAGTTCATTTTACCCGTGTCATGAAGTACAATATGTGACGAAAAAACAATCTCAGAATGGCCTGGATAAGTCAAAGTGTTTTAAAGTTATCAGCACTTAAAGTGACACTGGTCAGATTTGCAAAAAATGGCCTGGTCCTTAAAGTGAAATAAGGCTGTGTCCCTAAGGGGTTAAGGAGCAGTTCAGTTCTGAAATCACTTTTAGGAGCTCACATAATAGAAACCACCCATAAATGACCCCATTTTTAGAAACTACACCCCTCAAACTTTTCAAAACAGTTTTTTACAAGTGTTGTTAACTCATTTAAGTATTCCACAGGAATTAAAACAAAACGGAGGTGAAATTTCAAAATTTTACTTTTTTTTGCAGATTCTAAATTTTTTCATGTAACACATCAAGGGTTAACAACAAAAAATATCTCAATATTTATTACCCCGATTCTGAAGTTTGCAGAAACACCCTATATGTGGTCATAAAACGCTGTATGGACACACAAAAAGGCTCAGATGGCAAGGAGCCCCACATGCTTTTTGGAGGGCAGATTTTGCTGGAATGGTCTTTAGGCGCAATGTTGCTTTGAAGAGACCCTGAAGAGACAGCGAAACCCCCCAAAAGTGATCTCATTTTGTAAACTACACCACCCAAGGAATTTTGGCACTTGGCCCAACAGGTGTTTCATAGAATGTATAACACTTTGCTGTGAAAATGGAAAAATATTTTTTTTGTTTACAAGAAATGGTGTGTTAGGACTAAGGCTACTTTCACACCTACGTTCGGTGCGGCTCCGTCTGGTATCTGCACAGACGAATCCGCACCTATAATGCAAACGATTGTATCCGTTCAGAACGGATCGGTCCTGACTTCTTAGCTACTTAGGCCGATCTGCCGCTGACTGAAAGCATTTGTGAGACTGATCCGGATGCGGATCCATCTCACAAATGCATTGCAAAGACGGATCCGTATCTCCGCTTGTCATGCGGACCGACGGATCCGTCTTGTACCTTTTTTCTCATTTTTACCGATCTGCGCATGCCGGAACGACGGATCCGGCATTCCGGTGTTCTGAATGCCGGATCCGGCGCTAATACATTCCTATGGGAAAAAAATGCCGGATGCGGCGTTCAGGCAAGTCTTCAGTTTTTTTCGCCGGAGAGAAAACCGTAGCATGCTGCGGTTCTCTCTTTTGCATGATCAGTCAAAACGACTGAACTGAAGACATCCTGATACAAACTGAACGGATTACTCTCCATTCAGAATGCATGGGGATAAAACTGATCAGTTCTTTTCCGGTATAGAGCCCCTGTAACGGAACTCTATGCCGGAAAAGAAAAACGCAAGTGTGAAAGTACCCTAACATTGAAAGTCAATGGGGGGACGGATCCGTTTTCAATTGCACCATATTGTGTCAGTGAAAACAGATCTGCCCCCATTGACTTACATTGTAAGTCAGGACGGATTTGTTTGGCTCCGCATCGCCAGGCGGACACCAAAATCTCTGAAACGGATCTAACAAACGGAACTCAAAACGCCAGTGTGAAAGTAGCCTAAACTTTTTATTTTTTTTTACAAAGGATAATACGAGAATATGCAATCACAATTTTCTCCTAAATACAGTAACACCCCAAACTGCTGTTTGGGGATACACTATGGCTCAGAATAGATTTTCTAACATATAATTTTTTTACATGGTTTTTAGCGATAACTTGTTTATTTTTCTGTTGACTGAGCTTATGTTTTGCGGAAAAAGCTGAAGTTTTTATTGGCACCATTTTAGGGTACATTTGGCTTACTGATCGCTTTTTATTTGAAGTCACAAAAAAGCTGTTTGTCATTTTTCTATATATATAATTATTATTTTTTTACACCAGTTACTTAAAGACGTATATCATGTGATATTTTTATAGATCCTGTCATTATAATTTTTTTAACGTTTTACAAAATAAGCATTTTGAGAAAAAAAATCTTTTTTTGTGTTGCAATTGTCCTATTTTTTCTGGCTATGGTCTTGTGTAAGGGCTTGTTTTTTGAGGGATGAGGTAACGTTTTTATTGCTACCATTTCGGGGTACACAAGTCTTTAACCACCTCTGGACCGCCGAACGCAGGATTGTGTCATGGCGGCGGCCCTGTTATTCCTCCTGGATGCGCCGATGCGTCCTCTCGCGAGACACGAGATTTCGAGCATAGCCGGCCCGCACATGCGCAGATCACTGTAAGTACACAAAACACTACACATTTAGCCCCAGATCACCCCCCCACCACCCCAATTAACCCCTTGATCACCCCTGTCAATCACTAGTGAAAGGGAAAAAAGTGATCAAAAAAAATAATTCACCAGTATTGACTGTTAGGTTTTAGGTTAGTTTAGGCCCCTTTGGTAGGTAGTTAGCGTCGGTTAGCGCCCAGCCCACCGCAGTCACTGATTCGCATATCGCTAATCAGCATTGGTACTTTTATAGTATCTGTAAGTGAGTAGAACTGTATTAGTGTCACCTTAGCTCGCCCTCCACCCAAAATGCAGTGTTTGCCCGATCAGGCCTGATCGGTCGCCCACACGTGCGTTCACCCACGCCCTCCCTGCCGCAGTGACAACATTTTTTTTTTTATCACTGCACAATCACTTCACAAGCGCTGCGGCGATAAAAATAAATAAATCAGTTTTGATATTTTTTATCAATCGCAGCGGCTTGCTGTACTTCCCATTTGTAAGACAGATTTGCTTTTTTTCTTGGGTAGCCTCAGGGAATACCCCCTAAATTTAATTGACCAAATGGCAAGTAAGGGGTATTCTTCTGAAGAGGCCTACAGGCTTCTGACCCAGTCGGATGAGGAATGGGAACCCTCATCTGACGAATCCAGCGGGTCAGAATACGAACATGTAGAAAGCAGTGGCTCTCTGACCCAAAGTTCGGACAATGAGGTTGAAGTCCCTGATAACACCAGGCGTACCAGGCCCCGTGTTGCTAAACCACAGGTTGCGCAGGATCCGCTTCAAGGGCAGCAGAATGGGGCTGGCGCTGTCGGATTACATGGTGAGGCATACACCAGCAGCGCAGCTCATCCTGGACCTACTACCAGCATTGCCGTAGAACATGGTGAAGTGGCAAGCACCAGAAGGGCAGTTGAAGCTGGTACAGTGGCACATGCAGTAGTTCCCCCGTCGCAGCCACCGCACAGACAGGCCTGTAGAGCCCCTAGAGTCCCTGAGGTGCTGGCAAACCCTGATTGGCAGCCCCCAACTTCAGCCGCACCAGTAGTTCCCCCTTTCACCACCCAGTCTGGAGTTCAGGTTGAGACAGCTCAGATCGGATCGGCACTGGGGTTTTTTGAGCTGTTCTTGACGGAGGAGATCTTGGACTTAGTCGTGGCAGAAACAAACCGGTATGCCACTCAATTTATATACGCCAACCCGGGAAGCTTTTATGCCCAGTCTTTCCAGTGGAAACCCGTCCAAGTTTCCGAATTTAAAACTTTTCTGGGCCTTCTCCTCAACATGGGCCTGACAAAAAAGCATGAATTGCGGTCATATTGGTCCACAAACCAAATTCATCACATGCCCATGTTCTCTGCTGCCATGTCCAGGAAACTATTTGAGACCATCCTGCGTTTCCTGCACTTTAGTGACAACAGCACCTCTCGTCCCAGAGGCCACCCAGCTTTTGACCGGCTCCACAAAATTGGGCCCCTCAGACTACTTTAACACCAAATTTTCAGATTTGTATACCCCTGAGCAAAACATCAGCATAGACGAGTCCCTGATACATTTTACCGAGCGCCTTGGCTTCAAACAATACATCCCAAGCAAGCGCGCCCGGTATGGGGTCAAATTGTATAAGCTCTGTGAAAGGGCCACAGACTATACCCACCAATTTTGAGTCTATGAGGGTAAAGATCAGACCCTGGAGCCGGTCAGTTGCCCTGACTACCTGGGGAGCAGTGGGAAGACAGTCTGGGACTTGGTACCATCTTTATGTGGACAATTTTTACACAAGTGTGCCCCTCTTCAGGCATTTGTTTCTAGAACAGATTGGCTGCTGTGGCACCGCGCGACCTAGTCGCTGGGGCTTCCCCCAACAGCTCGTTACCACCCGTCTTGCAAGGGGGGAGAGGGCTGCCTTGTGTAACAATGAACTGCTCGCGGTGAAATGGAGAGACAAGCGTGACGTTTACATGCTCTCCTCCATTCACGCAGACACAACAATCGAAATTGAATGAGCAACTGGAGTCATTGAAAAGCCCCTCTGTGTCCACAACAATAATTCGCTCATGGGAGGGGTGGACTTCAATGACTAGATGTTGGCTCCTTAGTTACTTTCCCGCAGGACCAGGCGCTGGTATAACAAGGTGTCACCTGCTATTTCTGTCCTGACTGCCCTGACCACCCTGCCCTATGCTTAGGGGAGTGTTTCCGTAAGTACCACACACAGGTACACTATTAGTATAGGGATTGCGTGACACAGGACAAGCACACAGGGCTCTTAGGGCCCTTTCACTCACAGCTGCTGAAAACCTCTCCTTTTACCTGGGACAAAGTGCATAATGTACTTCGCCACATCTCTAGGCGCTTTGCGCTTTGCACATTGTCCCATGGGGAAGGAGAGGTTTGTCCTATAAAGGTAAAAAATACAAATAAATCAAAGGTAAGCAAAAAAGTTAATGTTCCAAAAGTTCAATAAAGTTTATCAAAGTTAATGTTCTGTTTCAAATGTTATATAACGTTAATGTTAATAAATTTATTGCGTTGCGGCCTGTTTTTTTTACCTTCTAGGTGGACCAACCGATCGACCAGCTGCAGCACTGATGTGCATTCTGACAGAGTGTATGCGGCGCTGCAAGAAGGGATTTTTTCCTCTGCAATAAAAAAATATGTTTGCAGAGGCTTATGAGCTGAGGGGCGGTGTTCATATGCTTTGACAAACATTTTTTTATAAAAAAAAAAGAATTCCGGCAATGATTTATTCATCCACATCGATTGATATGAATGGAGAAATAGGGTTTGCCAGGGAATACGAGCTGAGTGAGTTTGGATGTTGGGCGAAGCTCCTATGTCCTGGCAGACGCCTTTCCCCTCCTCTTTTTTTTTGCACATTTTTTGGCAGAGATTTTTTCATCCACATTGATCGATGCGAATGAAGAAATCTGTGCTGTTCATTTTTTCTTTCAGCCCAGAGGTTGAACGGAAAAAAAAAATCTCATTACCCGTATGCTCAATATAAGGAGAATAGCAGAAACTCCTAATGCTGGCCATACATGTAATGATTGCGGAAACCCTCAAATGCCAGGGCAGTACAAACACCCCACAAATGACCCCGTTTTGGAAAGAAGACACCCCAAGGTATGGCGAGTTCCTAGAATATATTTTTTTTGCGCTAGTTAGCGGAAAAGGATTATTTTTTATTTTTTTATTTTTTCTTACAAAGTCTCATATTCCTCTATTTATTCTGCCCTGGCATTTTAGGGGACCTAAGACAAATAATCTAACCCAAGAGAGAGTCAAAAGAGCCACCCCATAAATGCACATCCAACCATTGTAGGATAAAAAATATGTATATAAAGTTTATTAGACACAACAACACACACGCATTAAAAAATTGTATACAATGTAGAACAAAGTGCGGTATGCAATAAATGTATGTAACCGACACACACAGGTCCACTGAATTATCACAAGAAAATGTATGCGTTATCAACCAGCATATAAAGCAATACAATGAATCACATATAGCAAATGCAAGGTAAGGTAAGACCACTAGAATTAAAGGTGCAATAAGACCGACATGGGGTCAAATATCAAGAGCCAAACCTACATAGCCAGCTGGTACAGTGGACCTGGAAACATAGCAAGCGCCCAACGCGTGTCGCCGGAGCAATCCGGCTTCCTCAGGGGTAAAGGACTGTGTGTTGGAGCGTCAGTTAATATAGGGTATTAAATAAACTGTAATTGCGTTCACCTGTGCAGCAGGAACTGTGGTCAGTGCGTGAGCGTATCAGATTCCAGTCAGAAAAAGGAACCGGAAGTGTAAGTCACATGATCGGCTGGTGGAACGCATATGCGCTCCACCAGCCAAAACACAGCCACATAACCAAAGAGACATGGAAGGCAAACATAATTGTACTAGACATTAAAAGATAATGTGGCAAATGAGCAACTGTAGCTATTAGGAGCAACATAGGCAGTGCCAGGTAAGCTGGTAAATGATCCGGACGATATTTACAAACCGGAAGTAGATAGTGAAACCGGAAGTGACGTGCCGCTATGGAACGCATGGTGGAACGCATAGTGCGCTCCACTGTGAATGGTGGAGCACACAATGCGTCCAGCACACGCCCAGGGGCATGGCAGCACACTGAGAGACACAGGGGAGGCACACACAAGGAGGATGGGGGTGGAGCACTAATGTCTGCATACATACTGGTCATGTTCAGCAATACTAATAATAATAATAATATAATATGACAGATGCATAACAGAGGATTGGACATGTACAAACATAATATGCAAAATTCAAAATTCAAATGTGCAATATATAAAGAGGACATAAAGACAGGTAATATATAAAGTATACAATTGATGCATATAACAATACATATATATATAGATATATTAAGCATATCTGACATACACACCTATATACGTGGTGCTGTCAGCAATCCCAATGTATATCCCCACAGAGGCATAGACATTCAAATAATGTGAACGATAACATACATGTATGTAAGGCAACATACATGCATGATAATACATGAACCTGATATGAGATCCACGATCTAATGAGGACCTAAAAGATAATAATAATAATACTGGAGGGGAGCAAAATAAAATAAAATTTGTGATAAAATGTGATCAGCGTGGTAAGACCACTAGTGTGGAAGTAAAAGAGTAATAGAAACAGAAATACCCAAACCGTGTAAGTGAAAGCGTGAATACGAGTGAAAATGTGATAAGAGCCTGTGGAGAAAAGGGGTTAGCGCAAATAAACGGTTATTTGATACGGGACCAATTATAGTAACAAACACAAGCCTTCTGTGTCCCACCTACAACCCCCTGAATTGAGACCCTATAAAGGCAATGGAGTTTCAATGTCCAATCTATGCCATACTATATGGCCATTATATGCAACAATACAGTGGTTAAATACCACCTGGATACACTGTCAAGAGGAATGGAATGAAATAAAATAAAATCAATACCTCCACCTAAAACCATAACCCCCTGATGTACCCCCACTGTCGGTGCTCTGATGACATCAAAAATATATGCTGCTATTCCCGTATATTAGCCATGGATAGTTTAGTTATTTGATACACCCCGGATATCTAGACGGGTGGGGGGGGGGGGGGAATACGTGGCCCCAAATATGATTAGGGGATCATCCCACAAATATCAGGTATGGTAATAACCAGTAAACAACAATTCTTCATTTAATCCATGTGGGGCAACTGTATCCAGATTGAAAATCCATTTGGACTCGAGACGCAACAATTGAGAGGTAGCCGATCCTCCCCTCAGATTCATGTGCACCAGGTCAAGTCCCGCAATCCTAAGTCCGGAGATTATACACTGATGACAATCCAAAAAGTGTGCAGCGACTGAAGTTAGTGGTTTCTTTGCTTGAATCCTATCACGTCGGGCCAAAGCAATACTTGATAGATGTTGTTGAATACGTTTCCGTACTTCCAGATGCCAGTGCGTATTTAGTATTGAATATAAATCACGCCATTGGTTATTATATTTCGTGATAAGATGAACCTGGGTACTTCGGCGTTTAGGATTGGATCTCAACAGTTCCAGGCGATCAGTTGACTTCGCTCTTTCAAAAGCCCCCGATATTACTTTCTTCGGATAGCCACGTGCTTTAAATCTGTTCGTCAAATCGATGGAGGCCTCACTGAAGTCAGGGGTGGTGGTGCAGTTACGGCGTAATCTTAAAAATTGGCCCTTGGGGATCCCTCTCCGTAGGTGGGCCGGGTGGAAGCATTTTTTGAAAGAGCGAAGTCAACTGATCGCCTGGAACTGTTGAGATCCAATCCTAAACGCCGAAGTACCCAGGCTCATCTTATCACGAAATATAATAACCAATGGCGTGATTTATATTCAATACTAAATACGCACTGGCATCTCTTATTGGCGGATCCCAAGTTGAGCGACCATGTAAATCCAACTCCGAAGATTATTGCACGTAGAGCCCCAAATCTACGCGACAAATTGGTACGTAGCCATTTTCAGAGGCCTACACAGGGGTTGGGAAGGGGTGTCAGATTACGCGGGACATACCCATGCGGAAACTGCAATATCTGCCAATATATGATCTGTGCTGATTCCTTTTCTACCTGCAGGCTTCCGACGGGGATACCTTTAGATCATTACATCAACTGTCGTACAAGAAATGTAATCTACGCACTCATCTGTGAATGTGGGAAGCTATACGTTGGACAGACAGGCCAGGAAGTACGGAAACGTATTCAACAACATCTATCAAGTATTGCTTTGGCCCGACGTGATAGGATTCAAGCAAAGAAACCACTAACTTCAGTCGCTGCACACTTTTTGGATTGTCATCAGTGTATAATCTCCGGACTTAGGATTGCGGGACTTGACCTGGTGCACATGAATCTGAGGGGAGGATCGGCTACCTCTCAATTGTTGCGTCTCGAGTCCAAATGGATTTTCAATCTGGATACAGTTGCCCCACATGGATTAAATGAAGAATTGTTGTTTACTGGTTATTACCATACCTGATATTTGTGGGATGATCCCCTAATCATATTTGGGGCCACGTATTCCCCCCCCCCCCCCCCCCCCCCCCGTCTAGATATCCGGGGTGTATCAAATAACTAAACTATCCATGGCTAATATACGGCGGGAATAGCAGCATATATTTTTGATGTCATCAGAGCACCGACAGTGGGGGTACATCAGGGGGTTATGGTTTTAGGTGGAGGTATTGATTTTATTTTATTTCATTCCATTCCATTCCTCTTGACAGTGTATCCAGGTGGTATTTAACCACTGTATTGTTGCATATAATGGCCATATAGTATGGCATAGATTGGACATTGAAACTCCATTGCCTTTATAGGGTCTCAATTCAGGGGGTTGTAGGTGGGACACAGAAGGCTTGTGTTTGTTACTATAATTGGTCCCGTATCAAATAACCGTTTATTTGCGCTAACCCCTTTTCTCCACAGGCTCTTATCACATTTTCACTCGTATTCACGCTTTCACTTACACGGTTTGGGTATTTCTGTTTCTATTACTCTTTTACTTCCACACTAGTGGTCTTACCACGCTGATCACATTTTATCACTAATTTTATTTTATTTTGCTCCCCTCCAGTATTATTATTATCTTTTAGGTCCTCATTAGATCGTGGATCTCATATCAGGTTCATGTATTATCATGCATGTATGTTGCCTTACATACATGTATGTTATCGTTCACATTATTTGAATGTCTATGCCTCTGTGGGGATATACATTGGGATTGCTGACAGCACCACGTATATAGGTGTGTATGTCAGATATGCTTAATATATCTATATATATATATATGTATTGTTATATGCATCAATTGTATACTTTATACAGACGTGGACAAAATTGTTGGTACCCTTTGGTCAATGAAAGAAAAAGTCACAATGGTCACAGAAATAACTTTAATCTGACAAAAGTAATAATAAATTAAAATTCTATAAATGTTAACCAATGAAAGTCAGACATTGTTTTTCAACCATGCTTCAACAGAATTATGTAAAAAAATAAACTCATGAAACAGGCATGGACAAAAATGATGGTACCCCTAGAAAACACAGAACATAATGTGACCAAAGGGACATGTTAATTCAAGGTGTGTCCACTAATTAGCATCACAGGTGTCTACAACCTTGTAATCAGCCATTGGGCCTATATATATGGCTCCAGGTAATCACTGTGTTGTTTGGTGATATGGTGTGTACCACACTCGACATGGACCAGAGGAAGCAAAGGAAAGAGCTGTCTCAAGAGATCAGAAAGAAAATTATAGACAAGCATGTTAAAGGTAAAGGCTATAAGACCATCTCCAAGCAACTAGATGTTCCTGTGAGTACAGTTGCACATATTATTCATAAGTTTAAGATCCATGGGACTGTAGCCAACCTCCCTGGACGTGGCCGCAGGAGGAAAATTGATGACAAATCTAAGAGACGGATAATCCGAATGGTAACAAAAGAGCCTAGAAAGACTTCTAAAGAGATTCAAGGTGAACTTCATGCTCAAGGAACATCAGTGTCAGATCGCACCATCCGTCGTTGTTTGAGCCAAAGTGGACTACATGGGAGACGACCAAGGAGGACACCATTGTTGAAAACGAATCATAAAAAAGCAAGACTGGAATATGCCAAACTACATGTTGACAAGCCACAAAGCTTCTGGGAGAATGTCCTGTGGACAGATGAGACAAAAATCGAAGTTTTTGCCAAGGCACATCAGCTGTATGTTCACAGACGAAAAAATGAAGCATATCAAGAAAAGAACACTGTCCCTACTGTGAAACATGGAGGAGGCTCTGTTATGTTCTGGGGCTGCTTTGCTGCGTCTGGCACAGGGTGTCTTGAATCTGTGCAGGGTACAATGAAATCTCAAGACTATCAAGGAATTCTAGAGAGAAATGTACTAGCCAGTGTCAGAAAGCTTGGTCTCAGTCGCAGGTCATGGGTCTTGCAACAGGACAATGACCCAAAACACACCGCTAAAAACACCCAAGAATGGCTAAGAGGAAAAAATTGGACTATTCTAAAGTGGCCTTCTATGAGCCCTGACCTCAATCCTATTGAGCATCTTTGGAAGGAGCTGAAACATGCAGTCTGGAAAAGGCACCCTTCAAACCGGACACAACTGGAGCAGTTTGCTCATGAGGAGTGGGCCAAAATACCTGCTGAGAGGTGCAGATGTCTCATTGACAGTTACAGGAAGCGTTTGATTGCAGTGATTGCCTCAAAAGGTTGCGCAACAAAATATTAAGTTAGGGGTACCATCATTTTTGTCCATGCCTGTTTCATGAGTTTATTTTTTTACATAATTCTGTTGAAGCATGGTTGAAAAACAATGTCTGACTTTCATTGGTTAACATTTATAGAATTTTAATTTATTATTACTTTTGTCAGATTAAAGTTATTTCTGTGACCATTGTGACTTTTTCTTTCATTGACCAAAGGGTACCAACAATTTTGTCCACGTCTGTATATTACCTGTCTTTATGTCCTCTTTATATATTGCACATTTGAATTTTGAATTTTGCATATTATGTTTGTACATGTCCAATCCTCTGTTATGCATCTGTCATATTATATTATTATTATTATTAGTATTGCTGAACATGACCAGTATGTATGCAGACATTAGTGCTCCACCCCCATCCTCCTTGTGTGTGCCTCCCCTGTGTCTCTCAGTGTGCTGCCATGCCCCTGGGCGTGTGCTGGACGCATTGTGTGCTCCACCATTCACAGTGGAGCGCACTATGCGTTCCACCATGCGTTCCATAGCGGCACGTCACTTCCGGTTTCACTATCTACTTCCGGTTTGTAAATATCGTCCGGATCATTTACCAGCTTACCTGGCACTGCCTATGTTGCTCCTAATAGCTACAGTTGCTCATTTGCCACATTATCTTTTAATGTCTAGTACAATTATGTTTGCCTTCCATGTCTCTTTGGTTATGTGGCTGTGTTTTGGCTGGTGGAGCGCATATGCGTTCCACCATGCGTTCCACCAGCCGATCATGTGACTTACACTTCCGGTTCCTTGTTCTGACTGGAATCTGATACGCTCACGCACTGACCACAGTTCCTGCTGCACAGGTGAACGCAATTACAGTTTATTTAATACCCTATATTAACTGACGCTCCAACACACAGTCCTTTACCCCTGAGGAAGCCGGATTGCTCCGGCGACACGCGTTGGGCGCTTGCTATGTTTCCAGGTCCACTGTACCAGCTGGCTATGTAGGTTTGGCTCTCGATATTTGACCCCATGTCGGTCTTATTGCACCTTTAATTCTAGTGGTCTTACCTTACCTTGCATTTGCTATATGTGATTCATTGTATTGCTTTATATGCTGGTTGATAACGCATACATTTTCTTGTGATAATTCAGTGGACCTGTGTGTGTCAGTTACATACATTTATTGCATACCGCACTTTGTTCTACATTGTATACAATTTTTTAATGCGTGTGTGTTGTTGTGTCTAATAAACTTTATATACATATTTTTTATCCTACAATGGTTGGATGTGCATTTATGGGGTGGCTCTTTTGACTCTCTCTTGGGTTAGATTATTTGTCATATGTAGTTTTACCACCCCTTGCACTCCTTTAAGCATTTGGTGTGCCCCCTGTCTCTTTAAACATATGTAATTGTTTTGGATAGAAGCATATTCTTTCCTTTCTGAGGGAGTGGCACCCTCCCTGTGCGGTATACTGGTTTTGGTCGGTGTGTTTTTTGCAGATATATAATTATGGCGGCCTCATTGGAGGCCAAGGAAGCCTTGTGGAACTCACAGGTCACGGCCGTATTCCATGATATGGATGTTGACGCAGGCAATATTGGTAGTGATTTTAGGCAATTGACTATAGAACTTACGGAGGCACAGAGGCTGTTCACTCGGGTCTGGTGGAATATTCGTAGTTTAGAGGAATATCTAAAATGCTCCATTGCCCCTAGGGGACTTAGAGTGCAGAAGTTTCCAGCATGGGAGGTTACTCCCGAATTTAAGTCCAATTGGGAGTTTGGCCTTTTGCAATGCTCCAAAATTTTGATGGGCTTACTTATTGATCATGATAAAGCCCTACTTAGTGAGGTCAGAAACAAAATCAGGAACCTAGAGGACAACCTGTCCAAAATGGACGAGGATAAAGTCACAGCATTCAAGGTCAAATTACAGGCTAATCTAGAGAGTTATGAGAAGGAAGTCATGACGGGGAAGAAAAACAAATTTCAGAGGGACAAATCTGACTTTGAATGTAAACAGGCGTATAAATGGAAACATGCTGGTAACCCACGTAATATAAGTAGGGGTCGTGGGAATTACAACATCCCTAATAACCGCAGTGATAATATGGCATCCAGTTCTATTGGTATCAACAGCAATTCCAGTGATGGTTTTTTATCCGAGACAAGCGACGAAGGCGTACTAGGCGAGGATTACGTAAACCCAAGAAAGAGGACATTTGCACAGCAGAGGGGCAGCAATCATCATTATGCGACCCGCAAACGACGACCTCAGTACTAACGGGTGCCCCCACTTTCAATACCCCGACGGAGGAGGACACTTTAAGGATCATCAATCTCTCAACATATTCACTTACACCAATGGAAAGATCAGTGCTGGTAAGAGGCCTCTCCTTCTCCCCTATGAATACGCTTGATAAATTTGAATTCATTAAGGATATCTATTTGTTCTGTAGGCAATTGTGCTTTAGAGGGTTATATGCTCAACCTTCCCTTGTACAACAACTACCTGAGGATGAAAGGGGTGTTTTCATGGATCTGATGGATCTATTGAAGGAAAGTGAGTGTGGGATTGGAAGGCGACAATTTACACCACGCAAACCCTCCATTATCACTCCCACACTCAACCTCTTTCCTAATATTCAGTTGTTTTTTCAGGTCATGATAGTGGAAATTAGGAAATTACAGGCGAACAAAATCCGGGACAAAAACTTGTCTAAAGCAGAATTGTTGGCGATCAGGAGTTTACAGAATAATGCGGCCTTTGTCATCAAGGAGGCGGATAAAGGAGGTAATGTAGTGTTGTGGGAGATGGGGTTATATATTGCAGAGGCAAGAAGACAATTGAGTAACCGCCATTTTTACACCCCATTACCCACAGACCCCACGGTTACGTTTATGAAGAAACTGGATAGACTCCTCACCTCTGCATGCCAATTTAATATCATTACCAAAAAGGAGAAGGGATTTTTGGAAGTCAACAGCCCTAAAATCCCCACTTTCTATATGCTCCCCAAGGTACATAAGGACTTGGCTGTGCCTCCGGGCCGCCCGATCGTGGCGGGGATAGGGGGTCTATGTGAACAAGCCTGTATTTATCTCGATTTTTATTTACAGCCTTATGTCTTGGGTCTTCAATCGCAACTCAGGGATTCCATGCAGTTGGTACAACACCTACAGGATATGCAATTTCCACCGGGGACATTGATACTCACGTGTGACGTCGAGTCCCTCTATTCGAACATCTCGCATAGTGATGGTTTACAAGCTACCCAATACTTTCTCCACAAATCATCCTGCGGAGATCCGGCACACCACACATTTCTGGTGAGCCTCTTGGAGTTTGTCCTCCACCATAATTACTTTGTGTTTGACCGTACCTTTTATAGACAAGTATCGGGGACCGCAATGGGGGCACGTTGTGCGCCCTCGTACGCCAACCTATTTCTAGGTTGGTGGGAGGAGACACACGTGTACCCCACTGCAATGTATGGTAAACATGTACTCGCATGGTATCGGTACATTGATGACCTTTTGATTTTTTGGCAGGGTACAGTCGAACAGTGCACTGATTTTGTTAGCCTGTTGAATACCAATTCACTCAACATCCCACTCACTCATAAGATATCGGATATCACCGCTGACTTCTTGGATTTGCGATTGACACTTGATGAACAAGGTATCCGCACTTCACTTTTCCGTAAGGAAACTGCAACAAATAGTTTGCTACGCTTCGACAGCTTCCACCCGGCCCACCTACGGAGAGGGATCCCCAAGGGCCAATTTTTAAGATTACGCCGTAACTGCACCACCACCCCTGACTTCAGTGAGGCCTCCATCGATTTGACGAACAGATTTAAAGCACGTGGCTATCCGAAGAAAGTAATATCGGGGGCTTTTGAAAGAGCGAAGTCAACTGATCGCCTGGAACTGTTGAGATCCAAACCTAAACGCCGAAGTACCCAGGTTCATCTTATCACGAAATATAATAACCAATGGCGTGATTTATATTCAATACTAAATACGCACTGGCATCTCTTATTGGCGGATCCCAAGTTGAGCGACCATGTAAATCCAACTCCGAAGATTATTGCACGTAGAGCCCCAAATCTACGCGACAAATTGGTACGTAGCCATTTTCAGAGGCCTACACAGGGGTTGGGAAGGGGTGTCAGATTACGCGGGACATACCCATGCGGAAACTGCAATATCTGCCAATATATGATCTGTGCTGATTCCTTTTCTACCTGCAGGCTTCCGACGGGGATACCTTTAGATCATTACATCAACTGTCGTACAAGAAATGTAATCTACGCACTCATCTGTGAATGTGGGAAGCTATACGTTGGACAGACAGGCCAGGAAGTACGGAAACGTATTCAACAACATCTATCAAGTATTGCTTTGGCCCGACGTGATAGGATTCAAGCAAAGAAACCACTAACTTCAGTCGCTGCACACTTTATGGATTGTCATCAGTGTATAATCTCCGGACTTAGGATTGCGGGACTTGACCTGGTGCACATGAATCTGAGGGGAGGATCGGCTACCTCTCAATTGTTGCGTCTCGAGTCCAAATGGATTTTCAATCTGGATACAGTTGCCCCACATGGATTAAATGAAGAATTGTTGTTTACTGGTTATTACCATACCTGATATTTGTGGGATGATCCCCTAATCATATTTGGGGCCATGTATTTCCCCCCCCCCCCCCCCCCGTCTAGATATCCGGGGTGTATCAAATAACTAAACTATCCATGGCTAATATACAGGAATAGCAGCATATATTTTTGATGTCATCAGAGCACCGACAGTGGGGGTACATCAGGGGGTTATGGTTTTAGGTGGAGGTATTGATTTTATTTTATTTCATTCCATTCCTCTTGACAGTGTATCCAGGTGGTATTTAACCACTGTATTGTTGCATATAATGGCCATATAGTATGGCATAGATTGGACATTGAAACTCCATTGCCTTTATAGGGTCTCAATTCAGGGGGTTGTAGGTGGGACACAGAAGGCTTGTGTTTGTTACTATAATTGGTCCCGTATCAAATAACCGTTTATTTGCGCTAACCCCTTTTCTCCACAGGCTCTTATCACATTTTCACTCATATTCACGCTTTCACTTACACGGTTTGGGTATTTCTGTTTCTATTACTCTTTTACTTCCACACTAGTGGTCTTACCACGCTGATCACATTTTATCACTAATTTATTTATTTTGCTCCCCTCCAGTATTATTATTATCTTTTAGGTCCTCATTAGATCGTGGATCTCATATCAGGTTCATGTATTATCATGCATGTATGTTGCCTTACATACATGTATGTTATCGTTCACATTATTTGAATGTCTATGCCTCTGTGGGGATATACATTGGGATTGCTGACAGCACCACGTATATAGGTGTGTATGTCAGATATGCTTAATATATCTATATATATATGTATTGTTATATGCATCAATTGTATACTTTATATATTACCTGTCTTTATGTCCTCTTTATATATTGCACATTTGAATTTTGAATTTTGCATATTATGTTTGTACATGTCCAATCCTCTGTTATGCATCTGTCATATTATATTATTATTATTAGTATTGCTGAACATGACCAGTATGTATGCAGACATTAGTGCTCCACCCCCATCCTCCTTGTGTGTGCCTCCCCTGTGTCTCTCAGTGTGCTGCCATGCCCCTGGGCGTGTGCTGGACGCATTGTGTGCTCCACCATTCACAGTGGAGCGCACTATGCGTTCCACCATGCGTTCCATAGCGGCACGTCACTTCCGGTTTCACTATCTACTTCCGGTTTGTAAATATCGTCCGGATCATTTACCAGCTTACCTGGCACTGCCTATGTTGCTCCTAATAGCTACAGTTGCTCATTTGCCACATTATCTTTTAATGTCTAGTACAATTATGTTTGCCTTCCATGTCTCTTTGGTTATGTGGCTGTGTTTTGGCTGGTGGAGCGCATATGCGTTCCACCATGCGTTCCACCAGCCGATCATGTGACTTACACTTCCGGTTCCTTGTTCTGACTGGAATCTGATACGCTCACGCACTGACCACAGTTCCTGCTGCACAGGTGAACGCAATTACAGTTTATTTAATACCCTATATTAACTGACGCTCCAACACACAGTCCTTTACCCCTGAGGAAGCCGGATTGCTCCGGCGACACGCGTTGGGCGCTTGCTATGTTTCCAGGTCCACTGTACCAGCTGGCTATGTAGGTTTGGCTCTTGATATTTGACCCCATATCGGTCTTATTGCACCTTTAATTCTAGTGGTCTTACCTTACCTTGCATTTGCTATATGTGATTCATTGTATTGCTTTATATGCTGGTTGATAACGCATACATTTTCTTGTGATAATTCAGTGGACCTGTGTGTGTCGGTTACATACATTTATTGCATACCGCACTTTGTTCTACATTGTATACAATTTTTTAATGCGTGTGTGTTGTTGTGTCTAATAAACTTTATATACATATTTTTTATCCTACAATGATTGGATGTGCATTTATGGGGTGGCTCTTTTGACTCTCTCTTGGGTTAGATTATTTGTCATATGTAGTTTTACCACCCCTTGCACTCCTTTAAGCATTTGGTGTGCCCCCTGTCTCTTTAAACATTTTAGGGGACCTAAAGCGTGAGAAGTAATTTGGAATCCAAATGCGTAAAAAATGCCCTGTGAAATCCTCAAGATACTCATTGGAATTTGGGCCCCTTTCTGTATGTACCTAGGCTGCAAAAAAGTGTCACACGTGGTATCGCCGTACTCAATGTGTTTCGGGGTGTATTTTTTACATATACTCATGCTGGGTGAGAGAAATATCTCTGTCAAATGACAACTTTGTATAAAAAAAAAATGGGAAAAGTTGTCATTTAGAGAGATATTTCTCTCACCCAGCATGGGTATATGTAAAAAGACACCCCAAAACACATTGCCCTACTTCTCCTGAGTACGGCGATACCACATGTGTGACACTTTTTTGCAGCCAAGATGCGCAAAGGGGCCCAAATTCCAATGAGTACTTTCACAGGGCATTTTTACGCATTTGGATTCCAAACTACTTCTCACGCTTAAGGGCCCCTAAAATGCCAGGGCAGTATAAATACCCCACATGTGACCCCATTTTGGAAAGACACCCCAAGGAATTCCGTGAGGGGTATGGTTATTTCATGTAAAATTTAATTTTTTCTCACAAGTTAGTGGAATATGAAACTTATTTTTTCCTTACAAATATTTTCCGCTAACTTGTGACAAAAAATAAAAAAACTTCCATGAACTCACTATGCCTATCAGCGAATACCTTAGGGTGTCTACTTTCCGAAATGGGGTCATTTGTGGGGTGTTTTTACTGTCTGGGCATTGTAGAACCTCAGGAAACATGAGAGGTGCTCAGAATGTCAGAGCTGCTTCAAAATGCGGAAATTCACTTTTTTGGACCATAGTTTGTAAACGCTATAACTTTTGCGCAAACCAATAAATATACACTTATTGCATTTTTTTTATCAAAGACATGTAGAACAATACATTTAGAGAAAAATGTATATAGAAATGTAGTTTTATTTAAAAAATGTTACAACTGAAAGTGAAAAATATTTTTTTGCAAACATTTCGGTCAATTTAGATTAATAACTTCTATTAAATGCTTATACACGTAGAGTGGAGAGTGCATCAGCAGTAAGTTTGTATTTACCTCAATGATTATTTTGGCCTTCCTCTGATCCGTCAGAAAAATAAACTCCCTAAAAATAGATCCTTTCTGTTGAGCATTGCCCTTCACTCGATCAGCATTTGGTCAGTAATCCATCAGCATTGCTGGATTGGCTACCAAATCATAAGCCAATTCTGACTGGACCATACAGGCCTTACAGCTGCTACACAGACATTATCTGCTTTGAGTCTCATTTTTCCTTCCTGCTGATAGATCTGAAGAAGGGTCAAATAAATAATGATGTCAACCAGGCCACAAAGGCAAAATAGTGGCCCAGTCAGAGTGGGGAGGGTGGGAGAACAGCTTAAGAAGTCCACAGAGTGGCCCAATGACATAGTGTTGAGGACGCAGCAGCATGAGGAGGCCACAGAGTGGCACAATGACAGATTGTGGAGGTAGCAGCTGCATGAGGAGACCACAGAGTGGCCCAGTGACATAGTGTGGAGGTGGCAGCAGCATGCAGAAGCCACAGAGTGGCCCAGTGACAGTGTTGATTTAGCAGCAGCATGAGGAGACCACACAGTGGCCCAGTGACAGAGTGGGGAGGTGGATGGCAATAAAAGTACCCACTGACGATGGTGGGTATAAGAAGGAGGACTTGGCATCAGATGTGTGGAATCAGGTGGGGGGCAGCATCAGAATAGTAGCCGAGACAGGTATCCAGAAGAAACAGATCTCTGAGGCAGCATGGATGATCTAATCTGATGCATCAGGCATTGGTGGATGGAAATCCTGGCTGATCCACACCTGATTCATCTTGACAAAGGCCAGTCTCTCCACATTTTAGGTGGACAGGTTAGTTCTCCTTAAATTAACTATGGCCCCTGCTGCACTAAACACTCGCTCTGATGCCACACTACTGGCTGGGCAGGACAGCTTTTCCAGGGCAAACTCAGCCAGTTGCGGTCACAAATCCAGTTTGATTTACCAATAGTCCAGCGGATCTTCAATGTGGGATGGCAGGGTGCTGTCCAAGTATGTCACCACCTGCTGGTTCAGGTTCTGCTCCAGGTCTAACTGCCGAGGAGTAGTTTCTTCACTAGGCAGGTTAAGAAAGCTGCTCATCATTGACTCTAGACTCAAGCTCCTGCTGATGGAGCTGGTACTGCTCCTACCCCCAAACCAGCCACAGAAGCCATAGCAGTGGAACAAGAGTGCAGAGGACCCCCATGGTCAGACCTGCAAGAGGATGGACAATGGCGCAGAGAGGCAGCAGCCAACTGACTACATAGGATGTCTCTATAGTAGTTTATCCTCCCTCTCTGTGGGTGTAGCGAGGGTCTAACAAGGTGGAGAACCAGAAGTCATCCCTCTGTCGAATGGTGACAATTCGTCTGTCACTATCCAAGCAAGTGAGCATGCTGCGGGGCATTTGCACAAGTGACTCGGAGGGACTCCCTGCCTCCATCTCCACTGCATACTGCCACTGTGTGCCTGGGTGATCTGTCTCATCTTCCTCATCTCCGTCTTTCTCCTCCGGCTGCCCCTGCTCCTCTCCTGTCACGTGTAGAAAAACCACCCATTTCACTACACATTGCTTTTCCTCCAATGTCCTCCTCCTACTCCAGTTCAGCCCCCACAAGGCTAATGTGGCCATGAGATATAGGTGCCACGTCTCCAGTCCGCTGACCAACCAGATGTACCTGCATCTGTTCCAGGATATGAAGCAGTGTAATGACATTGTTCATCCCGTAGTCCTGGCGACTGACAAATAATGTGGCCTCCTCAAAGGGCCTGAGCAAACGGCAGGTGTCACACATGAGCTGCCACTGCCCAACATTGAAGCTATACAGGGGAGTACTCCTGTCCGCTTGGATCATCAAGAAATCATTAATGGCCTCTAACTATTCGTATAGTCGGTCCAACATATGGAGGGTGGAATTCCAACGGGTGGAAACGTTGCCTATCAGCCTATGTTGGGGGACCCCGTTCTGCCTTTAAAGCTCAAGGAGGGTGTGCTTGGCGGAGAGGCTGAAGTGCATGTAAAGTTTCCTGGTCATTTTTAGGATGTCTTGCAGATCGGTGGAAGACTTCAGGAACCGCTTGACAACCAGATTGAACACGTGAGCTATGCAGGGTGCATGGCTCAGCCCTCCTTGACGCAGCGCCGACATCATGATCTTCCTGTTGTCGGTCTCCATGGTTCCAATTTTGAGTTGTCCCGAAGAAAGCCAGGATTTGATTTCTTGATGAAGGACACAGAGCTGTTCCTCCCCTGTGTGACTCCATCCAGGCAAACAAGGTGTAGAACAGCGCAATATCGCCGTGCCCTGCAGATGTGGCATGCTGGAGGAGCACTGTGAATTATCCCTGCAGTGGAGGCTGAGGACATGGTGGAGGATGAGGAGGCAGACGCGGACATTGCCGCAGGACCAACAGCGTGAGAACGTGGAGGCGGAAGTGGAGTCACCTGGCCAAGTTGCTGGTTTGGCTGGTCAAGGACCACATTTACTCAGTGGGATATAAAGGACATAAATTGTCCTTGACCGTAGTTACAGCTCCACACATCGAAGCTGATGTGCTCTTTGGCAGACATTGACAGGCTTAAGGACAGGTCCACCTTCTGTTCTACATATTTGTGCAGGGCTGGTACTGCCTTTTTGGCAAAGAAGTGGTGGCTTTCGACTCTCCTCCTCGGCTTGGCACAAGCCATCAGTTCTCTGATAGGTGCAGAGTCCACCACTTGGAAAGGGATGGACTGCAGCACCTGCAACTTGGCCAGGAGCATGTTCAGCTCCTGCGCTATTGGATGAGTGCACGGCATACTTGAAAAATCCCTTCTTGTGGTGTAGGGCAGAAGGGTTGTTGTCTTATTGCGCTCTTCTCCCGCTTGTACACCGTTCTTTTCTTTGTAGATATTTGTTGAATGGGAGCGTCCTCCTTGCTCACCTTCTAGCATCAGCGCTGCCCCGGCCAGAAGCACGCGCAGTGATAGGGAGCTTGTGATTTCGTTACCCGGGAAACCACTGCTGGTGACGTCACCGTTTAAAGTACTGGAGCCTCCGTGGGACAAAAAACGCGTTTCAGAGCCTATCGGGCTCCTTCGTCAGGGATAGTCAGCTGGTAATGCCTCGGAGGTTAAGTAGCTTCTGTGGTTCCCATGGTAATGTGTGTGCACATTCCTTAAAGTGACAGAGGTCCCATTATCTAATTTCAAGGGAGCATTGTGGGCACAGTTAATAATGGAATGCAAAGAGTTCAATCTCTTGATTTAACCCATTAGGGGGCCAGGCTGTTACATCTAAAAATCCACTTGCTTTCTGTCCGAGACATAGGCTTAATAAAGTCACCTCCTCTACTATCTGGTTTAACTCTTTCGATGCCCCCAAAGGTAGATCCTAGGAATTTTCCCTGATGGAATTCAACATAATGGCGTGATAGAGGGTGATTCTCAGATTTTTTATGGATATTGTTAATATGTTCCCTGATTCTTGTTTTTAATTCCCTTTTAGTCCATCCCACATATATTTTGTTACAAGGGCACTTGATGTAATAGATAACCCCTTTAGTATTGCATGAAATGTATTCTTTAATTACTTCTTTACCTTGTGGGGTATCTATTTCAAATATGGGCTTAACTTGATGCCTTAAAATTTTACAGTTTTGGCATAATCTACAGGGATAGAAACCTTTTCTGACACACAATTTATTACCCAATATGTCCAATTTAATAGAGGGAACCACCAAGTTGTCTAGATTTGGGGCTTTTTTGAAGACGAATGTGGGGTTGGCAGAAATCTTGTCCCCAATTATTTTATCATATTTTAGAATGTCCCAATGCCTTTTGAAGGTACCCACCTCTGCACTGTACGTGGTTATAATCCAGGAACAGTAAGAACTGACACAGCTAGTACCTCACAACCGGAGTTCAAATTCATTCACACTGATCTAAAACCTATATCTAACTAAAATCCTAACACAGAATATTCAGACCCAATTATCACTTTCCAATCACTGTTCATCAGGGACCTACTCTGCATTAACCCTAAAAAGAAAAAATGCCCCCAAAATGTAACCAAGGGCGAGATAAGAGCGTTACGATCATTACAGACTAATCACCAAATTATCATCAGACCAGCGGAATAAGGGGGAGGATTAGCGATATTAGATCTGAATGATTACCATAAGGAGTCTCTGAGACTTCTCTCGGACAAGAAAACATACAAGACACTGACTTAACCCCACTGAACAGTATAAGGGGATATTGACCGATATTGAACCAATTAACCAAAAAAGGAAAAATTATGGGTGCACTCTCTAAAAAGGAAACATTTTTTTTATCAATAACCAAACACCTAAAAAAAAACATTTTACTATCTGCTGAAAATTCACAAAAATAAAACCAACTCCCCAGGTAGACCCATAATTTCGGGCATAGAAGGCTTCACCTCAAACCTATCTAAATATGTGGATGTCCTGCTACAAGACAAAGTATTACGACTACCAGTGTACTTAACCACCTCCCGACCGCCTAACGCGCCGATGCGTCCGGGAGGTGGTTGATTTGTTCCTCCTGGACGAATCATCTCGCGAGACGCGAGATTTCGGCACAGCCGGCCCGCGCATGTGCATCGCGGGCCGGCATTTCGTAGCAAAGTATTTCGTCAGCAACCTGCCGGCCACGATCATTGGCTGGCAGGTTGATGATTTAAAAAACAAAACAATCAGCAGCCAGATAACCCATCATATTAGTAAATATGATGGGGTTATATGGCTGCTGTGCTCCTCTGCTCCTTCTTTTGGTCGGTTGGTTCCAGCAGAGGAGCACACATCACTGTGAGTACCCACTACACCACACTTAGCCCCCAGATCACCCCTATTAACCCTTTGATCACCCCTTTGATCGCCGCTGTCAATCACTAGTGAAAGGAAAAAAGTGGTCAGTGCAAACTGTCACTTTTTTTTTTCACTGGTATTGACCGTTAGGTTTTAGGTATAGTTTAGGCCCCTTGGTTAGGTAGTTTAGGGATCGGTTAGCGCCCAGCCCACCGCACCGCAGTCCGTTATTTGCTGATTAGCGTATTGCTAATCAGCATTTGTACTTTTATAGTATCTGAAAGTGATCAAAACTGATCACGGTCAGATCTATAATTGTATTAGTGTCACTTTAGTTCTCCCTCCACCCAAAACGCAGTGTTTGCCCGATCAGGCCTGATCGGTCTCCCACACGTGCGTTCGCCCACGCCCGCCCCACCGCAGTGACCCCCAAAAAAGTTTTTTTGGATCGCTGCACATTCACTTTACACGCACTGCGGCGATAAAAAAAATCAGTTTCTATATTTTTTCTTAACCGCAGCGGCCTCCGGTACTTCGCTAGCCTCCCATTTGTAAGACAGGCTTGCTTTTATTTTCTTGGGTAGTCTCAGGGAATACCCCTAAATTTAGTTGCCCACATGTCAAACAGGGGGTATTCTTCTGAAGAGGCCTACAGGCTTCTGACCCAGTCGGATGAGGAGTGGGAACCCTCATCTGATGAATCTAGCGGGTCAGAATACGAACCTGTAGAAAGCAGTGGCTCTCTGACCCAAAGTTCGGACGAGGAGGCTGAGGTCCCTGATAGCACCAGGCGTACCCGGCCCCATGTCGCTAGACCGCAGGTTGCGCAGGATCCGCTTCAAGAGCAGCAAAACTGGACCTAGTACCAGCACTGCCGTAGAACATGGTGAAGTAGCGAGCACCAGAAGGGCAGTTGAAGCTGGTACGGTGGCACGTGCAGTAGTGACCCCGTCGCAGCCACCGCAAAGACGTGCCCGTAGAGCCCCTAGAATCCCAGAGGTGCTGGCAAACCCTGATTGGCAGTCCCCAACTTCAGCCGCACCTGTAGTTCCCCCTTTCACCGCCCAGTCTGGAGTTCGGGTTGAGACAGCTCAGATCGGTTCGGCCCTGGGATTTTTTGAGCTGTTCTTGACTGCGGAGCTCTTAGACTTAGTTGTGGCAGAGACAAACCGGTATGCCACACAATTTATAACCGCTAACCCGGGAAGCTTTTATGCCCAGCCTTTCCGGTGGAAACCAGTCCAAGTTTCTGAAATTAAAACTTTTCTGGGCCTCCTCCTCAACATGGGTCTAACTAAAAAGCATGAATTGCGGTCGTATTGGTCCACGAACCCAATTCATCACATGTCCATGTTCTCTGCTGCTATGTCCAGGACACGATTTGAGACCATACTGCGTTTCCTGCACTTTAGTGATAACAGCACCTCCCGTCCCAGAGGCCAAGCTGCTTTTGACCGGCTCCACAAAATTCGGCCCCTCATAGACCATTTCAACCTGAAATTTGCAGATATGTATACCCCAGAGCAAAACATCTGCGTAGACGAGTCCCTTATACATTTTACCGGGCGCCTTGGCTTCAAACAATACATCCCAAGCAAGCGCGCCCGGTATGGGGTCAAATTGTATAAGCTCTGTGAAAGGGCCACAGGCTATACACACAAATTTCGTGTCTATGAGGGAAAAGATCAGACCCTGGAGCCGGTCGGTTGCCCTGACTACCTGGGGAGCAGTGGGAAGATAGTCTGGGACTTGGTGTCACCCTTATTCGGCAAGGGGTACCATCTTTATGTGGGCTTCCCCCAATGGCTCGTTACCACCCGTCTTGCAAGGGGGCAGAGGGCCGCACTGTGTAACGAAGAACTGCTCGCGGTGAAATGGAGAGACAAGCGTGACGTTTACATGCTCTCCTCCATTCACGCAGACACGACAATCCAAATTGAGCGAGCAACCCGTGTCATTGAAAAGCCCCTCTCAGTCCACGACTATAACCTTCACATGGGAGGGGTGGACTTCAATGACCAGATGTTGTCTCCGTATTTAGTTTCCCGCAGAACCAGACGCTGGTATAAGAAGGTGTCTGTATATTTAATTCAATTGGCACTGTATAATAGTTTTGTTCTCTACAGTAAGGCTGGGAGAACTGGATCCTTCCTCAAATTTCAGGAAGAGATCATCGAGAACCTCCTGTACCCAGGAGGTTCCGTGGCCCCATCCACCAGTGTAGTTAGCCGTCTACACGAGCGACATTTCCCCAATGTCGATGCTGGTACCTCAACCCACCCGTCACCCCGAAAAAGATGTCGTGTCTGTAGCAGGAGTGGAATAAGGCGTGACACCCGCTATTTCTGTCCTGACTGTCCTGACCACCCTGCCCTATGCTTAGGGGAGTGTTTCCGGAAGTACCACACACATGTACACCTAGCATAGGGATCATCTCACCAGGACAGGCACACAGGGCTATTAGGGCCCATTCACTCACTGCTGCTGCAAACGTCACCCTTCACCTGGGACAAATAGCATAACGCACTTCGCCACATCTTTGGGCGATTTGCGCTTTGCACATTGACCCATGGGGAAGGAGAGGTTTGTTCTATAAAGGTAAAAAAAAAAAAAAAAAAAAAAAAAAAAAAAAAAAAAACACCAGTAAGCAAACACGTTAATGTTTAGTTCAAAAAGTTAAAGTTTACATGTTCTGTTCCAAAGTTAATAAAATTATTGCGTTGTGGCCTGGTTTTTTTTTTTTTTCTTTTTTTACCTTCCAGGTGGACCAACCGATCGACTAGCTGCAGCACCGATGTGCATTCTGACAGAAGCATTGCACTGCTGTCAGATTACACGCAAGTCGGTGTATGCGGCGCTGCAAGACGAGATTTCTACTCTGCAGTAACAGATACGTTTGCCGATGCATACGAGCTGAGGAGGAGGCGGCGTTCCTATGCTTTGGCAAACACTTTGTATATAAAAAATAAAAATAAAAAATCCCGGCAATGATTTATTCATCCACATCGATTGATGTGAATGGAGAAATCTGGTTTGCCAGGGCATACGAGTATGGATGTTGGGCGGAGCTTATGTCCTGGCAGACGCCTTTCCCCTCCTTTTTTTTTTTTTTTTTGGCAGAGATTTTTTCATCCACATTGATCGATGCGAATGAAGAAATCTGTGCCGTTCATTTTTTTCTTTCAGCTCAGAGGCTGAACGGAAAAAAAAATCTCATTACCTGTATGCTCAATATAAGGAGAATAGCAGAAACTCCTAATGCTGGCCATACATGTAATGATTGCGGAGACCCTCAAATGCCAGGGCAGTACAAACACCCCACAACTGACCCCATTTTGGAAAGAAGACACCCCAAGGTATTTGCTGAGGGGCATATTGAGTCCATCAAAGATTTAAATTTTTGTCCTAAGTTAGCGGAAAGTGAGACTTTGTGAGAAAAAAATAAAAAATAATCAATTTCCGCTAACTTATGCGAAAAAAAAAAACATTTTATGAACTTGCCAGGCCCCTCATTGGATACCTTGAGGTGTCTTCTTTCCAAAGTGGGGTCACATGTGGGGTATTTATACTGCCCTGGCTTTTTAGGGGCCCTAAAGCATGAGAAGAAGTCTGGGATCCAAATGTCTAAAAATGCCCTCCTAAAAGGAATTTGGGCCCCTTTGCGCATCTAGGCTGCAAAAAAGTGTCACACATCTGGTATCGCCGTACTCAGGAGAAGTTGGGGAATGTGTTTTGGGGTGTCATTTTACATATACCCATGCTGGGTGAGATAAACATCTCGGTCAAATGCCAACTTTGTATAAAAAAAAATGGGAAAAGTTGTCTTTTACCAAGATATTTCTCTCCCCAACTTCTCCTGAGTACGGCTATACCAGATGTGTGACACTTTTTTAATGCCAAGGTGGGCAAAGGGGCACATATTCCAAAGTGCACCTTTCGGATTTCACCGGTCATTTTTTACAGATTTTGATTGCAAAGTACTTCTCACACATTTGGGCCCCTAAATTACCAGGGCAGTATAACTACGCCACAAGTGACCCCATTTTGGAAAGAAGACACCACAAGGTATTCCGTGAGGGGCATGGCGAGTTCCTAGAATTTAATTTTTTTTGTCACAAGTTAGCGGAAAATGATGATTTATTTATTTATTTATTTTTTTCCTTACAAAGTCTCATATTCCACTAACTTGCGACAAAAAATAAAAAATTCTAGGAGCTCGCCATGCCCCTCACGGAATACCTTGGGGTGTCTTCTTTCCAAAATTGGGTCACTTGTGGCGTAGTTATACTGCCCTGGCAATTTAGGGGCTTAAATGTGTGAGAAGTACTTTGCAATCAAAATCTGTAAAAAATGACCAGCGAAATCTGAAAGGTGCACTTTGGAATATGTGCCCCTTTGCCCACCTTGGCTGCAAAAAAGTGTGACACATCTGGTATCGCCGTACTCAGGAGAAGTTGGGGAATGTGTTTTGGGGTGTCATTTTACATATACCCATGCTGGGTGAGAGAAATATCTTGGCAAAAGACAACTTTGCCATTTTTGTTTTATACAAAAATGGCATTTGACCAAGATATTTATCTCACTCAGCATGGGTATATGTAAAATGACACCCCAAAACACATTCCCCAGCTTCTCCTGAGTACGGCGATAGCAGATGTGTGACACTTTTGCGCATCTAGGCTGCAAAAGTGCCCAAAGTCCTTTTAGGAGGGCATTTTTAGACATTTGGATACCAGACTTCTTCTCACGCTTTAGGGCCCCTAAAAAGCCAGGGCAGTATACATACCCCACATGTGACCCCACTTTGGAAAGAAGACACACCAAAGTATTCAATGAGGGGCATGGCGAGTTCATAGAAATGTATTTTTTTGGCATAAGTTAGCGGAAATTGTTTTTTTTTTTTTTTTTTCTCACAAAGTCTCACTTTCCGCTAACTTAGGACAAAAATTTAAATCTTTCATGGACTCAATATGCCCCTCAGCGAATACCTTGGGGTGTCTTCTTTCCAAAATGGGGTCAGTTGTGGGGTGTTTGTACTGCCCTGGCATTTGAGGGTCTCCGCAATCATTACATGTATGGCCAGCATTAGGAGTTTCTGCTATTCTCCTTATATTGAGCATACAGGTAATGAGATTTTTTTTCCGTTCAGCCTCTGGGCTGAAAGAAAAAAATGAACGGCACAGATTTCTTCATTCGCATCGATCAATGTGGATGAAAAAATCTCTGCCCAAAAAAAAAAAAAAGGAGGGGAAAGGCGTCTGCCAGGACATAGGAGCTCTGCCCAACATCCATACCCACTTAGCTCGTATGCCCTGGCAAACCAGATTTCTCCATTCACATCAATCGATGTGGATGAATAAATCATTGCCGGGATTTTTTATTTTTATTTTTTTATATACAAAGTGTTTGCCAAAGCATAGGAACGCCGCCTCCTCCTCAGCTCGTATGCATCGGCAAACGTATCTGTTACTGCAGAGTAGAAATCTCGTCTTGCAGCGCCGCATACACCGACTTGCGTGTAATCTGACAGCAGCGCAATGCTTCTGTCATAATGCACATCAGTGCTGCAGCTAGTAGATCGGTTGGTCCACCTGGAAGGTAAAAAAATAAAAAATAAAACCAGGCCACAACGCAATAATTTTATTAACTTTGGAACAGAATACATAGGGCCAGATTTATCACGACTGACAGCTCACTCCACTTTCACATATGGCTAAAGTCAGTTTTAGCCAAGTCAGATTTATGATCGCCCCTTTAAGACTGTAATAAATGTGGTTTGACGGTAGCAGTTTATCCGTCAGTAAGCAGCTTTTCAAAAGTCGCACGTTTTTATGAAAAAGTCGCATGTTCTATTAAAAAGTCTCATAAGATAAGCATGGTCCTCACTGGAGTAAAGTTGCGACTTTTTTGCGACTTTTTAAAAAAGTCCCAACAGTAAATCTGTCTAGAGATTCATTTACATACGAAAACACGCCCACTTTCAGAAAACTGGCGAGCATAGTGCAGAGCAGAAAAAAGTCGCAAATTTGTGCGCAGTTTTAGCCTTTGGGACTTTTTTGCGACTTTTCCACTCCACAAAAGTGACTTTGCCTAATGATATATCTGGCCCATAAACTTTAACTTTTTGAACTAAACATTAACCTGTTTGCTTACTGGCGTTTTTTTTTTTTTTTTACCTTTATAGAACAAACCTCTCCTTCCCCATGGGTCAATGTGCAAAGCGCAAATCGCCCAAAGATGTGGCGAAGTGCGTTATGCACTTTGTCCCATGTGAAAGGAGACGTTTGCAGCAGCTGTGAGTGAATGGGCCCTAATAGCCCTGTGTGCCTGTCCTGGTGAGATGATCCCTATGCTAATAGTGTACCTGTGAGTGGTACTTCCGGAAACACTCTCCAAAGCATAGGGCAGGGTGGTCAGGACAGTCAGGACAGAAATAGCGGGTGTCACGCCTTATTCCACTCCTGCTACAGACACAACATTTTTTTCGGGGTGGCGGTCGGTTTGAGGTACCAGGAACGACACTGGGGAAATGTCGCTCGTGTAGACGGTTAACTACACCGATGGATGGGGCCACGGAACCTCCTGGGTACAGGAGGTTCGCGATGATCTCTTCCTGAAATTTGAGGAAGGATCCAGTTCTCCCAGCCTTACTGTAGAGAACAAAACTATTGTACAGAGTCAATTGAATTAAATACATAGACACCTTCTTATACCAGCGTCTGGTTCTGCGAGACACTAAATACGGAGCCAACATCTGGTCATTGAAGTCCACCCCTCCCATGTGAAGGTTATAGTCGTGGACTGAGAGGGGCTTTTCAATGACACGGGTTGCTCGCTCAATTTGGATTGTCGTGTCTGCGTGAATGGAGGAGAGCATGTAAACGTCATGCTTGTCTCTCCATTTCACCGCGAGCAGTTCTTCGTTACACAGTGCGGCCCTCTGCCCCCTTGCAAGACAGGTGGTAACGAGCCGTTGGGGGAGGCCCGCGTGACTAGTTCGCGCGGTACCACAGGCGCCAATCCGTTCTAGAAACAAATGCCTAAAGAGGGCCACACTTGTGTAAAAATTGTCCACATAAAGATGGTACCCCTTGCCGAATAAGGGTGACACCAAGTCCCAAACTGTCTTCCCACTGCTCCCCAGATAGTCAGGGCAACCGACCGGCTCCAGGGTCTGAGCTTTTCCCTCATAGATCCGAAATTTGTGGGTATAGCCTGTGGCCCTTTCACAGAGCTTATACAATTTGACCCCATACCGGGCGCGCTTGCTTGGGATGTATTGTTTGAAGCCAAGGCGCCCGGTAAAAAGTATCAGGGACTCGTCTACGCAGATGTTTTGCTCAGGGGTATACAAATCTGCAAATTTCAGGTTGAAATGATCTATGAGGGCCCAAATTTTGTGGAGGCGGTCAAAAGCAGGGTGGCCTCTGGGACGGGAGGTGCTGTTATCACTAAAGTGCAGGAAACGCAGGATGGTCTCAAATCGTGTCCTGGACATAGCAGCAGAGAACATGGGCATGTGATGAATTGGGTTCGTGGACCAATATGACCGCAATTCATGCTTTTTAGTTAGACCCATGTTGAGGAGGAGGCCCAGAAAAGTTTTAATTTCGGAAACTTGGACTGGTTTCCACCGGAAAGACTAGGCATAAGAGCTTCCCGGGTTGGCGGATATAAATTGTGTGGCATACCAATTTGTTTCGGCCACGACTAAGTCCAAGAGCTCCGCAGTCAAGAACAGCTCAAAAAATCCCAGGGCCGAACCGATCTGAGCTGTCTCAACCCGAACTCCAGACTGGGCAGTGAAAGGGAAAACTACAGGTGCGGCTGAAGTTGGGGACTGCCAATCAGGGTTTGCCAGCACCTCAGGGATTCTAGGGGCTCTACGGGCACGTCTTTGCGGTGGCTGCGACGGGGTCACTACTGCTCGTGCCACCGTACCAGCTTCAACTGCCCTTCTGGTGCTCGCCACTTCACCAGGTTGTACGGCAGTGCTGGTACTAGGTCCAGGAAGGGCTGGGCTGCTGGTGTATGCCTCACCACGTAATCCGACAGCACCAGCCCCACTCTGCTGCTCTTGAAGCGGATCCTGCGCAGCCTGCGGTCTAGCGACACGGGGCCGGGTACGCCTGGTGCTATCAGGGACCTCAGCCTCCTCGTCCGAACTTTGGGTCAGAGAGCCACTGCTTTCTACAGCTTCGTATTCTGACCCGCTAGATTCGTCAGATGAGGGTTCCCATTCCTCATCCGACTGGGTCAGAAGCCTGTAGGCCTCTTCAGAAGAATACCCCCTGTTTGACATTT
Organism: Bufo gargarizans; assembly: GCF_014858855.1. NCBI lineage: Eukaryota > Metazoa > Chordata > Amphibia > Anura > Bufonidae > Bufo > Bufo gargarizans. The sequence goes on along the minus strand of NC_058086.1, from coordinate 77,583,109 downwards.
GGGCAACTAAATTTAGGGGTATTCCCTGAGACTACCCAAGAAAAAAAAAGCAAGCCTGTCTTACAAAGGGGAGGCTAGCGAAGTACCGGAGGCCGCTGCGGTTGATAAAAAATATCAAAACAGATTTTTTTATCGCCGCAGTGCGTGTAAAGTGAATGTGCAGTGATCAAAAAAAAAATAATTTTTTTGTCACTGCGGTGGGGCGGGCGTGGGCGAATGCACGTGTGGGCGACCGATCAGGCCTGATCGGGCAGACACTGCGTTTTGGGTGGAGGGCGAACTAAAGTGACACTAATACAATTATAGATCTGACCGTGATCAGTTTTGATCACTTTCAGATACTATAAAAGTACAAATGCTGATTAGCGATACGCTAATCAGCGAATAACGGACTGCGGTGCGGTGGGCTGGGCGCTAACTGATCGCTAAACTACCTAACCAAGGGGCCTAAACTATACCAAAAACCTAACGGTCAATACCAGTGAAAAAAAAAAAAAGTGACAGTTTGCACTGATCACTTTTTTCCTTTTCACTAGTGATTGACAGGGGCAAGAAGGGGTGATCAAAGGGTTAATTGGGTGCTGGGAGGTGATCTGGGGGCTAAGTGTGGTGTAGTGGGTACTCACAGTGATGTGTGCTCCTCTGCTGGAACCAACCGACCAAAAGAAGGAGCAGAGGAGCACAGCAGCCATATAACCCCATCATATTTACTAATATGATGGGTTATGTGGCTTCTGATTGTTTTTTTTTTGAAAATCATCAACCTGCCAGCCAATGATCGTGGCCGGCAGGTTGATGACGAACTTCTTATTTGAATTTTGCCGGCCCGCGATGCGCATGCGTGGGCCGGCTTCCCCGGAAATCTCGCGTCTCGCGAGAGGACGCACCGGCGCGTCCAGCCAGAGCAGCACGACCGCCGAGAAGACGCAATCCTGCGTACGGCGGTCGTGAGCCGGTTAAGCGATTGCGCAAAAATTTGCGACTTTTTCACTCCATTATTCTGACTTGAGCTAATGATAAATCTGGCCCTTTGTCTTCTTGGGATACACTCTTTTCTTTAGAACTTATGTTTGCAAAGTCGGATTCAAGGATCTTGATTACTTTTGCTGGACTTACAGTTGGTAATTCTTGTACAGATATTCGATAACACAATCCTGTCACCTGTGTTGAGATTGCGATCGGCTTTTTTCCTCCAACAACACCCCACCCATCCAAGATCAGTTTGAACAGCGTAGGGTTCACCCTTTCCTCCTGTGATTACCGTTCGTGGTACCAAGGCTTCAGGACAATCATAACCTATCAATAGTCCAACACCAAACTCCTTCAGCAGAGACATTTCATGAGATGACAGATAGGTGCTCCCATTCATTGGCTATTTCACATGTAGGTATGCGATCTCGATCTAGAGGTATATTGTCTTTTGTATAAGCTGGAGGTAGATCCAATGTGCAGTTTAAATGAAGTCTTAACTCTCAGTCCTTTGACTGTTCACTAATGTATCTCTCCATGTCATTGTGGTGAGTTTGAGCGTCACCGATTCTGTAGCCACTTGTAATTTCTTGTAGATTTCTTGATCAATGAAGGTGACGTCACTCTGGGCATCCAGTAGCGCATAGGCGTATACATTCTTGTTCCTCCTTTTAGGATTTGAACTGCACAATAGTACAACCATTGATGTGCCATTGCTTTCTCCTTCTCTTACTCTGCAAGAGAATACCAATACTTTCTTTCCTTTCTCAGTATCTTTAGGTATTGAGGCTTTATCTTTCTTTGGACGTTCTTCATGTAGTGGTGTAGGATGGTGTCCTTTGCAAACGCTGCATGTGGCCTTTTTCTTAAACTTCTTAGTAACATGGCCTTTTCTTAGGCATCCGAAACACAGTTGGTTATCCAGCACAATTTTTTTTAATTTTGTTCTGGGGAATTCTCCTTTAATTGTTGGCACTTATGTATGGAGTTCTCTATCCACAGAACATACACTTGAAGGTAGTCTGAAGATTTGTCGGTTCTGTCTCTCTACTGATCCCAGTAGTGACTTTGAACTTGCTTTCATAGGTATCTGGACCTTTAACTGCTGTGTTGGTTGCAAAGCTAGTTGCTCCAACACGTCTTATCTCTCTTGCAGGCCTTTCTTCTAAGGATTTTAAGACGTAAGATGATGTTACTTGCTATCCGTGCTTTCTTATTGACAAAGTCAGAGAACTCTTTAAAACTTGGGAAGTACTTGACTAGATCTAACTGTTCAGTCACATAGCAAATCCATCTATTAGTCACTTCTTCAGGTAGCTTAGTTAGCATCCTGTGGTTTTCTAGCTAGTCGTTCAGTACTTCCAGTCCTTGAACATGTGGGATGGCATTGCTGCATGCTTGCAAGAAGTTGTCGTGCTCTTGGAGTCTGAAGTGTTCTTTAGGACCTATTTTAGGCCAGTTATTCAATTTCTCTCTAAAAGCTCTTTGCACTAAGAAAGGATGAGCATATCTTGCATTAAATTTTCCCCAAGCTTGCTTGTAGGCTTCTTCTTCTTTTCTATAGAAGTTACCTTCAAGAACTTTCGTTGCTTCCCCACCAACATATCTTTGAAGGTAGAATAACTTGTCGATTGGACCGACTTGCCTTCCACTCTATGAACTTCAGTACGTCTCCTGAAAACAGTGGGTTCCAGCACGGGAAGTCTAGCTCGGACTGTTCTCTTTTGTCCTGTTGGGACAATAGTTGCAACACTCTCCTGAGCATTGCCGTTACATCTAGGAATAGAATCATCCAGTTCTATTTTCTCTCTTTATTCTTAATAAGGTGAGTCCTTTTCTTTATTTTTTCTGGTAGAGATAGAGGATAAATTCACACACCTTTTTTCTAACACTGGACTAGGCCTCTCTGTTTTTCTGAGCAGGGATGGAAGTATAATAACTTATTCTCTCAATAAATGCTGGAGATTCCCTTCCATTCTTATGGGCTTAAGTAGGAAAGTAGGAGTCTGCTTCTTCACTTAGAACAGATTTGAACCTATGACTAGGATTCAAATCCTCTTCGTGTACTTCGAGTCTGGCTTCTATGATCTTAACTTCTTTTTGCCTTTCCAGACTTCATCTATTGGCGCTGTGCCTCGATTTCAGCTTCCATTTGATGGCGTTGTGCATCTATATCAGCTTCTATTTGATGGCATTGTGCATCCTTTTCAGCTTTCCTTTTTAGCGATCAGTTGGCGCTGCGCCTCGATAGCAGCTTCCATTTCAATTTCTGCTCTCTTGAAAGCAAGTTGTTCAGCTAATTCCTTTCTTTTGGCTAAAGTATTTGAGGACTCCGATATATGGGTGGCACTTCTACTAGCGAAAGAAGTCACACTTGAGATTGTGGTTCCCCCTAAGGACCTAGCATAGTAACATAGTACATAAGGCTGAAAAAATACATTTGTCCATCCAGTTGGGCCTGTCATCCTGCAAGTTGATCCAGAGGAAGGCAAAAAAAAAAACTGAGATAGAAGCCAATTTTCCTCACTTTAGTCTCTCATAAAAAGCTTGTTCATTCAACTTCTTGCTTTAACTTCATCATAATTAGCTGCAGATGAAAGTTCACTCATGAGCCTTACTAAATCTTTAGTGACTGAAGTACATGTGCCCATGTTCCTTACAATGACCTGGGAAGGTGTTGTAAGCGACCTCAGGTTGACATGCAGTATGCTGCCATAAGCTCCGATTCAGATTCTTCTACCGTCCCTACCATATCACTCAAGTTCCCTTTCATACTTTTTTGTTGTTGCCCTTAATGTATAATTTCCACTTCTCGTACATTCTGGTGAACTTTTTTCCTTTTGATGCTGCTTCTTGCTCCAAATTTTCCTGCATCTTTGGGGTCGGTTTTCTGGCACGTGATGAATGTCTGCTTGGGCTATATTTGTTTAAGGCAAGACTAATGCTGCATCAGACTCGTCTACCTCAGACAGGTTCCTTTGCTCTTCCCCCTCTGCTCTATCTATTGTCTAACAGTAGCATGGTATTACTAGGCTCAGACATTTTACTTTAAATGCTATAACAATTAATACAAATATTAAGATGCCATTCACTTTAAAGTAAAACAAAGGACAGTTTGTATTACACGGACTCTATAGCATTTAAAGTCTTTATCTGAACACAAAAACGTCTCTTTATGCCAAAGCCTATATGCAATGATAAGTAATCAAAGAAAAGCTCTGAACTTTTTCTGAAGAAAAGGATACTGAGATCTGAAGTTTGCTGGAACAAATGTCTGTCTTAAAGTAGACTTGTCTTTTTCTGATGTGATGCGATGTTCTGCGCTGAGTTGCAATGCTCTGAGCTGAGTTGCGCTGCTTTGTGATGACTTCCGATGTGCTGGCTTGGATGCGCTGTTGCAGGCTTTGGGCCTAGTGGCGGGAACCTAGCCGACTGCAGTATGTGGTCTCTCCATGGATAGCGGTGCAGGCACTCTAGCTCTGGACTTTGGCCTCCCTCCATGCATTTCTTTCTCTCTCTAGGGATCGCAGGAGGGTTGGCCCTCTTTCTCTGACTATCTTGCCTTTGCCGTTCTGCCACTTTAAGAGTTGTCTGCAGTTTGACTAACGAACAAGTTCAATGGCCTTTATGGTAGCTCCGCTGAGGTGTCCGCTTACTCACTCAGGGAACAGTTGCTGCTCAGCGATATATGCTTCTGCTCCACTGCTCTAATTCGCTCTTTACTATGCAAGTTGAGGAGCGCTATCACTTCGCCCTCTGAGGGCAATAGTTCCACTGTGGCAGACGCAGCACTATAAAGTGCCTTTTGCGCTGTGGCTTTAGAAGAATTTTGATATCTCTGAATTTTAGTCTATCCAGACGACTGTCTATTACTCTAATTCCTCTAGCGCCATTCTATGGAAACAGTAGGTTTGAAGAGCATACCAAATGCTTCAAATAACTTCTTTATTAACTTCAACTTTTCTTCATATATAAAACTGCCACCTCCGTACTGTTCAATCTTGTCATTCAACATAAAATGGTGGATATATTTCTCTCTCGAGTATCTGTACTCTCACTTTAAAGGGATTCTGTCACCAGGTTTCACCCTCTCCAGATAAAAATATGGTTATGTTCAGGGAGCTTTAACCATTCCTAATGTGGTCTTATAAATGTAATCTGTAGGCTCATTTTGCTAAAAATACACTATTACTAACCTGTCGGTCATAAAAATAAAGTGCCCAAGAGGATGTCAATGGCTCCAAGCTGCAGTCCTCACCTGCTGCCGTTCGTGCCCAGCTCCGCCTCAATCTTCTGTGACGCCTCCAGCTCTCCCTCTGTGACATGCTGTAAAAGCCTCCTGCTCTCCCTCCCCCCTCCTCCCTCTGTAACATCGCTTTGAAAGCCTCCTGCTCTCCCTCCCCCCTCTGTAACATGCTGTGAAAGCCTCCCTCTTCCCTCTGTAACATTGCAATGTTAGAGCAGCAGGAGGAGGGGGGAGGGAGGGAGAGCAGGAGGCTTTCAAAGCAATGTTACAGAGGGAGGAGGGAGGCTTTCACAGCATGTTACAGAGGAAGAGCTGGAGGCGTCACAGAAGATTATGAGGCGGAGCTGGGCACGAACTGCAGCAGGTGAGGGCTGCAGCTTGGAGCCATTGACATCCTCTTGGGCACTTTATTTTTATGACTGACAGGTTAGTAATAGCGTATTTTTAGCAAAATGAGCCTACAGGTTACATTTATAAGACCACATTAGGAATGGTTAAAGCTCCCTGAACATAACCATATTTTTTATCTGGAGGGGGTGAAACCTGGTGACAGAATCCCTTTAAGTTATTTAAGCACTTTATAATCTCTGAGAGGTATATCTGAGGTCTAACTAATAGTTAACGCTAAATTTAGTTGCAATTTGCAGTATGCAGTTAGCAGTAACTATTTGCAGATTGGTTGAGTATGATCTGGTATGGTATAATTTGGATTGCAGTATGGAATTTGAATGGTTGAAATTGTTATTTGTAGTTTGCAATTGTATGCAATTTGCAATTGTATGCTTGCAATTAGTATTTGGCAATTTGTATGCTGGAAATTCGAATATGCAATTTGAATTTGCAATTGTATGGTTGCAATTGGTGGAACTATAAGTAAACACATATATTAAGTTCAGTATACAGTGCTAAACACAATACTAACAATATGAACATTCTATAACAGTTTTAACTACCTATTTTAGCCTCTTGTTCCCATAAAATTCAGCTACCAGTGGAGTGACTGTCTCTTCGGCTCCTGTCTCTGGTGAATAATGATTCCAGCAGCTCCAGCTAGGGGAATTCCCAGACAGGCTGTGTGTGAGGCTGGTTATGATTGGTGAAAACCCTTGCTGTGTGAGAAGCTGGCTGTGATTGGTCTAGACTTCTGCCCAGCACCAACAGATTAACACTATGCTTTCTGTTGTTTCTGCTGTGTCATTGAGCTTACCTTACATTAAAAAATTCATCTTAAAAGGCATATTATCTTTTTCTGCTTCTGTGATCACAAAATATAACAGTTATATGACATTCAAAACATGATGTCACAGTAAATAACTCTGCTTTTGTCTTTAACACAAAAACATAAGAACTGTATTAAAGGTTATTGGTAGGCCCAGCTTTATACACATATAAGCCATATTAGCAACCTAGGATAGGTCTTAGCTGGCCACCTACAGTGCGGAGTCTATTGCGAACACCTTAATATTTTTGTTTAATGCACCTGTTGTCAACACATGCATACGGACCAACTGACCATCAACTAGGTTAACCCCTGCCCCACTCAAACATCTCAATTCTCACAGTTTTGGACTTTAGCCCCACCTTGGCAGACAGGAGAAATCTGATACTACCAGTAAATGGCAAAAGCAAGTTCTCCATCTCCCCACCTACACCACCAAGAGTGAGATGGAAAAACATTTTCTTCTAGTTTTCACCTTGACACAGAACGTAAGGACAAACCTTAACAAAATGTCACCTTTTTCCACAAAAAAAAAAATACATACTCACTTATGACTAGAACTACAAGCAGGCCCAGGGGTAGCCTCTACGAGCTGCATGGGTTCATCACCAGGCATAAACTCAGGAGTCTCTCCACCTAAGGTGTCAGAGGAAGCCGCCACCTTATATGATAGTTTGTCCTGAGAGTGAGGAACCTTTGATCTCTCTCAGGCATCTATCCATACATACGGCAGGGGACATGGCCGCTTCCAGTGACTCAGGATTTTCTTCAAAGGCCAAGGCATCTTTTAGCCTCTCAGACAATCCCTGACAAAATTGACTACGGAGAGCTGGATCATTCCACTCTGTATCCATAGCGCATCTCCTAAATTCAGCAAAAGATCTACGCAGAAAGCTTTCCCTGTCCTAAACCACGTAACTTGATCTCGGCCAGGGAGATCCCACCCGGGTCATCATAGATAAGACCTAGAGCTCTTTAAAATTAATCTACCGACCGGAAGGACTTTGATGCAGTCAGCAGAAAAAAAAAACATGTCTGAGCATCTCATTTAAGCGTGGAAATAATAATACCAACTCTTTGACGCTCATTCTCAGATGAGAGCGGGCGTAACTTAAAGTACAACTTACACGACTATCTGAACTGAATCAAGTTGTAACTATCCCGAAAGTGCAGCGATAGGATCCATAGCCTCACTAATACAGACAAAAAAATTACGATTTGCGGCGGTTGATAAGTTCACGGCACAGTGTGGAAATACACTCCATACTCAACACAGAAGGGAAAAGGCATTAGGCCTGGAACCTAGGGAAAGGGTCACACCTAGTGAGTCCCTACGTTGAGTCCTGACTGCTATCATTATGAACAGACCTTGAAGGTAGGAATGTTCATACACAGGAACCTAAGCCCAATCTCACCCTAACAGGGCCCTGCAGATGGTGTCAGGACACGGATGGCCTATTCCTTCACAGAAAAAAGAAATAGGATACACCCTCAAGCCTAATATCAGGAGGTAGGGTAAAACAAAAAAAAAAGAAGATACACTTAACTTCCAAAAGTATGTGGAACTCAAAGAGAAACAGCACCAGGACTTCCTCAAGGAGCCATCAATTGCATAAAATGATGGGTGAGGCAAGACTAAATAGAGGTAAAGGAATGATCACTTAAAGTACACCCGAGACAAGATGTGTGGTCATCAGAGTGGATAAAAATCAAATGGATTTTGGGGATTTAAATCGTTTTTATATAAAATGATTTTGGAGTAAAATATATTACCATTCAAAGGTTATTCCATCATGAAATAACACCCTGAGGTGTGTTTAAGGGTAATAAATTATGAGTTGTGTATGGCTGTTAACCCTTGATGTGTTGCCCAAAAAATTTAATAAAAAATCAAATCTGCTAAAAAAAATTATGAAATGTTGAAATTTTAATTCCACTTTCCTTTAATTTTCATGGGGCACCTAAAGGGTTAACAGAGTTTGTAAAATCAGTTTTGAATCGCTTGAGGGGTGTAGTTTCTAAAATTGGGTGATTTATGAGTGATTTCCAATATTTAAGCCCCACAAAGTGACTTCATAACTGAACTGGTCCTTAAAAAAATTGGAATTTGGAAATTTTGTTAAAAATTTCAAGATTTGCTTCTAAACTTGCTTCTAAAGCCTTCTAACGTCCCAAAAAAAGTAAAATCTCATTTTCAAAATGATCCAAACATGAAGTAGACATATGGGTAATGTAAAGTAATAACCATTTTTGGAGTTATTACTATTATAAAAGTAGAGAAATTGATTTTTTTTTTTTAAAAATGCATTTATTTTTTTTATAAAATTTTGAAATTTTAGAAGCAAATCTTAACCTTTTAAAAAAAAAAAATCCAAAACCCAATTTTAAGGACCAGTTCAGTTATAAAGTCACTTTGTGGGGCTTGCATCTTAAAAACCACCCACAAAATCACCCCATTTTAGAAACTACACCCCTCAGGTTATTCAAATACGAGTTTACAAACTTTGTTAACACTTTAGGTATTCCACAAGAATTAAAGGACTATGAGAATTTCAAAATTTTACTTTTTTTAGCAGAGGAAATTATAACCCTTTCAGCCCTGGAAGTTTTTTTTTTTTTTTTTCGTTTCGCACTCCCTGCCTTCCCAGAGCCATAACATTATTATTTGTCTTTTCACATAGCCATGAGGGCTTGACTTCTGATGAACAAGTTGTACTTTCCGATGCCACCCTATAATATTGCATATGATGTAGTGTGAAGCGGGAAAAAAATTCCAAATGAGGTGAAATTGCAAAAAAAAAGAAATTCCACCTTTTTTTATATTATTTTTTTTTATTTACGACGTTCGATGTATGATAAAACTGACCGATTACTTTTTTCTTGCGTTTTGATATTTTGATAGTGATAAAAAATAAAAAAGTGAGAATAATTATTTTTTTCGCCATGTTTTGGCCCCTATAACTTTTTCGTCATTATATGTATGGAGCTGTATGGTGTTCTTAAATTTTCATTGATACCATTCTGGGGTTGTATGACTATCACTTTTTATTTAATTCTTTTGTAGAAAATGAAGCAACCAAAAATGGCGAATCTGACATTTGGACGCTTTTTTCCTGGCTATAGCGCACGCAGCGCTCAGGAGAGGGCACCATCTTTAAAGATACGTCCAGCGGCGTACTATTACGGTGCTGGTCAGGAAGAGGTTAATACATTTTTTCGGCAACACATGAAGGATTAGCAACCAAACAGAACTCAAAATCTATTACCCTGAATCTGGAGTTTACAGAAACACTCCATATATGCTCAAAAAATAATGTATGGGCGCACAGCAAGCTTCAGAGTGGAAGGAGTACACTATGGCTTTAGGAGAGCGGTTTTAGCTGGAACGGTAATTGGTAGCTATGTCGCATATAAGGACACCCTGAGGTGGCCCTACAGTACAAACCCCAAAAAAGTGACCCCATTTTGGAAACTACACCCCTCAAAGAAGCTTTCAAAGGTGTGTAGTGAGCACTTTGACCCATCAGGCGTTTCACAGAATTAGGAAACACCCACACCCACATTTTTCACTTTCCCAAAGTGTAACAGGACAAAATGCATACCACATTTTGTTCCCCATTTCCCCACGAATATGGCAACACCCCATATGTGATAAAAAAAATATAATGTATGGGCGCACAGCAAGGCTCTAGAGTCAAACAGCAAAATATTGATTTTGCTGACCTGAATTAGCAAGTAAAATCAATGTCAGCCATGTCGCATTTAAAAGATTCCTGAAGTCCCCAGAGAATAAAAACTCCAAGAAGTGACCATTTTGGAAAGAGCACCCCTGTATGAAAATTTTAAGTGGTGGAAAGGGCACTTTTGACCTAACAGGTGTTTCACAGAAATGAATATGTAATGGTTGGTAAAAAAGTGGATCTGTAAACTATACAGAATAAAGAAGAGATATAAGTTGGTAAAACTACAGGGTACATCATGGATGAAATCAAATTAATACTCCATAGATGAGTGGTAGATTTTAGAACTCTCCTGCATGCACAGGCCAGGTTTTTCAGGGCTGGTTTTGCATATTTTTTGGGTCCTTCCCTTCCTTGCTGTCTGGGGGACTTAACCTGGAAAATGTTGCTCTGGTACAAGACGGGCACCATGACTTCCTGGAGTACTGGGATCCTCCCCATTCTGGGTTTGAAAAATTAGGGTCTTGATAACCACCTCTTAGAAATGAAGGAAAGTTCCTGTGTGGCCTGAAGATTTAAATGGCAATGTGCAATGCATATGTGCTATTTGTACAATGTGTACAGCCAGCATTTTGTACCACACTTTAGTTTTTTGGGTGGCACTATAGGGCTTCAGAAGTTGATCTGAAAGATCCGCAACTCCCATGTACCTGTTGTAGTCCAGGATACAAACTGGTTTGGGGGTAGTGGTTGTGGGATGGTGGTCAGTATAAGAACATCCCTCTTGTCCTTTTACTTAACCACCAGCATGTTCTCATGAAGGAGAGTCATACTTTCACCCACTCTCAGTTGTTGCCCTACCAGGGATCTAGGGAGGCCTCTGATTTCTGCGCACTGTGCCGCAAGCCACAGTACCTCTGGCAGTTAGGGACACAAATAGGGGTATGCTGGTATCCAGCAATAGGTGCAGTAAGTCCCACACTAACGCCTGGGATGGGTGGGAATTCTGTGGTTCTATCCGGGAATCTTTCCCTTCATAAATGCGGAACTTGTGGGTGTACCCGCAGCTACTCTCACAAAGTTTGTATATCTTTATGCCATACCTTGCCCGTTTGCTAGACAGGTACTGGCGGAATCTAATCCTCCCTTTGAAAAGTAATAGGGACTCATCTACACTGATATTTTTATCTGGGTTGTACACCTCAGCAAACTTTGTGTTAAAGTGGTCAATGACAGGCCTAACCTTTAACAGACGGTCAAATTTGGGTCGTTTTAGGATGGGCACTGTGCATTGTCATTGTAGTGTAGGAATTTCCTAAATGACTCAAATAGCTTCCGGGTTATGGTCTTACTGTAAATTTGAGTCTGGTATAAAATGTCCAAACTCCAATATTGTCTAACGTTTGGCCTCTTTACAACGCCCATATGCAGCACGAGTCCCCAAAACGTAATCTCTGCTGCACTTACCAGGGTCCAACCTAGGTGTCTAGCGTATGCCGATGTAGGGTTCTGATCAATAAATTGTTGGGCGTATAAATTGGTTTGGGCCACCATTAAATTTACAAAATCTTCAGAGAAGAAAATTTAGAAAAATAATCTAATTGAGTGAAGCCCACGGAGCTGCCCTCAAAATCCGGAATTTGGGGCTGATAAATGTCAGGGGGTAGGGTCCATAAGGGTTCACTCTGGGGGACTGCCTCCGTTGCTAATCTGGGGCGCCTTCTAGATGGTCCCTCATCAACGGATGATGATGTTGATGATGGGGTAGAGGAGTAGAGGAAAGTGGCATCCACTACTCTCTCACTGACTCAGTATTGGAGGAAAGCATGGTGTATGCCTCTTCAGCTGGGGGTATACTCGTTGGGTGAAATGTGTAAACCTTTATTTTGTGTGAGGGGTGAGTATGTTGTGTTTTTACACGTGAAGTGGCTTGTAATAAAATTTCAATTAAATTTAGAAGAAAAAAGGGAGAAAAAAAAATGTGAAAAAAAGTATTTTCTGCAAAAAAAAAAAAAAAAACTTGCAGTGCAAATTGAGAAGACACGATGAGTAATGGATCGATGCTCAGTGGTTACAAAATGCACGTATGCAGATGGTGCATTCGTGCAAAATTGTAAACTGACACTAACTGAAATACATATATATATATATATATATATATATATATATATATACACATATATACGCACACACATATACATATACACACACATCACCAACTGTAAAAAAAAAAAACTAAAAACGTGCAAATGTAAATGAGCACACTACTGAACAGATCGTGCATGCAAAAACTGCACTATAAAAAAGCGCAAAAAATCATCCCCAGGAGTATATCATGCAGGTATGCACTGAACAGCAATTGGCGGTCATAGCTCGCACGCAGAAAAAGTGGTGCAGAGCTGAAATTATACACATTTTTTACAAAAGACTAAAGAAAGCACATGTACCAAATGGCATCCGTGCAAAAAAAAAGGACGGGGAGGCTGGGGGGTTTGGGAAGGGACAGGGACAAGGACTTAGGGTGGTTTAGGGATCTGGAACAGCTGCAAATGAAAAAAATAATAATCAGTGCAGCAATTTCAGATGTTCTTTTTTCTTGCAGCAGGAAAAGTTGAAATCACAGTGGTAGTGCACCACAAGTCGTTGCAAGCCAAGAAGCAGCACAGAGACGCACAGAACCTCTCTGCATGCAGTTACCAGCTAGAATGGCTGGAGCGTTGTTCCAGCCAATCGCAGCGCTGGCAGTGGACGCTAAAAACTGGTGTCCCCTGCCATACCTAAGAGAAAACTTGACTGGATCAGCACCGGGCACCTCCCCCTGATCTACCCCCCGCCCCGCAACTCCATACTGCTTCCGGCGGTGTGATGTGTCGGTCTTCATAGACCAGCCAATCACAGCGTTTTGAGCTGCAGGGGGTGGTGCTTCACCATGCTGCACTTACCTGGCATGGATGCAGTCACTGCCTGCCCTGTGAGAGATCTGAGAAGATCGTATAGACTTGTAGCACGTAAGTCTATATCTGACAGGTCTTTCTGTGTTTCCCTTCTGTTTGTTGTTATGGGCAGGACCCCACCCTCTCTGCTCGATAGCTGTTCAAGAGGCTCTATTTAAGTCCGCCTCTTAATGCTGACTTTGCGGTTGATATTTTCCTTCTGGAGTCTGTGAAGGTTCTCATTTATCCAGGTCATGGTATATATCTGTAAAGAATAAATCAAGGCAACTGGACGTACTGTAGATTTCTTGAAAACGTTTCACTCGTTCTTCCAACGAGTCTTCTCAATTCAAGGATTTAGAAAGCTCGTTGGAAGAACGAGTGAAACGTTTTCAAGAAATCTACAGTACGTCCAGTTGCCTTGATTTATTCTTTACAGATATTTTACTTCTGGAGTTCTATACAGGTTGTTTATAATGCCTCTATTTCCCGCTCGTCTCAAGCTAAGTCCTCCTGTTCTCCCCTTTGTGCGTGTGTAGCTGCTAGGTCTCAGGGAGACACTGGTCCCGTCACGGTGCAAGGTACTAGCTGTCTCATCCCCCACTCCCTAAGTAAGGGTTTGCTTCAGTGTCAGCAGAGCTTAGATTCCAGCGTATGAGTTTGTTGACATCAGGACTTGCTCATACTGAAAGCAGTCAGGGAGAGGCTCAGGGATTGTTAGTTACCATTCCCTCCTCCCTAGCTTTGGGGCATAGTCTGATTACCTGTTGCTGTTTGTTTACTTGGTGTTCCTCTTATCCCCACTTGCCGTGACAAATGTCTGCCAGTAAGAGCAGCCATGGTGCCCCGATTCCCCAGCGATCCTGCCCCAGCACCCAGCGGACCTTGCCCCGTACATGTACGGCGCTAGTCCATAAGTCACGTCCAGCTGCACCGTACCTGTACGGTATGGGTCCTTAAGGGGTGAAGATGAAAAATGGCAGGCTCCTGAAGGGGTTAAATAAATAATACATAATAAACGCCATGTCAAAGAGAAATACACTTCATCAGCACTTTTATAAAAATGGCAAACAAGGGGATTTCCGGTCTCTTACCTGTACTTGCTGTGTACATTAATAAAAAATACAATCATATCAAAACGTGGACGGAGATGATCTCTTTCAAATGCTAAAGGAAGGGATGTTGTCATATGGCTGAAAAACACAAGTAAAATCAAATCAGGATTAAAAACATTAGATAAGTACACAAAAAGGACATATTTAAATCAAGTTTTTATGTTAAACATTTTTCAATTTTTTTAATATTTATGTTTTTCCCCATGTCACTACCTATATTAACCCCTTCAGTACCAAGCCACTTTTCACCTTAAATCCCAGCCTGATTTTTGCAAATCTGACATTCGTCGCTTTTTGTGGTAATAACTTTGGAAAGCTTTTTCTTATCCAAACCATTCTGACAATGTTTTCTCATGACACTCTGTACTTCTTGTTAGTGATAAATTTCAGTCAATATGTTTTACCTTTATTTAAAAATCCAAAAATTAGAGAAAATGTAGAAAAATTCTAAATTTTTTTAATATGAATTTCTCAACTTTTATGGCAGATAGTGATACCTACCAAAATGGTTATTACTTACATTTTCGATATGTCTACCTTATGTTGGCACCATTTTAGAAATGTCATTTAATTATTTTTTTAGGACATTAGAAGGCTTAGAATTTTTAGAAGCAATTTCTCTAGTTTTCAAGAAAATTTCCAAAACAATATTTTAAGTACCAATTCAGTTATAAAGTGAGTTTGAGGGGCTTACTAATAGAAACCACCCTAAAATAACCCAATTTTTAAGACAACACCCCTAAAATTATTCAAAGTGATGTTACAAACTTTGTTAAATCTTAAGGTGTTCTATAAGGATTAAAGGAAAATGGAGGTGAAATTTCTAATTTAAATTTTTTGTAGATTAAGATATTTTCTTGCAATACAGCAAGGGTTAACAGCAAATTAACCTCAATATACATTATCCTGTTTCTGACATTTCCCAAAAAAAAAAACAACATATGTGGTAGCAAACTGCTGTTGGGGCACATGGCAGTAGTCAGAAGGAAAGGAGCGCCATATGATTTTGCTAGAATGGCTTTTGGGCGCCATTTTGTATTTGCTGAGACCTTGACAAAGCCCTACAGTGGAAACCTTCAAAGAGTGACCCCATTTTGGAAATAATACTCTGAAAGAATATATTAAGTGGTGTACTTAGTACATTGAAATCATAAGCATTTTATGGAATTTGGAAACACTTGGCTGTGAAAATGAAAAGCTTCATTTCTTCCAATAAAATGTTATTTTAGCCCCAATGCTTTCATTTTCACAAGGGATAACAGGAGAAAAAGCACCCCATAATTTGTCACCTATTTTCTCCTGAATACGGCAACACTCCATATGTGGTAGTAAACTGCCGTTGGGCAGGATGCAAAGGAAGGAGCACCACCACATGGCTTTTGCAGCACAGATTTTGAAGGATTGGTTTACGGGTGCCATTATATATTTATATTTTTTTAGCGATTGTGCCATGTGGGGGCTTATTTTTTTGGGGGGGAAGAGGTGACGTTTTCATTGGTACCATTTTGGGGTATTTACAGTGCTGCCCATAATTATTCATACCCCTGGCAAATTTTGACTTAAAGTTACTTTTATTCAACCAGCAAGTAATTTTTTGACAGGAAATGACATAGGTGTCTTCCAAAAGATAATAAAACAATGTTCAAGGGGCATTATTGGGAAAAAAAAAAAAAAATTTCTCAGCTTTTATTTACATTTGAGCAAAAAGTGTCCAGTCCAAAATTATTATGCCCTTCTCAATAATCAATAGAAAAGCCTTTATTGGCTATTACAGCAAACACTTCCTATAATTGCAGACCAGCTTTTTTCATTTCTCCACAGGTATTTTTGCTCATTCATTTTTAGCAATGAGGTCCAAATCTTTCAGGTTGGAGGGACTTCTTGCTATCACCCTGATCTTTAGCTCCCTCCACAGATTCTCAATTCGATTCAAGTCTGGAGTCTGGCTGGGCCACTCCAAAACGTTAATGTTGTTGCCTGCTAACCATTTCTTCACCACTTTTGCTGTGTGTTTTGGGTCATTGTCATGCTGAAATGTCTACTGGTGCCCAAGGCCAAGTTTCTCTGCAGACTGCCTGAGGTTGTCGTTGAGAATCCTCATGTATTGCTCTTTTTTCATGGTGCTGTTTACTGTGATTAGGTTCCCTGGTCCATTGGCTGAACCCCCCCAAAGCATTAGGTTCCCACCACTATGTTTGACAGTGGGGATAGTGTTCTTTGGGTTGAAGGCTTCTCCTTTTATACGTCAAATGAAGGAAAGGAGTATTACACTCACCAGTAATCTGGTTTCCTGGAAGTCACCATGACACCAGGTCCTGAGATTGTGTTTTTCCTGTCCAATCAGAAGGAAGTCAGAGGTTAAAAACCCCACCCCCTCCCTACATCGCCAGTGTATTTTAACGAAGAACCCCAGGTTGAAAGGATAATAGATAATAGCAGAAAAAAAGGGTGGGATGTATGTGGTGTCATGGAGACTTCCAGGAAACCGGATTACCGGTGAGTGTAATACTCTTTTCCCCAGTAGTCTCCATGACACCAAGTCATGAGACGATATCAAAGATACTATTAGGGGGGGACGACAGCAGAAAGGACTTTACGTCCAAATCTTAGATCATCATTGGCAAATATATCTAATCTGTAGTGTTTGGTCGCTGCTCTGCAACGGTCCGATATTGTATATGTTTTTTTGTATAATGCATAATAAAAACGATTTATAATAAAAAAAAATAAAAAAAAAAGAGGCTGAAGCTTTTTCCGCCCAGGAGGCTGCCATGCCTCTTGTTAAATGTGCTTTTAGTGAAGCCGGGGTGTTTTTTCCTTGGACTTTATATGCTTCGGAGATAGCCAGTCTTATCCATCTGGAGATGGAACTGTTTGCCGCTTTTTTCCCCTTATTGGGACCTGAAAAAGATTTTTTTCTACTCTCCATTGTCTGGTAGCTTCCAGGTATTTTAGTACCGCTCTCCGAACATCTAATGTGTGGTAGGAGATTTCTTGTTCATTTTTTGGATTGTCACAAAACGAAGGAAGAACAATGTCTTGTGATCTATGGAAGGTCAAAACTACCTTTGGGAGAAACGCCAGATCTAATTTGAGAATTAATTTGTCCTGAAACACTGAGAAAAACGGCTCTTGGATGGACAAGGCCTGTAGCTCACAGACTCTTCTGGCAGATGTTATCGCAACCAGAAAAATTGTTTTGACAATAAGCCATTTGATGTGGATAGTGTCCATAGGTTCAAACGGATCAGATGTTAGACCCGCCAGTACCGTATTGAGATTCCATGGAGCCACCATGTTTTTAATCGTAGGTCTGATCCTATCCACTGCCTTAAGGAATCTAGTTATCCAAGGATGTTCTGTTAGCTTGGTATTATATAGCGCTCCTAGAGCCGATACCTGGACCCTAAGGGTATTAGGGGATAGTCCTAAATCTAGGCCTTCCTGAAGGAATTCCAGGATTAGTGGGATATTGGCCCTGAACCGGTCAAAGGAGTTTCCTGACCAATCAGCAAATTTCCCCCATATTTTTAGGTACTTGTCATTCGTGCTTTGTTTCCTGCTCAGGAGTAATGTGCTCACTACTTTCTTGGATAACCCCAACTTAAATAAATTGGATTCTTCAGAATCCAGGCTGTTAACTTTAGTATTTTTAGCTCTGGGTGAGATATAGGTCCCTGACTTAGAAGGTCCGGCCTCAGAGGTAGAAGGAGGGGGGCTTCTATGCTGAGGGCTTTTAATAGTGAAAACCAACTTTTCTTGGGCCAAAAGGGAGTTATCAGAATTAGCGTACAATTTTTCTTCAGAAATTTCTGCAGCACTCTGGAGATAAGTGGAAACGGAGGGAATGCGTAAACTAAATTTGTTGTCCAATTTTGGTTGAAGGAGTCTACTGCCAGAGGATGATCCCTGGGGTTGAGGGAGAAGAACCGATTTACCTGATGAGTCTTCGTGGCTGCAAACAGGTCCACTGTCGGGTCTGCCTCATTTCTTAGTGACTAGATGGAAGGTTTCCGAGGCTAACATCCATTCTCCAGGGTCTAACGTGTGGCGACTCAGGTAATCGGCCTGAATGTTTAACGATCCTTTCAGATGTACCGCTGACAGTGACTGTATGTTCTCCTCTGCCCAGGAGAAAATTTTGTTTGCTAGGCCCTGTAGTAGATGATGTCTTGTGCCTCCCTGGTGTTGGATGAAGGCCACTGCTGTAGCATTGTCCAAGTATATTAGGACGTGACGTCCCGCTGACAACCAACTCGTGTGTTTTAGCGCCTCCCAAATTGCCCTCAGTTCTTTGAAATTTGAGGATTGACGTTTTACATAATTGTGATTACCAGAGGTAGTTCTTGTGCACAAAATATTCAATTCTTTAGGTTGGTTGAGCCACCAATTCAGTGACTTTTTCACAGATAAGGGATCACACAGATACCATTTGCAAAAACCATTACCTTTGCAAAAACTCTTGAGGCTGAAGAGATTCCAAAGGGGAGACACTTGAACTGAAAGTGTTGAATGCGTCCCTTTAATTCTATCGCAAACCTTAGGAACTTTCTTGATGACCTGTGTATTGGGACATGATAGTAGGCATCCCTTAAGTCTATTGTGGCCATCACTGCATCCTTTTTTATAGGCTTCACTGCCGACTTCAGAGTTTCCATTTTGAATTTTTGGTATCTCACGTATTTGTTTAGGTATTTTAAATTTATTATCACTCTGGATTTCCCTTTTTTTTTTTTTTATGATAAACAGACGGGAATAGAATCCCATTCCTATCTGATTTTCTGGGACGGGTTCTATTGTGGCCAAGCTTAACAAGTTTTTGATGTCGTTTTTTAAGGTACCAACTTGACATGGGGGAATGGTAGTGACAACAAATTTCTGTGGAGGGGGAGAGAGTAGTTCTATTATGTAGCCCTCTTCTATAATATTTAGTATCCATGCACTGTTTATTATGTGCTCCCAAGATTTTTGGGAGGAGCTGAGCCTTCCTCCCACTGGTATGGCATCATTGCTTGGTGTTGGAGGTGGAGGTTTCTGCTCGATTCGGGTTGAAGAGGAAATTTCTTCCCCTGCCTCCATTCGCATAGCTCCACCTACCGGTCTTTCCTTTATCTTTTTTATT
Source organism: Bufo gargarizans (assembly GCF_014858855.1). NCBI lineage: Eukaryota > Metazoa > Chordata > Amphibia > Anura > Bufonidae > Bufo > Bufo gargarizans. The sequence goes on along the minus strand of NC_058086.1, from coordinate 77,563,825 downwards.
CTCAGGCTGAAAGTGTCGGTCACGAAAGGGCTGCCTTTTTGTTTGTACCTTTCCTCTGGGAAATCCCTTTTTTAATTGGTCGCATTCTCTAGGATTTTATCTAAGTCTTTTCCAAAGACATACTGACCGTGGAAGGGGAGCGCGATTAATTTATTTATAGAAGTGATGTCTCCCAACCACGCTTTAAGCCATAACGCCCGTCTCGCTGTATTGAATAGAACGGCTGTTTGGGCGGACAGTTTAACCGATTCTGCTGCTGCGTTTGCTAGAAAAGAGGTTGCCATCTTTAACAGGGGCAAGCTCTCCAATATTTGATCACAAGGTGTCTTATTGACTAGATGTATCTCCAATTGTTCTAGACACAAGTTTAGTGTTCTGGCTACACAAGTTGAGGCAACACCTGGTTTGAGAAGGGCCTCCGTAGTCTCCCAGGTCTTTCTTAAGAGACTCTCCGCTTTCCTATCTAGAGGATCTTTTAGCTATGCTGAGTCCTCAAAAGGTAGAGCCGTATGCTTCGCCACCTTAGCAACTGGTGCGTCTACTTTAGGTATAGTCTCCCAGTCAGTGCAGTCCTCTGGACTAAACGGGTAGCGCCTTTTAATTCCCCTTGGAATAAAGGATCCCTTGTCTGGTTTCTCCCACTCAGACCGTATTCATTTCTGGACACTATCTGGTACTGGAAAAAACGCTTTCTTTCTTTCTCCTAGTCCCCAGAAAATGTATTGTTGGGTTAATTTAGGCGTCTTTGGCATTTCCATCTGAATGGTAGCCCTAATGGCCCTGATAAGCTTGTCGATGTCTTCTGATTTAAACAGAAAACGTTTGTATTCACCCACTTCGCCTGAGGATGCGGGGTGTTTTTGTACCGACTCAGAGTCTGAAACCGCCAGTCCCTCAGAATCTGAGTGCAAGATAAGTGATCGATTACTGCGGGTGTCCTGAGGAGGAGTAATTTTTGGGGGAGTTGGTTCCTTAGCCGTTGGTCTGATTAGTCCAAATTTGAGATCTTTGGTACCAACCACTGTGTTTTTGTGCGACGCAGAAAAGGTGAACGGATGGACTCTACATGCCTGGTTCCCACCATGAAGCATGGAGGAGGAGGTGTGATGGTGCTTTGCTGGTGATACTGTTGGGGATTTATTCAAAATTGAAGGCATACTGAACCAGCATGGCTACCACAGTCTCTTGCAGCGGCATGCTATTCCATCCGGTTTGCGTTTAGTTGGACCATCATTTATTTTTCAACAGGACAATGACCCCAAACACACCTCCAGGCTGTGTAAGGGCTATTTGACCATGAAGGAGAGTGATGGGGTGCTGCACCAAATGACCTGGCCTCCACAGTCACCGGAGCTGAACCCAATCGAGATGGTTTTGGGTGAGCTGGATCGCAGAGTGAAGGCAAAAGGGCCAACAAGTGCTAAGCATCTCTGGGAACTCCTTCAAAACTGTTGGAAGACCATTTCAGGTGATTACCTCTTGAAGCTCACCAGGAGAATGCCAAGAGTGTGCAAAGCAGTAATCAAAGCAAAAGGTGGCTACTTTGAAGAACCTAGAATATGACATATTTTCAGTTGTTTCACACTTTTTTGTTATGTATATAATTCCACATGTGTTAATTCATAGTTTTGATGCCTTCAGTGTGAATCTACAATTTTCATAGTCATGAAAATAAAGAAAAATCTTTGAATGAGAAGGTGTGTCCAAACTTTTGGTCTGTACTGTATATACATACACACACATACATAAACCTACATACACACAAAACAAGGGCAGCATAGACAAAAACGAACAAAAGTAACTGGGTGCCAGCGGCTATGGGGGCGATCCACCCACCTGGATAGTTGTTGCCATTTTCCATTCCTTACTAAAGGTGCATAAGGAGGGATTCCCACCGCCCATGAGACCAATTGTTGCTGGGATCGGTGCATATTCTGAAAGATTCTGTGAGTGGGTGGACCTCCCTCCTTCAGTCCCTTGTTCAATCCATTCCAGGTCATAATAAACATACCAGAAGGGTTCTGCAATCTTTTACTGATCTTCAGTGGAATAGCGGCTATATTTGGATTACTGCTGATGTAGTAGTCTTATATACCAACATACCGCATGATCAAGCTCTGATAGCCCTTCAATGGTTCCTTCAGGTATACAGTAACCATACAATCAACACTCCAAGAATTTATTTGTATGTCTGTGGATTTTCTTATGAAGCATAATTTTTTTATGTTCAATGATAAATTTTATATTTACAAGTTTCTGGAGTGTCGATGGGAGCTAAGTTTTCTCCATCTATAGCTAACATTTACATGGCGTGGTGGGAAAAGCAATTACTGTTTGTCGATTGCAATCCCTACTCCCATGCCATTAAATGGTATAGAAGATATATAGATAATTTGCTATTTGGTCAGGGCACATTTCACATATACCGGGCTTTAAAAATTATCTTAAAAGCTGCTTTAGTTACCTTTCTTTTAGTTTGCATTTTGATGCCAGTAACATCTCTTTTCTGTATTTGAAGCTAATGGGGGATAGTTTAAACTCAAGAATATGTTCCATAACGTATAGAAAAGAGACAGCAGGTAATATAATTAGCAACATCATGCCATCGATTACATGTTACACGTAACATACGTAAAGGGAAACTAATTAGGGTGAGATGTAACTGCTCTGGCAGGGATACTTTTTTTTAAATCGGAGGCAGAGAGCATTAAAAGGAGATTATGCCAGGGAAAATATGCCATACAGTCTGTACAGGGGGCGATAGATTGGGTGCTTTCCCTAGACAGATGTTCTCTAGTTTTCCCTAATCAAATACCATTAAAGAAGCAAAAGACACAATGCATCATGGAATCTAGGCACAGACAAGTTACATTCACCACACAATATAGTGAGGAATATCGGGACATATGTGAAATAGTTGAGCGTCACTTTGCCTGTTCAGAATTTTGACAGATTGGAGTGCAATAGTGGCTGATAGATTAAGATGAGTAGCCTGTAAAGCACCCAATCTAGGTCAAATGCTTAGCCCGAGTCTGTTCCATGAACGGTCTAATATAAAACCTACTTAGTTAAAACATAAAGGCAGCTACAGGTGTGGTCAGAATAAATGTATTTGCTGCAATCAAATGTTTATAAGTAGAATCTACATCACCTCCAAACAACAATCCCAAGCCGCCAGCAGTACCTGCACATAGCCAGCAGTGTGTTTCTGATGATGTTGTGGAAATTTTATTAGGATGTGTATTTCATATATTGTGTTTTGTCATCATGTCTCTCAGTGTCAGGGTAAACCATTGGAGTGGATATCTTCCCGTGTATGTCCTGTCACAGCTGCTGGGCGCAGGGGTCTCCATCGGCGAATGGTCCATGTGCTAAGCACTGGGCTGTGGGCCGGGGGAGACTGATGTGTTCAGCAGAACAGTGTTTTGTTGGCTCATGTATTGCTGCCGGCTAGGGCCCCCGCGCAAGACGCAGATTTATTGGCTTGGCGTGGCTGTATTTGTTAAGAGAACAATATAAATGAAAGGAACATGCATTTGTTGTCTCTAGTGCGCCTGATCAGCCGCTGGAGATAATGACATGTGTAGGGTGATCACAATTGCTTGGTTCTCCTAATAAGGTAACTGGGACATGGAGTCACTTCACGGTGACATCTTTGCTCGCTGGACCCTCTTCAGTTTGCTGCCTCTGATTGGTTTTCCAGACGGAGGTCACGCGCACAGGGAGTACAGGTGCGAATGTGTATGGTGCACGGACCTGTAAGGTAATAATCTTAAGTATATAAATATGGGGATGAGGTGGTTGAGTGTGAGAGTGGCGTTTGCCATCGATTTGGAATACACCGCTGGACCCCCGGTGTTACGGCTAAGTAACTAAGTAATCAATAGTATGACAGGTCCGTTGCTAGGTATGAGTGTCAGGTTATTGTTCACATGACTGTTGTGCCTGTTGATTTATGCCCGCCCAGTTTGGGGAGTGAGCATGCTCGGTCCGCTTGTGTTGCCGCGCGGCCAGCTTGACTGTGGGCCGCTGGTTTCTGCATAATATAGATAATCTCGCGGGACGAAACATTTCCCGCGCATGCGCAGTGTCGGGTTCCGGACACCGAGTGAGTCCAGCGATCTTCAGAAGTATATGAGATATCCACAAGTAAATGAATGGTGTTTTTAATTAACACAATCATGGGCACCTGTAAGAGATTACTAATCGATCATGTTTATGCACTATAACTATATGTATTGCTGATTCTATTCATCACACTTGACACTTCTTTTGATAATCTGTAGTGTTTGGCTACATCTTTTATATTATGATCATGTATAATTGAGACTCACTTATTTTTACTGTTTATGTACTAATTGGAATGCAATTATGTAATCACACTGCAGCAATTTTGTATGCTTTATAAGCACCTAATTTTGCACTAAGCATTATGGCTTGACAAAGGCTCCATAGAGAGAGCCGAAACATTGCTGTTCACACATGGGTGAATAAAATACCCTTTTGCTTTTTACGGATATTTGTGTGCTGCCTTGGATTCTTTTTCTACATATATATATATATACATATTGTAAGAGAATGTCTGGAGTGGTAGTGGATGGAAGATACTTACCACCGGGGGTCGTGGCCCTGGTGGAGTAAGAGCAGGGTGGGTGTCTGTTCCCCACGGACCACCAAGGGTGGACAGGTTTCAGTGGCTGGTGTCAGTCTACACTGACCCTGGCAGGTTGGTTATCTCTGGCCTTAGTTGGGTAGGGAAGGAGTTAATCCTTCACTATGCTTGCTGGGTGTGGTCTGCCTGCTACACCCAGGGCTGTGAATATAGGTTTGATGCTCACTGACTGTGGGGCTGCTGATGAAGCGTGGTCTCCTGTCTCACTGCAGGAAGCTGTATGGGAGGCTGATCGCTCGGTCGGGCTGAGCGTTGTAGTCCGTTTGTCTACCAAGGACTGCCCAATTGCTGCAGGCTCAGCGAAGGACCAAAAGAAGGGATCCTGTGGCCGGAGCCGACACGTGGCCTGTCTAACTTGTATGAACTTGGACAAACCCACCCCATGACAAGGTGTAGTACTGACCACGGATGTGAGAGACTGTGTGAACAGGCACCAAGACGCCTGCAGCGTTTGGGGATCCTTTGTGGGAGGTGGGGTTTATGGACATTGCTGTTGTGTGAATTGCACAGTTTTGATGTGATGCACTGGAGTGAATAAAAGAGCACGGTTTGTACACAAAGCCTGTCTCCTGAGCCTCTATACTGCCACCGCTACCATCTGCCTACCAGAGCAAACCCCCACAATATATATATATATATATATATATATATATATATATACACACACACACCTAAAGAATTATTAGGAACACCATACTAATACGGTGTTGGACCCCCTTTTGCCTTCAGAACTGCCTTAATTCTACGAGGCATTGATTCAACAAGGTGCTGATAGCATTCTTTAGAAATGTTGGCCCATATTAATAGGATAGCATCTTGCAGTTGATGGATATTTGAGGGATGCACATCCAGGGCACGAAGCTCCCGTTCCACCACATCCCAAAGATGCTCTATTGGGTTGAGATCTGGTGACTGTGGGGGCCATTTTAGTACAGTGAACTCATTGTCATGTTCAAGAAACGAGCTTTGTGACATGGTTCATTATCCTGCTGGAAGTAGCCATCAGAGGATGGGTACATGGTGGTCATAAAGGGATGGAAACAATGCTGGTGCATGGTCAGAAACAATGCTCTGGTAGCCCGTGGCATTTAAACTATAGCTAATTGGCACTAAGGGGCCTAAAGAGTGCCCAGAAAACATCCCCCACACCATTACACCACCTGCACAGTTGTAACAAGGCATGATGGATACATGTTCTCATTTTCGCCCACAGGACTGCCACATACTGGATGTTTTTCCCTTTTCACACCATTCTTTGTAATCCCTAGAAATGGTTGTGCATGAAAATCCCAGTAACTGAGCAGATTGTGAAATACTCAGACCGGCCCGTCTGGCACCAACAACCATGCCACGCTCAAAATTGCTTAAATCACCTTTCTTTCCCATTCTGACATTCAGTTTGGAGTTCAGGAGATTGTCTTTACCAGGACCACAACCCTACATGCATTGAAGCAACTGCCATGTGATTGGTTGACTAGATAATAACTGGAAATAGAACAGGTGTTCCTAATAATTCTTTAAAGAAATGAACGTGCTAATCAATAGATGGACAATAAAGAAATAGGTACCACCATGAGGGTATACATATTCATGGATAAGAGTTTTTTGGGTCAATAATAAAGAAGTTCAGATCTACATTCATATTAAAAAAAATCCGAATCCTGGAGGTCGCCATACGTAGGGTAATAGAAATACAAGGAATTGGATCAATAGTTAGCATATTCCAATGTTTCATTTATTCCATATGGTGTTAGGGTGTTCATTTGGTATATCCAATAAATCTGTTGGAAAGAGAAGGATACCTGTTTGAGCGGGGTTAATTAAAGGCTAGCTGGACCACCGTCGTGTATAGCTGCGAATTATCTCGACACACTTTGGGTCATGATTTTTCTACTAATATTGGACCAATGTTCGTTCATCCGCTCCCGCGACGTTTGTGTAATGCGGTCTACATAAAAAAGATTGCTGGGGCATTGTAATAAGTATATTATATTCATGCTGCCACACGTCATACGGTGTAAGAACTGTATTTTATCTTTGGGATGTGGTATTTGGACCTCTCCTGTGGCACAGGTAATCATGCTACAGCACTTACATTTGTGTGCCCCGCATTTGAAGGAACCTCTACTTTCTGTAGTACTGGGTGTTTGTTTCGGAGGCAAGGTATTTTTCTGTTCAGGACATGACGGGGGAATGACCAGATTTTTAGGGAATGAAGGGGCCAGTATATTTTTCAGGGTTTTTGCCCTGCGGAATGTGAGGATGAGATGTCTGGGGATATCCTTACCTAAAATGGGATCCTTTAGAAAGACTGTCTAGTGTTTGGATAAAATTTGACAGATACGTTTGTGGTTACGATTATATCTAGTTATCAGACCTGGTCTAAAGGGATGTGAGGGGGGTTTTGAGCTAGTTTCTGGCATTAGACTTTCCTTCTGGCTTACTCCAAGGGATCTATTTTTGGATTATTTGATAAGCTGAGGGGGATATCCCTTTTCTATGAGCCTGGTACCTAGGAGGTCTATCTGTTATTTCATTACAGTGTCACCTGAACAATTGGGTCTGATTCTTTTCATCTAAGTGCTATGTTGGTTTTCCATTTTTGGCAATTGCATTTTTGGTTCCGCCATACTCTCCTTTTCTAGTTATCTATATCTGTATGCGGTCCACACAACACTCTTATAGCCAGCCTACCCACTAGTACTCTCCACCCACTGGTGCCTCTAGTTGATCCTATCTTCAGGATTTACCTCCCCAAGATTTAATTAACCCTCACTTTATTTATTTAAAAAAAATTTTTTTTACATATTGCACTCATGTGGCAGAGAAGATGGGTTGCTCTTTGGAAATATCACTGTAGAGCAGCCATTATGGCTAGAGAAAATACGTGTCTTTCATGGCTCACTTGAGGGATGGCCAACCTGCGGCTCTCCAGATGGTAAACTACAACTCCCACAATGCCCTGCTGTAGGCTGATAGCTGAAGGCAGTCTGGGAGTTGTAGATTTGCAACATCTGAACAGCCGCAGGTTGGCCATCCCTGGCTCACTGGGTCAATGTTTTACATGGCAGTGGTGACACTGCACAACAGTAAGGAGAGCAGGTGCTATTGACACCTCCACAGCTGTGCCAGTCCAATTCCAACACCAGGCACTTATCCATTTCCTCCTCCTTCTCAATGGTCATCATACCGTTCCCAAAAGAAACAGGACAGATCATTGCTTCCACTCCCCCCTTTCATATTTGTAAACTGCAGTGCTGCCATGCTGTCTAACTGATGAGCCTGGAAGAGAGAAGTCCCCTAGCATATCACTTGTGAGTCTGCATCAAGAAGAAAATTTCTTGCTGGACGTCTCCCAGTCAAATACAGCTGGTTAACAAGCTCAGTAACAATGGGAGAAACATTGTGGCTGCACTGCATTTGGTGGATATAACACATATTCCCTGCCTGGTGTACATCATAAATTAGGTGGTGAAACACTTTATAAAAATGTAATGTGGCTTGCAGAAGGTACTGACCATCTCCAGGAAAGTGTCCAAGCATTTCAGCTTTTTTTGTGCGACTACAAACTTTCTTGCTAGACTTGCAGTGACTGTTCTGCCTTTATACTATGTGACACAGTGAGGGGTTGTGTCTGGCAAGGCAAGTATGTTCTTCCCAGCATGTGCTGCTGGACTTTCCAGCCAGGTGAGGTCAGATAAGATGAGATAAGATGCCTTTATTGTCACTGTACAATACAATGAAATGCTGCTTCGAGCAATCCTAGATGCCATGGACAGAGGAACAAGAACTGACATTTAAACTAAAGCATTACACTAGAAAAAAACAAAACATTGCACTAGAAAGCATGACTATTCACAGTTCACAGCATATATATAGCAAGAGCAAAGTAGGAAGTGCTTATGAGTATATATACACACTGATTCAGACACCACTGCAGACAAGAGGTCATCATGGGTTCATGAATGCAGCGGTCACTTTCAGTCTGTGGTAGTTTCTATCCTCAATAATCAATCGGCCGACTACCAGAAAGTAATGGGTGAGATTTTGGCAAGACTGGGGGTGAATGTGTTGGTCCAGGCCCAGCGGGTACATCAGTGGGGCTTTAAGCCAGCTGAGCCTGCGAGGACCCAGTATTATGACTTACTCCAACTCTTGGAAAAGTGTCTACAGCCTGATGTGCTGAGTCCCACGGCTATGCTGGATAGATTATTGGCTGATATGTTCTGGAAGGCTCTGCCACACCCTCTCCAGCACTGGATCGGCCAGGTTTCTCCTGGCAACGCCCTAGAAATGGAGATGTTTTCCCCAAGTAGGACTACCTACAGAGGTTCTGACCAACTAAGGGACCCCTTTTATGTCCAAGGTGAAGATGGAACTCAAAGTTACTGCACATAAAACTAAGGAAGTCCGTTTACCATCCGCAAACGGACGGTCTGGTAGAACGATTTAACCAAACATTAAAAAATATGTTGAAAAAGGTAGTGTCTAAAGATGAGGACTGGGACCTCCTTCTGCCCTATCTCATGTTCACAGTGTGAGAGATACCCAAGGCCTCTACTGGGTGCTCGCCCTTCGAACTGCTATATGGCAGAAACCCCCGCGGTCTCTTGGACGTGGCCAAAGAGGCGTGGGAACAACCCACTCCACATAAAAGGGTAATTGAGTATGTTACCCAAATACAAGATCGGCTAGAGACAGTGTTACCTCTAGTTAGCGAGCATATGGAGGCAGCTCAGCGAGCCCAGAATCGGGTCTATAATCGGCAGGCTCGGGACCAGACCTTTAACCCAGGTGATCAGGTTTTGGTTCTGGTGCCGACCGTTGACAGTAAGTTCCTGGCTAGGGGGCGGGGGCCCTATGAGGTACTCGAGAAAATTGGAGATGTAAACTACAAGGTACACCAGCCAGGGGGGCGAAAGCCGGAGCAGGTTTACCATGTGAATTTACCAAAACCATGGAAAGATAGGGAAAGCTGTACAGAAGACAGCCCGTCGTCGGGTTTTCTAGGAGAAGAGGTACCGGCCCCTCTGTCTGATGCAAGAGAGGATCCAGCAAACCGCAAATATCTTGTGAAATATTCTTCATTATTTCTCATCGATAGATTATTTCATATAGCCTTTATCAACGGATACATGATATGATTCACATTGACTCATATATATGCATCAAACAAAAGTGACATCATCCACCACTCCTATGGGCGGGAACAAAAATATGAACCAACCCGCTTCTTAGTTTCACTATAGCCCGGAACACACACATACAGAGAGGATTTCACAAAATCGAAAATAGAGGCTCACCGAGCCGATAGTATCTACAATAAAGGAAAGAAAAAATACTTAAAGCAATACGATTACGTATACATAATGCAATCTCATAACCTTGCGACCTCAGTGGCGATTCAAACCTTTTGGATGCAATGTATCAAGGGTATGTATCCAGAATGCTTCTCTACGGAGTAGGAGCTTTTTTTTATATCACCTCCTCTCTTTAGTCTCATAACCCGCTCCAAAACCTGGAACCTCAGCTGAGATACGGAATGTTTACACCTGTCAAAGTGGTAAGGTAACGGCAACAATAAATTCTTTGTCCTTATTGTAGACTTATGCTTGCATATTCCGTCCCTCACCATCTGCATTGTTTCGCCCAAATATGCAAGCGAAACATGGGCATTTAAGTAAGTAGATAACATATTTTGATTCACAGGTATAAAAACCACTTCTATTTTGAAGGCCTTTCCTGTTTGGGGATGATATACCTCAGAACCTTTAATTATATGTGAACATTGAAGAAAATGTAGGCACGGAAATGTGCCTTTTTTTATTGTCCTCAATGTACTCTGTCTTAACCTCTTAAGGACACATGACGTACCGGTACGTCATGTATGGTTCCGATCACCGCCGCGTGGCGGGCGGTGATCGGAACCCGGTGCCTGCTGAAATCATTGAGCAGGCACCTAGGCTAAATGCGCCGGGGGGTCCTGTGACCCCCCCATGTCGGTGATCGCTGAAAACCGCAGGTCAATTCAGACCTGCGGTTTTGTCAGAACTATTGAGTATGAATAAAGTCCATAATTATAAGGCCTATATAAGTGTATGGACATGAGCCTAAGGGACAACCATTTTGTCTTATTTTAAGGCAGAGTGAATTCAGGATTTTTTTTTACTCTGAAATTGCTAACCTAAGGTTTACGATATATACCAAAGTGTTTACCTAAGTCTGTTTTGTGAGAAGGAGATGTCCCAAGGTCTAATGAAATGTGATGGCCTAGATAAGACAATGTATTTGAATTCTGATGATTTTAGTAAATAGAAAGACTCTAATCTTTCTTTGTGGTTTTTATATTAATCAATATAGGAGTAGATTGATTTTATATAATCAATTTTAATAGGTGTGCTGAATATATAGTATATATATAAGAGTATAGTCCTCATAGATATATTCAATTGTAAGATTAGAAATGAGGTATAAACTCCTCTGTCATGTTTAGAATCTGTCTCAGTGGAACACACAAATTAATTATTTCTTTCCTGGAATGGAGAAATGTGGATACAGGTGATCATGAACAAACCCTGTCTCCTCCAAGAACAATGAATTGAGATAGCCCTATTTATCTTGATTTAATCAAGTCTGGTCAAAAGACTTAAGGACACACAAGTTAGTTGACCAAGTATAAAACTCATTGTCTCTTCAAGATCTTCTCAAGGTTTTGTCTGAAACCTTAGATTACATTTTATTGCTATTATATGAATAAGAGAAATAAATGAGTGCTTCGATTTTTGTATGGAATACTAGTGCCATCTAGTGTTAGGGTAACAAAGATCTAGGATATATTTTTCCCTAGAGGGAGGTTCTATTAATTATAAAGTGAGGTCACTAGTTAATGATAAAACTTGGCCAAGCCCTTTCTAAGATAGGATAAAAAGATGGTATGGGCTGACAGAAGGGATGGATCTCTAGAGCTATCTGGCTCTCTCTCTCTCTCTGAACATCATCAAAAGATCAGATCCAACCCTGACCACCTTGCCAGTCATTGGAGGCAGCCATCTTAGAACCATTGAAACTGATTTCTGCTAGCTGACATTTTGGTATAGTATAACCTTACCTATATTTTATAGGATAATTAATTAATATAATACATATCTATATATTCAATTAACCATACTTTGTATATAGTATCTGTTTTGGAATAAGATTGGGGTGTACCTGCAGCATCATCCTGAAAATTAATCCAATACAGGGAGATTAAAAATATACTAGTGAAAGCACAGTATTATCTCCAAGGAACTGAATTCAGTTCTAGACCAGTATGGTTGATAATATATATATATTTATATAGATAAAAGATAAACCAGATTTGGGTTTAATCGGACATTTGTCGGCTGAGAGAAATCAAGTATTAAATTGACTTTTAATATAAGTAAGGGGTATTATCATAAGAAGGCATAATTGTGTATATATATATATATATATATATATATATATATATATCTGTTCTCAATAATTTTTGTCTTTACCCCTATTTTGCATATCATTGATTGAATTTTATTACCGCCAATTTTATTATATCTATTATTTTGCACTATAAATTGTATTAATAAATTACATATATATTTTGTCTATAACTGGGTTTTGTCTTCAATTCAACGCAGATCACGAGCTTGTTTTAGCTTGATATTTATGATAATAAGTTAGAATCTCCTTTATTACCGATTTTAATTTATTCACATAAATCATATAGACTGTCAATCGGAGACAGCATAAATATTCCGACATTAAATTGGAGGTCCCTACCGAGATCTGCTTGTAATAGAAACAAAATTTTGGGGTGCAAAATATATATTTGATAAAGTTATTGTGGTACTTGTAGTGCAACAAGTAAAAAAATGTCTGATAACAATGGCGAGGCTAGCCAAGGCATGCAGGCTGCTGCTGCAGTGGTAAAGACTGATATGCATGATAGAAAGACCCAAGAATTAATTGAATATATTGTGTTGGGTCATATGCATGACAGGTTGGATATTAAGAGAGAGTTAAAGGATTGGAGGTTTGAATTGGAAAAGAAAGCTGTAGAATATGCAGATGATGTCTGGTCTGATAAATCCCGGTTTGCTGATTATCTCTGTCACATTTCCCAAGCTAAACATAAGAAAGATAAGGATTCATTAATCCTTCAATCTTGGCCTGAATTTGTATATTTAGTTATTGAAATAGCAAAGCAATTAGAAAAAGCAAAATATAAAAATGTTGAACAGGCATATGAAATTGATAAATTTCAAAAAGATTTATCTGAAATGGAAAATAAGGCGGCCATGGTTTCTGGTGAATTAGCACAATGGTCTGCTAAATTATCAGAATATAATGACAGAGACAGTCAACAGCAAGAAGTTATTAGGACTCTGGAATGGAAATTAAGTCAGGCTACTAATGAATTGTCTAAATGTCAATTGTCTATGGTGGATCTAGATGAGGAATGTAAAAAGTTGTATAAGGACAATAGAAATTTACAAACAGAATTAGATAACCGGGATCTTGACCCTCTTCAATTCAGACAGCCTAAGGATTCTAATAGAGTGCAGGTAAAATATTCCAGGGGGGAATTAGATGCAGAAAGTAAATGTGACAACCCCTTTAATGGAGAAGAATTAATGGCTCTGAGAGAACATTCTCTTCCTAAATTAAGACCGATTTCACCTCCTAGGTCCTCTAAAAGTTCAGTACAGAGATCTTATCAACCCATGATAGACACTACTAAAGTGATCAAGTTTCTCAAGGAAACTGTGGGTCAATTTGCAAAAAAGGGTTCACCCTCCATAATAAGTCATTTGGAAATATATGAGGAGGCCATGAAAACTTTACATTTAGAACAGGACATACAGAAACTTGAATTTATTACCTGGGTATTCGAACCAAAACACCGGTATTTCTTTAATTCCCTTAGAGATATGGGTAGGGATTCTTGGTCAGATGTGGTCGCAGAAATAAAAACTGAATTTGGTCCCTATAAATCCGCTACTGCTGCAAGGAGGGCCTTATTTACCCTGAAATGTAGACATAATCAAAGTCCCAGGGAATTTTTGTCATTCCTCAAAAATGCCTATAGTTTATCTGAAAAAGATCCCAATTTTGAAGGTAGTGAATTTATCCAGTTATTTTATGACGCTTTGCCCAATAAAATAAAATTTATTTTGGCCAGGGATTACCATCCCAGAAAGACTCTGGATTGGTTACTCACTGAGAGTACAACTCTGTACGCTGCAATACAAAATTGTGATGAGTCTCCGGAAATAGCAGAAACTCACATAAAAAGAGATCAGGGAAAATTTGAAAGCCCTAAAAGAAGTTATGCTGATGTGTTAAAAACTCCTAGACCTTCCGAGCCAAATAAAATTCAGCCTAGGCCAGATGGGAATAAGGGTCCAAATGTTGCTGAAAAGAACCCAAACCACCAGAAGGAGTTTAGAAATAGACGGTTCCCTCCTTTTCAAAGATATCAGAATAATTATTATAGGGGATATCAACGTAGGCCAGAAAGGGCTCAAAGTGGTTCTGAGTCAGATGGTTCTGGGAGATCACAATCATATCGGTACCAAAATCGATCTCCCAAAGGTTATGGGAGAAAGAGAAGTAACCTATATGATCGAATGGATCAAATCCAAGATCAGTTTGGTATGTTGATGCAGCGGATGGAGGAATTGTCTAAAACAATCACTGCTAACCCTAAAAATCCTTTTTTAGGGGTAACCCCTCCTGTAGAGAATCCTCCCCAAATATAAAGGGGGAGAAGCAGGTAAGTATGTCAAATGTTGCAGAGGTTGATGACTTAAATGTATGTAAAGTGGAGCAATCTAATATAATTGTCTTTCCCTTTAACCTCTTAAGGACATAGGGCGTACAGGTACGCCCTTGTGCCCTGGTACCGCACGGCGGGCGGTGATCGGAACCCCGTGCCTGCTCAAATCATTGAGCAGGCACTTGGAGCAAATGCGCCGGGGGGTCCGGTGACCCCCCCATGTATGCGATCGCAGAAAACCGCAGGTCAATTCAGACCTGCGGTTTTCTGCGTTTCCAGGTTATTCGGGTCTCTGAAGTCCCGATAACCCGGAACAGGATGGTGATGGTGGTGTGATTTCACTCCACCAATCACCATCCAGCGATCCTGAGTGGTGATGGTGACATCACCACTCAGAATCGCTTTCCGATTGGTCTGTGGGCGGTCCGGCGGCAGATTCAAAAGAGGCAGGCGCTCCTCTCCTCCTCCTTTTGTGTTCCGGAGCCGGAGGAGAGAGGAGCTGCCTGCACGTGTCTGCTGCACCCGATCTGTGCCCCCCAGGACCCGATCTGTGCCCCCCAGGACCTCATCAGGTACATAGGGACAGCTAGGCAAAGTTTGGTTTAGGCAGGGGAAAAAAAGGGAAAGTTAGTTTTTGAACTTTGATTGCATCACCCTAGTTAGGGTGTCTGGGGTCCACAGCACAGCTGTGTGACCCTAGACCCCCCAGGGGTGCTGCCACTTGCCCCCCCACCCCCTGCCCCCCACCCCCCCACCTTTTTTGGGGTGCATTTTTTTTTTCGTGTACGCTGACTGTGGCCGGCACTTAGTGTCCGGCCACTGTTAGCACATCGCACACCCCACCGCTGATCAACTTCGGACGGTTGATCAGCGGTTTTGAATTTTTTCCCCCACATTTTTTGCCCTTTTTTTAGTTAGTTTATTTTATTTTTTTTCTGTTAGTTTTAGGGTGAGTTCGTGAACACCCGTGCCCCCACACACACGCACACAAAATAAAGAGTTACACACACGCACATATACACGCAGACACACACTCCCCTATGGCCCGCCGGACGTTCTCGGCCGAGGAGGCATACGCCCAGATTGCCTCTGACTCCGAGAGTCCCAGTGAGGATGAGGATGACCCCACATTCCTGTTGTCATCCGCATCCTCCTCATCATCTAGCGATGATGATGAGCCCCCAAGGCGGCGGAGACGCCGCCAGGCGGAGCAAGGGGACCGCCATGTTAGGGACCCTGTGGCCCACACTAGTACGAGCAGCTCTGGGGCTCGTACTGGTTTCCCGGCCCACCAGTTAAATCCACCGGAGCCCCCTGCCGGTGAACTTGTCTGGTGTAGCCCAGAGCGATACGAGCCTGTGATTCCTGATTTTGTAGGCCAATCAGGAATCCAGATTTCCACAGTGGGCTACACTGAATATGACTTTTTTTGTCATTTTTTCAGTGACCCACTGGTAAATCTGATGGTGGAGCAGACGAATCTGTACGCCCAACAGTTCGTCGCTCAACACCCGGGCTCCTTTTTGGCCAGGCCCGGTGGCTGGACGCCGGTCAGTGCAGCCGAAATGAGGACATTTTGGGGCCTCGTGCTGCATATGGGCCTGGTCAAAAAACCCAGTACCAGGCCCCACTTTACAGTACAGCCATGACACGCTCCCGGTTTGAGGCCATCCGGAAATGTCTGCATTATTCCGATAATGCAGCATGTCCCCCCCCGAGGTGATCCTGCCCATGACCGTCTGTACAAGATACGGCCGGTCATCGATCACTTTGGGGCCAAATTCATGGAGGCCTATGTACCTGGAAGAGAGGTCGCGGTTGATGAGTCTCTCATTGCGTTCAAGGGGAGACTCATTTTCCGCCAGTATGTGCCCTCCAAGCGGGCGAGGTATGGCGTGAAGCTATACAAAATTTGTGAGAGTACCTCAGGGTACACTTACAAATTTCGTGTATACGAGGGGCGAGATTCCCGGATTCAACCCCCAGAATGTCCCCCCACTCTGGGTGTTACCGGGAAACTTGTGTGGGACCTTATGTACCCACTGCTGGATAAGGGTTACCACCTTTACGTGGATAACTTTTATACCAGTATCCCCTTGTTCCAGTCCCTTGCCGCCAGATCCACGTCCGCTTGTGGGACCGTGCGGAAAAATCAACGCGGCCTCCCTGCCCACCCCCTCCAGGTACCTATCCCCAGGGGTGAGACCCGTGCCCTTACCACTGGAAACCTGTTGCTGGTCAGGTATAAGGACAAGAGGGATGTCCTTATGCTGTCCACAATTCATGGTAATGGCATCACCCCTGTCCCTGTGCGAGGTACCGCGGCAACGGTCCTCAAGCCCGATTGTATCGTCGCTTACAATCGGTATATGGGAGGAGTTGATCTCTCTGATCAAGTCCTCAAGCCATATAACGCCATGCGCAAAACCCGGGCATGGTACAAAAAAGTTGCGGTCTACTTGGTGCAGGTTGCCATGTACAACTCTTTTGTACTATCCCGAAGCGCTGGCAGCACAGGGACATTCCTCCAGTTCTATGAGGCAGTCCTCAAGGCCCTGATCTTTTCGGACCGGGAAAGAGCAGGCCGGAGTACCTCGGGAACTGTAGGTGCCCGGATCGTCCCTGGCCAACACTTTCCAGGTGTGGTCCCCCATACTGGAAAGAAGGGACGAACCCAAAAAAAGTGCAGAGTGTGTCGCAGGAGGGGGATACGGAAGGACACGACTACTCAGTGCGACACTTGCCCCGATCATCCGGGCCTCTGCATTGACGGTTGCTTCAGGGAGTATCACACTTCCATGGAGTACTAAATTTATATCCCAATTTAGCACTGACATTGGATAAAAAAAAATGGTTCTCAGACTTGACACCCAAAAAAACTAAAATAATTTATTAAAAGTAGACATAGGTATTGCCGCGTCGGTAATAATCTCCTCTATAAAAATGCCCCATTACCTAACCCCCCAGATTAACACGGTCCAGAAAAAAAAAAAAAAAGGTGCAAAAAAAAGGTTTTTTTTGTCACCTTACATAATAAAAAGTTTAATAGCAAGCGATCAAAAAGTCATATAGCCCCCAAATTAGTGCCAATAAAACCGTCATCTCATCCCGCAAAAAATGAGCCCCCACATAAGATAATCAGATAAAAAAAAGAAATAGAAAATGACTCTTAGACTTTAGAGATACAAAATTTTTTTTAGGGTATCAAAAAGGATAATATAGTCTAAAACCTAAATAATTGTAAAAAAAAGTTGACTTATTAGGTATCGCCGCGTCCGTAAGAATCTCCTCTATACAAATACCCCATGACCCAACCCCCCAGATTAACACAGTAAAAAAAAAAAAAAAAAATAGGTGCAAAAAAATATTTTTTTGGTCACCTTACATAACAAAAAGTTTAATAGCAAGCGATCAAAAAGTCATATAGCCCCCAAAATAGTGCCAATAAAACCGTCCGCTCACCCCGCAAAAAATGAGCCCCCACATAAGATAATTGGCTAAAAGAAAATAAAAAAATGACACTTAGACTTTAGAGATACCCAAAAAAATATGTTGTATCAAAAAAGATAATAGTCAAAAACCTAAATAATTGTAAAAAAAAAGTAGACTTATTAGATATTGCCGCGTCCGTAAGAATCTCCTCTATAACAATATCCCATGACCTAACTACCCAGATTAACACGGTTAAAAAAAAAAAAAAAAAAAACGGTGCCAAAACCGCTATTTTTGGCACTTTTCCATTTCAGTCCGTTTTTTCCGGTAACAAAACAAGGGTTAACAACCAAACAAAAGTTAAAATTTATTACCCTGATACTGCAGTTTACAGAAACGCCACATTTGTGGTCGTAAACTGCTGTATTCGTAAAAGGGAGGCCGCAAAAGGAAAGGACCGACATGGTTTCTGGAAGGCCGATTTTGATGGCCTTTTTTATTGACACCATATCCCTTTTGAAGCCCCCCTGATGCCCCCCTAGAGTAAAAACTCCCTAAAATTGACCCCATCTAAGAAACTACACCCCTCAAGGTATTCAAAAATGATTATACAAACTTTATTAACCCTTTAGGTGTTCCTCAACAGTTAATGGCAAATGGAGATGAAATATCAGAATTTCTATTTTTGGTAACCTTGCCTCACAAAAATGTAATATAGAGCAACCAAAAATTATATTTGCCCTAAAAATACTCCCCCAAAAAATGCCACCTTATCCCGTAGTTTCCAAAATGGGGTCACTTTTAGGGAGTTTCGACTCCAGGGGTGCATCAGGGGGGTTGAAACAGGACACGGTGTAAATAAACCAGTCCATAAAAATCAGCCCTCCAAAAACCAAACGGCGCACCTTTCACTCTACGCCCCGCTGTGTGGCCGTACAGTAGTGTACGGCCACATATTGGGTGTTTCTGTAAACGGCAGAGTCAGGGTAATAAAGATACAGTCTTGTTTGGCTGTTAACCCTTGCTTTGTTAGTGGAAAACATGGGTTAAAATGGAAAATAAGGCAAAAAAAATGGAATTTTCCAATTTCATCCCCAATTGCCAATAACTCTTGTGCAACATCTAAAGGGTTAACGACGTATGTAAAACCAGTTTTGAATACCTTGAGGGGTGTAGTTTCTTAGATGGGGTCACTTTTAGGGAGTTTCTACTCCAGGGGTGCATCAGGGGGCTTCAAATGGGACATGGTGTAAATAAACCAGTCCATAAAAATCAGCCCTCCAAAAACCACACGGCGCACCTTTCACTCTACGCCCCGCTGTGTGGCCGTACAGTAGTGTACGGCCACATATTGGGTGTTTCTGTAAACGGCAGAGTCAGGGCAATAAAGATACAGTCTTGTTTGGCTGTTAACCCTTGCTTTGTTAGTGGAAAACATGGGTTAAAATGGAAAATAAGGCAAAAAAATGGAATTTTCAAATTTCATCCCCATTTGCCAATAACTCTTGTGCAACATCTAAAGGGTTAACGACGTATGTAAAACCAGTTTTGAATACCTTGAGGGGTGTAGTTTCTTAGATGGGGTCACTTTTAGGGAGTTTCTACTCCAGGGGTGCATCAGGGGGCTTCAAATGGGACATGGTGTAAATAAACCAGTCCATAAAAATCAGCCCTCCAAAAACCACACGGCGCACCTTTCACTCTACGCCCCGCTGTGTGGCCGTACAGTAGTTTGCGGCCACATATTGGGTGTTTCTGTAAATGGCAGAGTCAGGGTAATAAAGATACAGTCTTGTTTGGCTGTTAACCCTTGCTTTGTTAGTGGAAAACATGGGTTAAAATGGAAAATAAGGCAAAAAAATGGAATTTTCAAATTTCATCCCCATTTGCCAATAACTCTTGTGCAACATCTAAAGGGTTAACGACGTATGTAAAACCAGTTTTGAATACCTTGAGGGGTGTAGTTTCTTAGATGGGGTCACTTTTAGGGAGTTTCTACTCCAGGGGTGCATCAGGGGGCTTCAAATGGGACATGGTGTAAATAAACCAGTCCATAAAAATCAGCCCTCCAAAAACCACACGGCGCACCTTTCACTCTACGCCCCGCTGTGTGGCCGTACAGTAGTTTGCGGCCACATATTGGGTGTTTCTGTAAACGGCAGAGTCAGGGCAATAAAGATACAGTCTTGTTTGGCTGTTAACCCTTGATTTGTTAGTGGAAAACATGGGTTAAAATGGAAAATAAGGCAAAAAAAGAAATTTTCTAATTTCATCCCCATTTGCCAATAACTCTTGTGCAACACCTAAAGGGTTAACGACGTATGTAAAACCAGTTTTGAATACCTTGAGGGGTGTAGTTTCTTAGATGGGGTCACTTTTAGGGAGTTTCTACTCCAGGGGTGCATCAGGGGGCTTCAAATGGGACATGGTGTAAATAAACCAGTCCATAAAAATCAGCCCTCCAAAAACCATACGGCGCACCTTTCACTCTACGCCCCGCTGTGTGGCCGTACAGTAGTTTGCGGCCACATATTGGGTGTTTCTGTAAACGGCAGAGTCAGGGCAATAAAGATACAGTCTTGTTTGGCTGTTAACCCTTGATTTGTTAGTGGAAAACATGGGTTAAAATGGAAAATAAGGCAAAAAAAGAAATTTTCTAATTTCATCCCCATTTGCCAATAACTCTTGTGCAACACCTAAAGGGTTAACGACGTATGTAAAACCAGTTTTGAATACCTTGAGGGGTGTAGTTTCTTAGATGGGGTCACTTTTAGGGAGTTTCTACTCTAGTGGTGCATCAGGGGGCTTCAAATGGGACATGGTGTAAATAAACCAGTCCATAAAAATCAACCTTCCAAAAACCATACGGCGCACCTTTCACTCTACGCCCCGCTGTGTGGCCGTACAGTAGTTTACGGACACATATTGGGTGTTTCTGTAAACTGCAGAGTCAGGGCAATAAAGATACAGTCTTGTTTGGCTGTTAACCCTTGCTTTGTTAGTGGAAAAAAATGGGTAAAAATGAAATATTAGACAGAAAAATGAAATTCTCAAATTTCATCCCCATTTGCCAATAACTCTTGTGCAACACCTAAAGGGTTAACAACATATGTAAAATCACTTTTGAATACCTTGAGGGGTGTAGTTTCTTAGATGGGGTCATTTTTGGGTGGTTTCTATTATGTAAGCCTCGCAAAGCGACTTCAGACCTGAAATGGTCCCTAAAAATTTAGTTTTTGTAAATTTCAGAAAATTTCAAGATTTGCTCCTAAACTTCTAAGCCTTATAACATCCCCAAAAAATAAAATATCATTCCCAAAATAATTCACACATGAAGTAGACATATGGGGAATGTAAAGTCATCACAATTTTTGGGGGTATTACTATGTATTACAGAAGTAGAGAAACTGAAACTTTGAAATTTGCAAATTTTTCAAAATTTTTGATAAATTTGGTATTTTTTGGTGCAAAAAAAAATATTTTTTTGACTTAATTTTACTAGTGTCATGAAGTACAATATGTGACGAAAAAACAATGTCAGAACGGCCTGGATAAGTCAAAGCGTTTTAAAGTTATCAGCACTTAAAGTGACACTGGTCAGATTTGCAAAAAAATGGCCTGGTCCTAAGGTGTAAAAAGGCTGCGTCCTTAAGGGGTTAAAAAGAATTTAACCCTTACAAAGCCACATGGCAAGGGGGAGGGGAAACCTGTTTGTTCTGTCTTACAGCACACAAAGTCTTCAGCTGCACAGAAGAAGACATGCGATCCTCCTCATAAAAGGGAGGAGGAGGAGTTGAGGACAAGTCTAACTGCTGAGCAGGAAAACCATTTCAATAATCATGCCAAATATCTTTGTTCCATACAAGAAATAGATAATAGATATTATATGAAAGTTGAATTATTTGATAATTTCTCGCCAATAATAGCCTTGATAGATACAGGTAGCCAAGCAACTTTATTATCTGTAAAATACTTCCAACAATTGCAGGATGTATCTTCTAACAGGTATAAGTTAAAAAGTTTTAATGCTAACCTGGTAAGTGTCTCAGGCAATGCCCTCAAGGTTTTAGGTAAAGCTTGGCTGGATTTTAAAGTAGGAAACAAAGTAATTAGCCATCCTACATTGATCGTGGATATGCCCATTGATAGATTAATTATTGGCATCGATTTCCTGAAAAGATTAAGTCCAGTTATTGATTTTGTTAATAAGGTGATATGGTCTCAAGTGAGGATGCCCATTAATTATGAACAATCACAATCCTATCACAATAGGCGTAACTGCCATGTGATAGAGGAAAGGCCGGATTCCATTGAGGTACATTTCCGAAATAGCCAAGTCCCTGATGTCTCTTTCCTGCAAATCACTCCAAATTCCACTATAGGTGAACAGGAAGATAACACCATATGTGTGTCTCCTGAACGAGTAAAAGATGTATGTTTGGAAGGGGATGTTCTTACAATCCACCTACACCCAGAAACTACTGACCCTATGGGGTTTAATGGTCACGAACAATTCCTAGTGGGAATGGAAAAGGTGGATGAGGAGATGTTCTTCCTAGTACAGGTGAATGACTTAGGAAGAACTAAGAGGGCTAAATTGGATTTGCGCCATGAAAACAGTTATATTAGTAGGGATCTACTAAATCAAGTGGTCAATTCTAAAGTGATTCGATATCCAAATCCACAAGATAATTGGATACATGACTTAGATAATGATTCTGATGATCATAATATAATTGCAAAATGTATATTAACCATTTCTATTGCAGGAAAATCGGCTACTCATTTATTCCTGGTGCTTGATGAACCCAGATATCCTATGTACATTGGCAATGATATTTTACATCGTTTTGCTATCCATGTGGATATAGTGAATTCCACATTGTACACAAGATTAAAAGGGAATCCTGAAGGTTTTATGGATGAACATGAAGCACTCAAGTCATCCCAGATACTGCCTTATGCAGTCAGTGTATTAGTGCCACGAGATATAATCATCCCTCCAGGTACTAATAATTTCCTGTTACCCATTCAGGTGTCAAAAGGCCAAAAATTAAAGAATGGTGATGCATTGATATGCCTATCAAACAGAATGCAACAATTAGGTATTTCAGTAAATCATACCCCTATGGTGAATTTACAAACCTTTAAAACCCAAATAATTGTGAATAATGGTATGCCAAATGAAGTTCATTTGTCTAAAGACACTATCATTGGTATGGCATTAGATTCAGATTATTATACTTTTGGGTTTCAGAATATAATTATTGGCCTAATACCTGAATCGTATCTAACAGAAGAACAATTGGTTGAACAAACATTTTATTCTTCTCCTGAAGGATTGTTCACCATTAGTTCAGTATATCCTTTTAATCTTGAAGAAGGTACCTGTAAGGTAGAGGAATCCTCTCTTACCTTTGATCATACAATCAATGAGCAGGAAGCCCAGGAATATCATGAGTTTGCTGAAAAAGCAGGTAAGTCAAATCATGACCTCACTGACAGGTTGGAGGAAACCTATGAGGACCAGGAAGCAGTGAGTACAGATCCTTCACCGCATCCCGGTCCTCCAGTATTAATGAGAGCTTCCATAATAGAAGCGCTCTTTAGTATTCACTCTATAAGATGCAGGGGCATTTTTCCCCCAGTTTGGGGGGGTGGAAGGTGCGTCTTATGGGACAAAAAATATGGTATGTGTCTAAAACGTTCAAATCAGGTCATCTATATGAAAGAATGTTTCTGGTAAATATATCTGCATTCAGTACATAATCCTGTTTGAAGAGACCCACCTATAAATTGGCATAAATCTCACAGCCCTCAATTTGGTTATACAAATTACCATTAACCCATTTGTGCATTATCACTTACATGTACGTGAGGGAAGGCGGTCTCTTGAAATTCATGTTGGCAAACAGGCAGGTTGATGTTATTGGCAATAAAACATTGTATGGTATGAGACCTTTTGAGATTTAGTTTGTTTCAGGTTTGTCACATTCAAAATGTTCTGTTCAGATTCATATCAATTCTACCAAACTAAAGTTGCTCCAATTGTCATGAAAATTGCTATATAACTCCCTCTAGTCTCCTAGGATTCAGAATTTTTAAGAAAAGATGTTCTCTTTTCATTCATTTTTTTCTTATTAATTTAGTTTTTTTCTCTCAACGCTCTCTAACCTCGCGAATGCAATGACAGGAATAGCATTAATGTTAGTGACACTGACAAACATAGCTGTGGGTAAACGTATGGTTGATGGTGTTAAACAGCATGTTTAAAATAAAAAAATTAAAAATAAATAAGGCTACTTTCACATTAGCGTTTTTCTTTTCCGGCATAGAGTTCAATCACAGGGGCTCTATACTGGAAAAGAACTGATCAGGCATATCCCCATGCATTCTGAATGGAGAGCAATCCGTTCAGGATGCATCAGGATGTCTTCAGTTCAGTCATTTTGACTGATCAGGCAAAAGAGAAAACCGTAGCATGCTACGGTTTTATCTCCGGCGGAAAAAACTGAAGACTTGCCTGAAATTTTTTCCATAGGAATGTATTAATGTATTCAAAATACCGGAATGCCGGATCCGTCCTTCCGGTCTGCACATGCTCAGACCTTTAAAAATGAGAAGGAAAAAAAACGGATCCGTTTTGCCTGATGACACCGGAAAAACGGATCCGGTATTGCAATGCATTTGTCTGACTGATCAGGCATTTTTCAGACTGATCAGAATCCTGATTAGTCTGAAAAATGCCTGATCAGCCAGAAAAAATGACATACGTTTGCATACAGTTTGCCTGATCAGGCAGACAGTCCAGGCAACGGAACTGCCTGCCGGAATCAAACAACGCAAGTGTGAAAGTACCCTAACACAGCATTGTGGCATACCATAATCCAAAGCTGCCATAAATTGTCCCTTATTGGGACAGATGGTGTTTAAAAACATAAAAATAAAATAAAAAAGTAGCTTGTTGAGGGACCAAGCATTCAATAATTATGCCTTAAAAGGCTTCTGTCACCAGCTTCATAGTGTTATAACAGGCTGACCTTAGACCTGTGCTCTGGTCAGTACAATTGATCTATCTTGGTCCCATCCTGATATTTTGGTGAAAAAAGAAGTTTTAACACATGCAAATTAGCATCTAGGAGAAACTGGGGTTTTGCTGTTACTCCTTTAGGTTCCATTATTTCTGCTGCTGCCGTGCACCTTTGCACTTTGACAGGCCAGGCATTGTAAACCTCATCACATAAAGCTCTGACCTCAAAGTCTCGCTTAGTGTGGTCCAGTAACCGGCACAGGCACAGTTTAGTAGAGAACTGCAATCGACCATCTTCCCTGTACTGTGTCTGCATCAATTTCTGAAACTCAGGGAGCAAACATGAGACATTATGATAAGTCAGAGTCAGAATTGAGGACATTAACAATGGCTGACCCTGACAATAAAAACGCAGGGGGAGCGGCGGCAGCAGGAGGAAGAACGACACTTCTACGAGTAACGGAAACACCACTGTTTCTCCCATGTGCTCAATTGCATATAATAAAACATTTTTCACAAAAATGTGCCCACATATTGGGACAAGCCCAAAACAGATCAGTTATGTTGACCAGCGCATAGGTCTAAGGTAAGCCTATTCTAATGCTATGAAACTGGTGACAGAAGCCCTTTAACAGGGGCAGGATGCCTTCCCATATGAGACGCACAAGTGTTAATTCTCAGAAGCAAGAGTGGCTTGTAGGGCCCAACCTCCAAAAATCAACTTCTCTCTTTCCCCTGGCTTCTTCCCCTCTGCTTTTAAACATTCTTTAAAAAATAAAAAATAAAATAAAAATCACAACAACTTTTGCTTGCTGCATTTGACACTGTAGACCACCATCTCCTCTCCTCACCATGCTCCAATCTATAGGCCCTAAGAACAATGTTTACTTTTGGTTTTCTTCTCTCTCTCTGGTCGCTCTTTAAATGTGTAATTTGCTAGCTCTACCTATTCTCCTCTCCCTCTTGCTGTTGTGGTTACTCAGGGTTCAGTCCTAGGTCTTCTCTTTGCTGTGTATACAGTCCCTATTGGACAGACTATTAGCAGATTTGGTTTCCAGTACAATCTCTATACTGATGACACCAAACTATACATTATCCTGTAAGATCACCTCTGCTGTACTACAGTCCACCAGTGACTCTCTGCTGTCTCTAACATCATGTCCCCCCTCTATCTGAAACAGAATCTTAAATTAACTTCTGGTGTTTCCTACAACTAACCTACCTAAACCGTATATCTCCATCTCAGTGTGTGGCACCACCATCACCTAGACAGCACACCCACTGTTTGACACTGATGTTTCATTCACCCCCTATATTCAATTTCTTCCCCATCTACACCTCAAAAATCTCTCTAGAATTCACCTGCTCCTTACTGTGGAAACAACAAAAACTCTCATTGTTGCCTTAATCCATTCCTGTCTCGATTACTGGCTTCCCCCTCACCAATCTATCCTGAATGCAAAAGCCAGGCTCATCTATCTGTCTAGGGGCTCATGCACATGAACGTATTTTCTTTCTCTGTCTGTTTCAGTTTTTTTGCAGACCGTATGCGGAACCATTCATTTCAATGGGTCCACAAAATAAACCGAAGTTACTCCGTGTGCATTCTGTTTCCGTATGTCTGCATTTCAGTTCCACAAAAAAAAAAAAAACAGAACATGTGAACTGAAAGCATTTGAAGACGGATCCGTCTTCAAAATGCGTTCAGTGTTACTATAGCAGCCAGGACGCTATTAAAGTCCTGGTTGCCATAGTAGTAGTGGGGAGCGGGGGAGCGGTATACTTACAGTTCGTGCGGCTCCCGGGGCGCTCCAGAATGACGTCAGAGCGCTCCATGCACATGGATGACGTGCCATGTGATCACGTCATCCATGTGCGTGGGGCGCCCTGAGGTCACTCTGGAGCGCCTCGGGAGCCATACGGACGGTAAGTATACTGCTCCCCACTACACTTTACCATGGCTACCAGGACTTTAGCGTCCCGGCAGCCATGGTAACCATTCAGAAAAAGCTAAACGTCGGATCCAGCAATGCGCCAAAACAACGTTTAGCTTAAGTCCGGATCCGGATTAATGCCTTTCAATGGGCATTAATTCCGGATCCGGCCTTGCGGCAAGTGTTCAGGATTTTTTGCCGGAGCAAAAAGCGCAGCATGCTGCGGTATTTTCTCCGGCCAAAAAACATTCCGGTCCTGAACTGAAGACATCCTGATGCATCCTGAACGGATTTCTCTCCATTCAGAATGCATTAGGATAAAACTGATCAGGATTCTTCCGGCATAGAGCCCCGACGACGGAGCTCTATGCGGGAAGAAAAGAGCGCAAGTGTGAAAGATTGAATAGAAGTCTGCATTTAAATTTACCTGGTAAATACTGTTTCTTTTCCGCATGTTCCGACTCCTCCTCTATTAATTCTTTCAAATTTGAGATTACTGTAAAGAGTTTCTTCTTTTTCGCTCTCAAGCCCCTGAACATCTCATACTGAATAGTATGGGCCTGTTCCTCATCTTCTACCGCCATAGTTTGTCTTACTGCGGTTAGAAGGGGATCTAGATCCTCGCAGGAAAAAAGAGGTACCTCCTAGAATCTTCCGAAAAGGAGGAAGGGAAATGCTGATCATCGTCTTCCAATTCTCCCTCTGAATAATATAAGCCATAGTCTTCAGTCGGAACCCATTTGAACTCTGGGTGTCTTAGACGGTGGTGGAGAGGAGACTGGGGGTGGAACCAGGTTAGACACAGAGAGAGAGAGAGAGAGAGAGAAAGAGAAAGAAGGAGAGAAAGAGAAAGAAAGAGAAAGCAAGAAAGAGAAAGAGAGAAAGAGAGAAAGGAAGAGAGAAAGGAAGAGAGAAAGAAAGAGAGAAAGAAAGAGAGAAAGAAAGAGAGAAAGAAAGAAAGTAATATCTGTACTAGCCTGCTGCTTTCCAGATGCCTTGACCTCCATGGTGCACAGACTGAACCCCTCAGCGGCAGTCATATAAATGGACTAACCCCATTAGGTCCAATCCCCGCCGCCCCACTCCTCCTCCTCTTCCTGGGAGACTTATTCCATGGAAGAGTCAAACCCCATGCGAGGCCTCCAGGATGCAACGACTGGTGCAGCCATCTTCTTCCGGCCACGTGACCTGATCGGCAATCGCACGCACGCCCAGGAGACACAGCCGAGCCCAGAGCTCCCTCAGGAGAAACGGCATCAGCTTCCCCGAAACCGCGGCTTCCTCCACAGAGGTTATGCAGGAGTTTTGGATCCGACCCTTCACCAAGCTCCCTACAGGTATCGGGGAAGAGCTAGGGGACCCCTTCCCAGAGGGGTGCTAGCTTAGGCTACTGGAGACTGTGAGGAGAGGCATAAACCCCCAACCCAACCTCAGCCTTCTTATCTTAAATAGGGTACTTCTCCTCTTCATCCCTAAGCAGGAACTCCTTCTCTGCTTCCCTATCCTTGTAGGAACAGGAAGAAAACTGGTGTGTGGGGGAGGGGCCTTTTAATCTCTTTCGCTTCCTGTCCCTACAGAGATCAATAGGACAGCCTCCAGTGGTGCTGTCATGGAGGAACATCCCTGAAAATGACACAGGCAGTTTTTATTTATTCTGAGAGCTATATTTAATAATTTTCTGAGGGCTTGTGTTATGTGGGGGTCTAAATTTTTACGGGATGAGATGATTGTTTGATCGGTACCATTTTAGGGTATATATGACTTTTTGATCGTTTTGGCATTTTTATTTTTATTTTTTTAAGGTGTCCACCTGAGCGGCAATACCTTATATGTCTCCTTTTTTACAATCTTATATACCGTGTGTCATGGTTTGAATCTCTGTGACAATGGCCACACCCATCTGCCTCCCAGCCTAGCTCTTGAACTAATCCCTGCTTACCTCATTTGCATAGCCAATCAGAGGGGGTTTTACAGTTTGCCAATTGAAAGAGGTGTTCCAACTGTCAATATAAATATATGTGATGCATTTAATAAAGAATTTGTCAGTTTGAACTCACATACAGCCTGACTGGTGTTAGTTCTGCGAGAATGAAAACGACACGAGTGGTAGCTTGAGGCCGGATCATCAACGGCGGAACCAGCAGATATTGTGGTCACATCAGGGAGTGCCGTGAGAGCAGAATAGAGCAAGCAGGGGCTCGTTACATAGGTGGCAGCGGTGGGATTGGCTCTCCAGTTACTGGGACACTCCAAAATCGCAACTAGGAATGACCAGCTACGCAGCCTGCAGGAGAGACACGCTGAAAGATTTACTTGAGAGTCAAGGAGGGATCGCTGGGACAAAGAACAAGGCAACCTTGATCAGTGAGTTAGCTGAGATGGATCAGAGGGATGGTGATGCTGGACCTCGGTCTGTGGAAGACTTGTTTCAGCAACGAGTTAGAGAGCGGTTGGCATTATATGGTGCCAACCCATCCGAGACCGCCATACAGAATGCCATCAGAGACATCCAGCTGCAGGATGAGCGGCAAGAGAGAGAACTAGAGCGACAAGAGAGAGAATTGGGGCGACAACATGAGTGGAGAATGGCGGAAATACGGCAATCAGAGACAGCACCTAGAGATACAGCACCTGTCCATAAGATGCCCTTTTGCGCATTCAAATTATTTAAGGAAGGAGAGGAGGAAATAGAAGAGTTCCTCCAGAACTTTGAGAGACTGTGCCAGATACATAAAGTGCCGTCCCAAGATCAGGTCACCTTACTGGCGAGTAACCTAACTGGCAAAGCTGCGGATGCATATCGGGCCATGGAGGATGAGGACGCCATGGATTATAACCGGGTAAAAGAAGCCCTGCTAGCCCGATTTGCCATTACCCCTGAAGCCAGCCGGATTAAGTTTCGAGAATCCCGGAAACAAGGCAACCTAACCTGCGTGGAGTGGGCACATCGTCTGCAGCGGAACCTCAAGGGCTAGTTCCAGGGAAGCCATGCTCATACCATAGAGGACATCACCCAGCTAGTTCTCTTAGAGCAGTTCTTTGACCACACCCCTCTGATAGTATGGCATTGGGTGCGAGATAAGCGGTCACAGATGGTACAGCAAGCAGCAAATTTGGCCGATTAATATCTGGACTCTCGGAGATCCATTGGAGGCCAGCGCTATCCACTACCGCGGCCCAGTGTACCAACCTCAACCCCAACTCCAGTATCTCAGTGGGCTGCCTCTAGACCCTTAGCCCGATCAAAACCTTCTACCGGGCCTAAGTGCTATACATGTAATCAGATGGGTCATCTGCAGTGTTATTGCCCTAACCGATCCCCAAGGTACCAAGAGACTGCCCAGTTATCCAGGTTGGCGACTTATTGCCTCCAGAACGAGGCCAACCCTCTAGATGTTCAGGAAGAGTTTGGTGAGCTGTTCGAGGCTGATCCCGTCCAGGCCGCAGCTGAAGATAATCGGTAACACCATCGTCAGGCGGTATGGGTTAATGGGCAGCCGGCCCAGGGACTTTGTGATTCCAGGGCTACGATTACCCTTATTCAGCCTCACATGCTTCCTCAGTCAGCCCGAACCGGCCAGCCTATGGCAGTCAGGGTAGCAGGGGGCAAGGTGCTGCGTTTATCCATGGCCAGAGTTGACCTGGATTGGGGCTCAGGGAAGTGACAAGTGCGAGTAGGGATACTCCGCGAGTTACCCGCAGAAGTACTTTTGGGGAATGACTTGGGGCATTTGACTTCATTTGCACCAGAGACCGCCATGGCCGTGACCACCCGACAACAAAGCCACCTACAAGGCAACTCCACTCCTATGGGGACCCAGGTAAGACCAAATCCTCCCACGTTACCCCGACTTGACAACCCCATTTCCTGGGATTCTCCTTCAGACGTTAGGCAAGAAACCTGGAGAGACCCTACTTTAGCGTGCTATCGGGACAGAGCGGGCAAGGATCCAGGGGGATTAGGGGAAGACAGAATAGAGTGGGAGGGAGGGCTTCTTTATCGTTACACTGAAGGGGTGGGCAACGGGAAGCGCGAGGGCCCCCACAAACAGCTAGTCGTACCCCAGAAGTACAGACAGGAGCTATTGAGGCTGGCTCACAATATCCCCTTGGCCGGACATTTAGGGATAGCTAAGACCCGGAGTCGGTTGTCTTGTGCTTTCTTCTGGCCTAGGTTACATGCAGAGGAACGAGAATACTGCTGGACCTGTGAGACTTGCCAGAGTATAGGAAAGGCGGGGGATCATCCAAAAGCCTCTCTGCGCCCCATGCCGATAATTAGGGAACCCTTTAGCCAGATAGCAGTAGACATTATTGGCCCACTGGCCCGCCCCAGTGCCACTGGGAAGAAGTACATTCTTACAGTGGTGGATTAGGCCACCCGCTACCCGGAAGCTATTCCCCTATCCAATATCCAGGCTGACACGGTAGCTGATGCCTTACTGCGGGTGTTTACCAGGGTAGGATTTCCCCAGGAGATATTGTCTGATCAAGGAAATCAGTTCACCGCCAAGCCTCTGTGGAATTAAAACCCTCCAGAGGGCACCCTACCACCCCCAAACAAACAGGCTGTGCGAGAGATTTAACGGGACCCTAAAACAGCTACTTCGGGCCTTCGTGGAGAGTAGGAAGGATTGGGAGAAATATCTTCCCCATCTACTGTTCGCCTACAGGGAGGTACCTCAAGAGTCCACAGGGTTTTCACCATTTGAGCTGTTGTATGGGCGAAGGGTTAGGGGACTCTTAGACTTAGGGAGGGCCCAGTGGAAAGGGGGAGAGGATCCGGAAGGCCTCCCCATCCTTAGTTACGTCTTGGAACTCAGAGATCGACTGAGGGAACTTACCGAGCTCGTCCATGAGAATATGCAATCAGCCGAAAGTTTGGTATGATCGATCTGCTTGGAATCGCACTTTGTGTAGGACAGAAGGTCCTAGTACTAAAACCCTTGAAGCTAAATAAATTACGGGCCACCTGGCAGGGCCCCTACCAGGTGATAAAACAGCTGTGCGACACCACCTACGTGCAGACACAAGAATTAAGAGGACATTCCACATCAATATGATGAAGGCCTATCACGAGAGGGCTGAGGCAGTAGCCGCCATATGCGCTCCTGCCACTGGGGACTCTGAATACCTGCCGAAGCTGGAGCTTCCTGCAGTCAGTAACCGTTCTGGGGGGGTGGAAGATGTTCAGTTAGGAGATGGGTTAGGACCCCAGGAACAAGAACAGGTCAGGGAATTACTCCAGGACCAGAAAGAGATGTTCTCAACACTCCCTGGATACACTCACTTGGCAGTGCACAAGGTGGAGACCCTCGGGCAGAAGCCCCTGAGACAATCAGCCTATAGTGCAAGAATGGATGAGAGCAGAGATTAGGGAGATGCTTGAGTTAGGGGTGATCGAACCATCAGTTTTATTCTACTTACAAAAATGTAGTTTTCACATGCGTAAAATGCCCGAAGTGCGAAACCCGGGTCGGGCATTTTACGCATGTGAAAACTACATTTTTGTAAGTAGAATAAAACTTTCTTACCTCCACACTCTGAGGGTATTGCACCATCTTTTTCTGTCCTTTATAAAGGTAATCCAGATTGGTTCGGAGCAAGCGGTTGGTGCTACAAAGGGAATTCTCATTTCATATTGGAGGCAGACAACAGGTCTATCGCATATGGAACATTAGACGTGAGGCAGCTGTCTCTGTATATGCGCAGCCAAGCAAAGGGTTGTTGAAAAATTCCACGTGTTGAATATAGACTTGCGAGATCAGTCTATGCACAAATGCATTATGGACCTGTGATTTTCACTTTGTAACAGACTACGAATTTGGCTCATTGCTCTTTTTGGTTCTAAGTAACCAACAATTCCATATATTGCTTTAGAATTAGCGCGGTACCCGTACTTTTCTGTATGATGAGAGGCATGGGGCTCTTATCCAACGTCTGATTGCGGGTCATTTACATTGGGGTCTGACCTGAGGTGTAATAAATATTTTTTTCTTATTGACCTCATCTAAAACCTAGGTGTGTCTTATGGGCCGGTGCGATTTAAATGATGAAAAATAAGATAACTTAATAATGTTAAAAGGGCTCTTTTTTTTACTTGGAAGTTGTTGTTTTTATTATGTAATACACTTTCTTCAACTTTTGGGGGTCTGATTCCCTCTGCAATGCATTACAACACGTGTATTGTATCAAGAGTCCACAGGGTTTTCACCATTTGAGCTGTTGTATGGGCGAAGGGTTAGGGGACCCTTAGACTTAGTGAGGGCCCAGTGGGAAGGAGGAGAGGATCCAGAAGGCCTCCCCATCCTTAGTTACGTCTTGGAACTCAGGGATCGACTGCGGGAACTTACCGAGCTCGTCCATGAGAATATTCAATCAGCCCAGAGTCAGCAGAAAGTTTGGTATGATCGATTTGCTTGGAATCGCACTTTTTGTGCTGGACAGAAGGTCCTAGTACTAAAACCCTTGAACCCTTGAAGCTAAATAAATTACAGGCCTGGCAGGGAGACTCTTGGATTGGCTGTCAGTCTATTACCATTGTAATTCACTGACAGACTGCGAGATCCAGGGGGCTGGATCTCACATGCTTCCATAGACGGCAGCCACGATGCCTATGGATAGCATCGGCCTGCCTTCCCAGCTATCAGGTCCCCGTCACCACAGTGCAAAGTCCCGATGGGGATCGGGAGGGAGCCCCCTTCCCCTCCACTAACCTCATACATGCCGTGGTCAGCACTGACCGCGGCATAGCAAGGGTTAATGAGCCGGCATCTGTGTTTTCACAGATGCTAGCACATAAAGCAGGGTCAGTGACTGCCGGGCCTCTGCTGCTGAATGGGCGGGTGTAGCTCCTGCACCCACTCAATCAGCCCACCGTACCTGTATGGCGCTGGGGTTTAAGTCACGTCCTACAGAGCCGTACATGTACGGCGTTGGTATCCTAAGGGTTAAGTCTTTATGCTTTTTGTCTTACTATAACATAAGTGAGTTAATTAAGAAATATAGTCTATTTCCTTTGATTCCGTTTTGTAACATTTATAAGGAACTTATACACACAAACTACTCACATATTGAAACATGAAATATAGAAAGGGACTTTTGCAATATTTTGAATTGTGTGTGTACATAATATCTACATGTATTTTTCCATTATACCATCATGCTTCTGAATAAATGCTTATTAAATGCTTTTGATTGGTCATATTAAAATTGATGGCTAAACAGGGGTGGTTAGACACCCCAATGTACAACTAATAACTTGTCCTAAATTGGAGCATCTCTGACGAGCAATCACTCTAATTTTGTGAATCTTCACTTACAGAAATATGTAATTAGACTCCTATCATTTCTTAGAGACTCCACTTAACTTATTTGTGAATTGCTACAACTTAATCCACCATAGTCCTCTCTTTTAACCCCTTAGTGACCACACATATGCATATAACGGAGCAGGAGAACGGAAAGGCTGATATATCACAAAATATCTTCGCTCCCAGCAGATTTTTAAAAAAAATTGGACTGAAGATTTCAAATTTCTCAGTGCATAGATAGAGACTTTGGGACTTTCTAAGTATTAGTTGACTGTGCATTACCACTTTCCACAGATCTAGTGCAATATGAATGCAAATAAACAGGATATATTACACACATTTAGTGGCATGAATGAACTCTGCATATGTTTAATTTTAAGAGGTGTGATCTATATAACTTTCTACTTTGGTAAAAAAAATTCCCACTAATATAAACTATTGTACAATTTTTATAAAAAAAAATTACAATTTGTTGCAAAATTGCATGAAAGTGTCTGTGTATATGAAGCGCTGAGTGGCATTCTGACAGTGTGCTAGGTGTCCACTTTCAGAAAATATGGTTAAAAAGGGTTTATCAGAAATGGTCAACTGAAATATTCAAACACTGTATTAAACCAATATTTGTATACTCACATCTTTACTTCATAGGTTCCCATCCTCTTCAAAATTGCATTGGCAATTAATTCCTGATGACTCTCCTCGGAGCCCACCAACTGCATAAATTGAATACATATATCTTTGATTGAAATATTCATCCACAAATTACATAATCTGCAATGTTGATAAATGTTAATGTACTTAGGCCACAATATATACAGTCATGAAAATAAAACTAGGGACAGAATAGAAGAAGGACTTGGTTACAAGTAAACTAAATACCAGTACTCAAAGTCAGGTAGAAGAAGCAAAAGCCATAAGATTTTGAGGTGTATAAAAAGACATAAAAAATTATTGTGGTCCCACTGTATGAAGAATAAACTAAAATTCTAGTAAAGTACTGGGAAAAGCTTGTGGAAGGCTAGTTCACGTGTTAGATTGAAATAAAAAGTAGTTTAAAAGGTAATGGCCCTCAAATACGAACAATGTAAACTTTTGACGTCTAGTATATATATTAGTTACAGTGAAATGTAACATTCTCTTTTGCATATACATATATACACACACACAGTACAGACCAAAAGTTTGGACACACCTTCTCAAAGAGTTTTATGAAAATTGTAGATTAACACTGAAGGCATCAAAACTATGAATTAACACATGTAGAATTATATACATAACAAAAAAGTGTGAAACTACTGAAAATATGTCATATTCTAGGTTCTTCAAAGTAGCCACCTTTTGCTTTGATTACTGCTTTGCACACTCTTGGCATTCTCTTGATGAGCTTCACCTGAAATGGTCTTCCAACAGTCTTGAAGGAGTTCCCAGAGATGCTTAGCACTTGTTGGCCCTTTTGCCTTCACTCTGCGGTCCAGCTCACCCCAAACCATCTCGATTGGGTTCAGGTCCGGTGACTGTGGAGGCCAGTTCATCTGGCGCAGCACCCCATCACTCTCCTTCATGGTCAAATAGCCCTTACACAGCCTGGAGGTGTGTTTGGGGTCATTGTCCTGTTGAAAAGTAAATGAAGGTCAAACTAAATGCAAACCGAATGGAATAGCATGCCGCTGCAAGATGCTGTGGTAGCCATGCTGGTTCAGTATGCCTTCAATTTTAAATAAATCCCCAACAGTGTCACCAGCAAAGCACCCCCACACCATCACACCTCTTCCTCCATGCATGGGAACCAGGCATGTAGAGTCCATCCGTTCACCTTTTCTGCCTCGCACAAAGACACAGTGGTTGGAACTAAAGATCTCAAATTTTGACTCACCAGACCAAAGCACAGATTTCCACTGGTCTAATGTCCATTCCTTGTGTTCTTTAGGCCAAACAAGTCCCTTCTGCTTGTTGCCTGTCCTTAGCAGTGGTTTCCTAGCAGATATTCTACCATGAAGGCCTGATTCACACAGTCTCCTCTTAACAGTTGTTCTAGAGATGTGTCTGCTGCTAGAACTCTATGTAGCATTGACCCAGTCTCTAATCTGAGCTGCTGTTAACCTGCGATTTCTGAGGCTGGTGACTCGGATGAACTTTTCCTCCGCAGCAGAGGTGACTCTTGGTCTTCATTTCCTGGGGCGGTCCGCATGTGAGCCAGTTTCTTTGTAGCGCTTGATGGTTTTTGTGACTGCACTTGGGGACACTGTGTATCCACCTGACTTCTCCACAACGCAACTGATGGCACAAGCCCCATTTATAAGGCAAGAAATCCCACTTATTAAACCTGACAGGGCACACCTGTGAAGTGAAAACCATTTCAGGCGACTACCTTTTGAAGCTCATCAAGAGAATGCCAAGAGTGTGCAAAGCAGTAATCAAAGCAAAAAGGTGGCTACTTTGAAGAACCTAGAATATGACATTTTCAGTTTTTCACACTTTTTAGTTATGTATATAATTCCACATGTGTATATATAATTCCACATAATTCATAGTTTTGATGCCTTCACTGTGAATCTACAATTTTCATAGTCATGAAAATAAAGAAAACTCTTTGAATGAGAAGGTGTGTCCAAACTTTTGGTCTGTACTGTATATATAAATAAAGGTTAAAGAGGACCTTTCACCGAACCTGACATTGTGAACCAAGTATAGAGACATGGAGAGATCTCACTGCACTTACTATTATCCCTTGGCGCCGCTCCATTCTCCTGCTATGCCCTCCGATATCTTTGTTCACTAAGTTATAGTAGGCAGAGTCGGCCCTTGTTCTGCTGTAGTGCTGGCCAATCGCATCGCAGAGCTCACAGCCTGGGAGAAAATTGGCCAGCGCTACAGCAGAACAAGGGCAGACTCCGCCTACTATAATTTAGTGACTGAAATCTCTGCCTACTATAACTTAGTGAACGAAGATACTGGAGGGCATAGCAGGAGAACGGAGCGGCGCCCAGGGATAATAGTAAGTGTAGTGAGATCCCCGGGTGCCGCTCTCCATGTCTGTATACTTAGTTCACAATGTCAGGATCGGTGAAAGGTCCTCTTTAAACTTGAAGGACAGCTACAAGACAACCTGAAACAATGCCAGAGGTTTCATTAGCAAAAAAAAAAAAAAGAAGAAGAGGAGACAGCACCTGCGTTTGGGTGCGGATCCGTCTGGTATCTGCACAGACAGATCCGCACCTATAATGCAAACGCTTTTATTCGTTCAGAACGGATCCGTTTGCATTACCATGAACAAAAAATAAATAAAAATAAAATCTGTTATGACTTGCATTGAAAGTCAATGGGAAGCGGATCAGTTTTCAATTGCACCATATTGTGTCAGTAAAAACGGATCCGTCCCCATTGACTTACATTGTAAGTCAGGACGGATCCGTTTGGCTCAGTTTCGTCAGACGGACATCAAAACAGACATCAGCATTTTGGTGTCCGCCTCCAGAGCCGAATGGAGGCTGAACGGAGGTAAACTGATGCATTCTGAACGGATCCTTATCCATTCAGAATGCATTGGGGCTAAACTGATCCATTTTGGGCCGCTTGTGAGAGCCTTGAAACGGATCTCACAGGCGGACCCAGAAACGGCAGTGTGAAAGTAGCCTTAATAACTCTGCGCCTAAAATCTCTTAAAAAAAAAAGTGGCGCAAATGTGCAAAATTTGGCGGATCCAGAGTTTTTAAACTTTTTTACTACATGCTTGACAAAGAGGTATGGCTTACCGGAATCTAGGCGGAGCTTAACTGGAAATTGAGTGGGGTTAAATTTCAACTCAATTGTGGCAGAAAAATGGGTCTCAAAGTAAGCCAACCAATAGTTGGTATAGAGTCGATGAAAAACATCTTTCCCTGCACCACATTCATCATACAGCCTGAGCCACTGTGATAAATCTGGGCGGGTTCCTTCCCGATAACTGCCTGCTCTTCAGTGAAAATGTAGAGCTGCATTAAAATGCACTGCTCGCCTCCACTGTATGAGGATTAGCAAATCGCTAGTTTCATCGCTCGACCTCATGCAGATTAATTCATGGGCAGTCTAAATATGTCTTTAGTCTCTACCCCAGGGGTGCACAACGCTTCCTGGTTGGGGGCCACATTGCCAGACTGAACTAATGACGAGGGACGAAATTAAAATTTAAAGGTGTATTAACAA
Organism: Bufo gargarizans; assembly: GCF_014858855.1. Lineage (NCBI taxonomy): Eukaryota > Metazoa > Chordata > Amphibia > Anura > Bufonidae > Bufo > Bufo gargarizans. Next base: position 77,525,466 of record NC_058086.1, on the reverse strand, counting down.
CTTAAATATTGTACTTGTGGCATATTGAACATACATTATATACCACTAATGTCTAGTTACATGTCTAGGACTCCCATCTAATGGGAGAAATATAAGAAAAATACATGTGAGCAGCCACAAGAAATAGGCATACATGTCTGTTACCAGATGGTTGGGGGCAGCACAGAATGGTATCAAGGGCCGCATGTGGCCCCCGAGCCGCAGGTTGTGCACCCCTGCTCTACACTGTCTATTCAAGACCCTAAAATGGCTGGCTTGTGTGTCTAATTGGCTGATTAATTACTGAGCCAGCCGAAAATTATTTGATATTTTTCACGGGACACCTTAGACCTTTGTGCCATTAGATAATTTTTTTTTACATGAATTAACCCCTTCTTGCCACAGTCAAGGCAGGAAACGGTTAATTCCCAGCCTGCAGGCTGACTCTTCATTTTATAGCAGGTGACAAAAAGAGCTCCCTATTTGCCTTTAGATTTTTACAATTTAATAGACGCTTGTAGCACACTGCTACATGCATCTATTACTGCCTGACCACTGGTCACGTCACTTCTCTCAGTGACTGGAGCTGCCTGATGACAGCACGGTCACAGCGATATGTGGCAGCACTGGCTTCCGGCAGATCGCAATGTAACCTGATGCTTTTATATGTCGGGTTACAGATAATTGCCTACCACCGCAATGTATAAAGTCATGCGGCAGTAGGCAAGTGGATAAACATTCCCATGGTTTCTCCAGGTGTGTAAGGAGCCAGGAGCATGCCTTTAAACATTTGAAAAAATATAGTACGGGAGGCCAGAATCTATTTATAAAATACCTTCACCAGGAAAACATATTGATGTAGATGTGGAGTGAGTACAGCCAGTTACCTCCATATTTGGTGGGAAAGCCAACTTCTGGAGAAGGACTGAAAAGGCAACCACAACATCGATTTTTATGGGAGTTGTACTCCGCTATCTCCAAAACTCCCATGGAAATGAATAGAGTAGCCCACACACATGCCCCATCAGCCACTCCGTAAATTTTGGTGGGCTCCACAGGATATGGGCTCCCCGTTTTTTCTCTACTTTTCCCCTCAAGGAAAGGTAATCTAAACACTTCTCTTATGTCTGCAAAACTTCTCATCCCGCTGAAGTGCTTGTCGGATACACCTTTGATTAAACAATGGATTGAGAAGGTTAAACAAATACACAGATTACAAGAACTTGCTAGTTGGGAAGTGAGATGCCATGATACATTTGTTTAAAATAAATAAAACAAGTATACCGTGGCTCACCCAAATCCAAAGTATGGTTAAGGCTACTTTCACACTAGCGTTCTGCTGTCCGCTCGTGAGCTCCGTTTGAAGGAGCTCACGAGCGGAGCAGAACGCTTCCGTCCAGCCCTGATGCAGTCTGAATGGATGCGGATCCGCTCAGACTGCATCAGTCTGGCGGCGTTCAGCCTCCGCTCGCCTCCGCACGGCCAGGCGGACAGCTGAACGCTGCTTGCAGCGTTCGGGTGTCCGCCTGGCCGTGCGGAGGCGTGCGGATCCGTCCAGACTTACAATGTAAGTCAATGGGAATGGATCCGCTTGAAGATGACACCATATGGCTCAATCTTCAAGCGGATCCGTCCCCCATTGACTTTACATTGAAAGTCTGAACGGATCCGCTCAGGCTACTTTCGCACTTAGAAATTTTTCTAAGTTATTAATGCAGACGGATCCGTACTGAACGGAGCCTCCGTCTGCATTAATATGATCGGATCCGTTCAGAACGGATCCGATCGAACGCAAGTGTGAAAGTAGCCTAAGGTGCTCTGCTTTTTTATGATTCACCTAATCATCTGGTTATAAAGGCAGTATATAAATTTAAAAACAGGCACTCACCATCTAACAATTTAAAATTATTTTGAATTTATTAAAATAAAAATACACAAAAATTTTATTTACCCCTACAATATTCTGTGATTAAAATATTTGCAATATTCAGTGATAAAATATAAAGCGATTATTTTAGTCTCGAATTTCAACTCTTTGCAGTCAAACAATTACAGTTATAAAATTAAAAAACTGTGCAATGTGAATAAATTAGTATAACAAATATTCAACAAAGTGCTTGAACATATTAGTGATCAAATAATTCTGTGTGTACAGATGATATAAATCTTATCCTAATAGTGCATAGATAATACAATGGTAAAAGCTGATTGTTACATTTCTTCCCAATGGTTGTCACTGATGTTATGTGATAATATGGGAGATTACTTATGTGACGAAAAAATTATTTGCAAGTTTGATGTATAAAATTTGATGTAAGCAGATAAATCGCTTGGGAGGTCAGGTAACTAAAGTAAGGCTGGCATCTGGGGCGTCCCCCTTGCACAGTATCTGTACTCCTGCGATAGTTGCGGTATTTCGATGTGTCACTTGTTGTTCACTGCCACTCAAATTGTCCAGCTCTATGAAGCGTAGATCTCAATGTCTCTCACAGGAGGTGTTTGTAATCTTCGCCGCAGGATAGCAGCTGTAGCAAAATCAGATGCTGGTTTCACTCTGGTTCGAGTGTAAAGTGCTCAGTGCTCTTAAAGGGTCCAGTGTCCTATATAGCGTCTCGTTCAGAATATAAAGTATAATCACTTTATGGTGGTCTTAGGTGGGTAGTTGTAGATCCAAACACGTCCAGACGCGTTTCGAGGTGACAACCTCTTCCTCAGTGGCTTTGTTTTAAAATCCAACTACCCCCTTCTTATATAGTCAGTGACTTTCTATCCCACCTAAGACGTGGTCTGGAATCAAATGATTTCCATCCAATCACCCGAAATGTATTCCTCACCTGTTATATAGAAACATAGAATGTGACGGCAGATAAGAACCATTTGGCCCATCTAGTCTGCCCAATATACTGAATACTATGGATAGCCCCTGGCCCTATCTTATATGAAGGATGGCCTTATGCCTATCCCATGCATGCTTAAACTCCTCCACTGTATTTGCAGCTACCACTTCTGCAGGAAGGCTATTCCATGCATCCACTACTCTCTCAGTAAAGTAATACTTCCTGATATTACTTTTAAACCTTTGCCCCTCTAATTTAAAACTATGTCCTCTTGTAGCAGTTTTTTTTCTTTTAAATATTCTTTCCTCTTTTACCTCGTTGATTCCCTTTATGTATTTAAAGCTGTTGTGGTAAGATTTTTGCTCCATCTGGAGGTATTTTGTTTCCTTTTTCGAAATAGGAATACTCTTTAATCACAATTGTACAGAGGTTCAAACTTCATATCCCTTGCATCTAAAAATAAATTTTCCATTTAATAAAAGTATACATAAGGCCTGTTTTTAAAAATCAGGTTCCAGCTATGCAAATTTATTTATGGCACAGTGGGAGTGGGAGAACATCTCGCCAAGGCTGGGATCGAGCCTGGTACTCTGGCACCGATTTATAGATGATGTTCTATTTGTCTGGAGAGATACTCAGAGAGAACTGGATTTATTCCTTGAGGACATAAACAGCAACACCTACAATTGGACATTTTCTGCTAATATTAGTACTGTACAGGTAGAATTTTTGGACTTAGTAATTAAAGTACAAAGGGATCAACTAATATGTAGTACCTACCAAAAAGCAGTGTCTAAAAACAGCTATATCCTCTTCCCGAGCTGTCATCTGCCGAGATGGCTGATGGAGGTCCCAGTAGGACAATTCAGGAGAATTAAAAAAAATTGTACAGAAGAAATTGACTTTCACACCGAATTACTCTGTATGAAAAAACAATTTCTGGAAAATAAATACCCTCAGGACATATTGGACAATGCAATCACAAAAGTGGAGAATATGGAAAGAGGGGCCTTCTTTGAAGATAAAAAGGTACTAAACGCAAATGAGAGTAAGGAAGATCAATAAGAATGATATTACCATTTAATAAGGATCACAAGAAAATAGAGAGAATTATAGCCAGGCATTGGCATCATCTATTGAAGGACAGACTAGTGGGGCCTTTGTTGAGTGACTCACCAACAATCACCTACACAAGAGCACCAAGTCTGTCCTTAAAAATAGCTCCAACTATTAAAAATAAAAAGAAGAGCTCAAAGTTGCTAAATTGGTTGAGACTGAACATTTTTTTTTAGATGTGGGAAATGTAATATTTGCAGAATTAGATAATTCTCCCCCCCCCCCCCCCCAAAAAAAATACAGAATCAAATCATGTAATAACAACTTTACATGGAAGATACAGGATTTTTTTACTTGTAGCTCAACAAACATCCTATATATCATAGAATGCCAGTGTAAAAAACAATATATTGGAAGAACAAAACGTTCTCTCAAAAAACGAATTGCAGAACATGTAACTAACATTTAGAATGGGTGCGACAAACATTACCTGTCGTTACAGTATAAACAAGTTCACAATAAAGATCCAAGTGGTATCTTTGCAGCGTTTGAAAAAATAGATACACAACGGAGAGGCGGAGACCATACGGCTAGGATGTTGCGCCAAGAATATAGACGTATCTTTGATTTCGAAACGCTTGTACCAAAAGGCCTAAATTCAGATTTCGAAATATTTGGTTTCCTATGAGTGGGGATGGGTGCCCTCAGCTAATGAGACATCCTGAGTCCGGCTGTTTTATCAGCACCAGGATCTCTCCTTGGCTGGGGGCTCCCTCCGCTAATTCAACACAACTCAAATATAAAACACAAAGTGGAAAGCTTAAATAAAGTCCAAATAAAGTGGAATCCAGAATAACTCTAGTGATGGGGATGATTTCCTCCTTGCCCCTGCTCCCTTACTTTGTGATTGATGTTAAAATGCCAACTAAAATTATCGGATGATATATTATAAAGATGTTGGGGCAAACAATATGGATTGAATTTTATAAGAAAAAGAAAAGAAACGCATCACTAGGTGAAAAAAAGCATCAAAAACGCAGGTGCGTTTTTTGGGAAAACTTGTATTTTATGCTCCCTTTCATGGTTTTAAAGTTATTTTATATTTTTATAAGTTTTTAAAGAGAAATTCATATATACAAAAGGGGTATATTGTATGAATTAAATATATACTCTACATGGCACTGATTATTAAAAACAGGCCTTATGTATACTTTTATTAAATGGAAAATGTATTTTTATATGCAAGGGATCTGAAGTTTGAACCTCTATACAATTGTGATTAAAGAGTATTCCTATTTCGAAAAAGGAAACAAAAATTCCTCCAGATGAAGCAAAAATCTCACCACAACAGGTGAGGAAAAAATTTCGGGTGATTGGATGGAAATCATTGGATTCCAGACCATGTCTTAGGTGGGATAGAAAGTCACTGACTATATAAGAAGGGGGTAGTTGCATTTTAAAACAAAGCCACTGAGGAAGAGGTTGTCACCTCGAAACGCGTCTGGCCGTGTTTGGATCTACAACTACCCACCTAAGACCACCATAAAGTGATTATACTTTATATTCTGAACGAGACGCTATATAGGACACTGGGCCCTTTAAGAGCACAGAGCACTTTACACTCGAAAAAGAGTGAAACCAGCATCTGATTTGAGCTGACATTTTGCTACAGCTGCTATCCTGCGGCGAAGATTACAAACATCTCCTGTGAGAGACTTTGAAATCTACGCTTCATAGAGCTGGACAATTTGAGTGGCAGTGAACAACAAGTGACACATCGAAATACCGCAACTATCGCAGGAGTACAGATACTTATAAAGAGACCCAGTCTGCAGAGCAGTGAACGGAGGGAACAGGTAAGAGGCTGTGCAAGGGGGGACGCCCCAGATGCCAGCCTTACTTTAGATACCTGACCTCCCAAGCGATTTATCTGCTTACATCAAATTTGCAAATCATTTTTTTGTCACATAAGTAATCTCCCATATTATCACACATCATCAGTGACAACTATTGGGAAGAAATGTAACAATCAGCTTTTACCATTGTATTATCTATGCACTAATAGGATAAGATTTATATCATCTGTACACACAAAATTATTTGATCACTAATATGTTCAAGCACTTTGTTGAATATTTGTTATACTAATTTATTCACATTGCACAGTTTTTTAATTTTATAACTGTAATTGTTTGACTGCAAAGAGTTTAAATTCAAGCCTAAAATAATCGCAGAATATTTTATCGCAGAATATTGTAGGGGTAGGGCTGCAGTAAACAAATATTTTAGTAATCGAGTATTCTATCGATTATATTTCTCGATTCATCGAGTAATCTAATAAGAAAAACCTTCTTAAAATAATGTATTACTTTATAAAAATGTCCCCCTTTCCCAGTGCCATCAGTTCAGCAGCCCCTCCATGCCATGTCCCTTAGTGCCCCCATGATGGCACTGCCATCAGCCCCTCCATCCAGATTGCCATGATGTCCCCCTTTCCCAGTGCATCTATGCCATCCACTGTGCCCCCCACTCCCCTACGAGTGCCTAATTACAGGTGCCCCAATTAACCCCTCTCCCCCCCCCAATACTTTTATACATGGCAAATCATAGGTGATCCCATTAACCCTTCTAACGCCAATAACGTTATACATGTCAAATCACAGGTGCACCCATTTCCCCATGCCAAATCACAGGTGCCCCCATTTCCCAATGCCAAATCACAGGTGCCACCATTTACCACCCCGCCGCCTCTGCTATCTTTATACTTACCTTTCAGTGCAGAGTGCGCCGACACACGGGGTCCGCAGGAGACGCGTCTTCATCCCAGCCAGCATGCACTGGGGACCTGACGTCACACACAGCGTTAGCGAGCGTGCTGGTGATGTGTGAACGCAAGGTCCTGCAGCGCAGTGCCAACGGGAGGCCATGGAGCGGTGAGTGAGAAGCTTAATTTTACTCACGCTCCGTGGTCATGTGATTTAAACGAATCCTCGATGCAGAAAAACTGCATCGAGGATTTTTTTGCCTCGATTACATCGATTAAAATCGATGAATCGTTTCAGCCCTATGTAGGGGTAAATACATTTTTTGTGTATTTTTATTTTAATAAATTCAAAATAATTTGAAATTGTTAGATGGTGAGTGCCTGTTTTTAAATTTATATACTGCCTAAATAAATAAATCAGGAACCCTGGGTACAACTTTAGTCTACCCATCCTTCTCACTAACATTTTTAGCTGTCTCCCTACATCTGGTCAATCTTTAAAGGGGTAGTCCCATCTTAGTCATCATGTTGTGTTCGATTATATTCCCTCCCCCACTGAGCCTTTATCTAAATATAATGTATTTTTAAAATTCTCAATTTTTTTATAAAATTGAAAAATCCTATTACATTGTTTATATTTGCTGCCCATGGATCCAGCCACCAATCGCCGGCCGCATCAATGGGCCGCGCTTGCGCACCGCTTACCCTGGTGATCCAGGATCCGGCTCGCTTACATTTCGTGAGCACGCACGGCGGGCGCCTGCACATGCACAGATCAATTTTCCTTTGTGCCGCAGCTCCATTACAGCACAAAGGAAGATAGTTTAGACTACTCCTATACTAATTACCTGGCCAAAGAAAAGCAGGTTTTCCCTGCTGAAAAGATTGTCGCTACAGGAACCATGGATTCTTCCAGGACAGGAAGAACAGAAGAATGTTCTAGTACAGGGGAAGAGAAAAACGGCGTGTGACCACAGTGTGAGGCGCCAGTCAAGGCAAGGGAAAATTATCAAGAACAAAATCCGTGGGATCTATATATTCAACCCGTACGGTCTGTTCAGTTCCGTTTTGAACACATTAACAATGAATGGGGACAAAACCGAAGCGTTTTTTTCAATACTGAGCCCCTATGACGGATCTCAATACCGGAAAACTAAAAACACTAGCATGAAAGTAGCCTGAGGCAGGCTGGTAGGCATTTTATTGAGAGCTGTAGCATTTAAAGGGAACCTGTCACTGGGATTTTGTGTATAGAGCTGAGGACAAGGGTTGCTAGATGGCCGCGCTAGCACATCTGCAATACCCAATCCCCATAGCTCTGTGTGCTTTTATTGTGTCAAAAAACTGATTTGATACATATGCAAAATAACCTGAGATGAGTCCTGTCCCTGACTTATCTCAGGATAATTTGCATATGTATCAAATCGTTTTTGTTTTTAGTTTTTTTTTACACAATAAAAGCACACAGAACTATGTGGACTGGATATTGAAGATGTGCTAGCGGCCATCTAGCAACTTAGCTCTATACACAAAATCCCGGTGACAGGTTCCCTTTAACTCCTTAAGTACCAGACTCATTTTCACCTTAACCACTTCAACCCCGCTAGCTGAAACCCCCTTAATGACCAGACCACTTTTTACACTTCTGCACTACACTACTTTCACCGTTTATCGCTCGGTCATGCAACTTACCATCCAAATGAATTTTACCTCCTTTTCTTCTCACTAATAGAGCATTATTTGGTGGTATTTCATTGCTGCTGACATTTTTACTTTTTTTGTTATTAATCAAAATGTAAAGATTTTTTTGCAAAAAAAATGACATTTTTCACTTTCAGCTGTAAAATTTTGCATCCATATATATTGTTCTACATGTCTTTCATAAAAAAATAAATGTTTGGGCAAAAAAAATAAAAAATGGTTTGGGTAAAAGTTATAGCGTTTACAAACTATGGTACAAAAATGTGAATTTCCGCTTTTTGAAGCAGCTCTGACTTTCTGAGCACCTGTCATGTTTCCTGAGGTTCTACAATGCCCAAACAGTAGAAAACCCCCACAAATGACGCCATTTCGGAAAGTAGACACCCTAAGGTATTCGCTGATGGGCATAGTGAGTTCATAGAACTTTTTATTTTTTGTCACAAGTTAGCGGAAAATGATGATTCTTTTTTTTTTTTCTTACAAAGTCTCATATTCCACTAACTTGCGACAAAAAAAATTAAAAATTCTATGAACTCGCCATGCCCCTCACGGAATACCTTGGGGTGTCTTCTTTCCAAAATGGGGTCACTTGTGGTGTAGTTATACTGCCCTGGCAATTTAGGGGCCCAAATGTGTGAGAAGTACTTTGCAATCAAAATCTGTAAAAAATGGCCTGCTAAATCCGAAAGATGCACTTTGGAATGTGTGCCCCTTTGCCCACCTTGGCTGCAAAAAAGTGTCACATATCTGGTATCGCCGTACGCAGGAGAAGTTGGGGAATGTGTTTTGGGGTGTCATTTTACATATACCCATGCTGGGTGAGAGAAATATCTTGGCAAAAGACATCTTTTCCCATTTTTTTTATACAAAGTTGGCATTTGACCAAGATATTTATCTCACCCAGCATGGGTATATGTAAAATGACACCCCAAAACACATTGCCCAACTTCTCCTGAGTACGGCGATACCAGATGTGCGACACTTTTTGCAGCCTAGATGATTAAAGGTGCCCAAATTCCTTTTAGGAGGGCATTTTTAGACATTTGGATCCCAGACTTCTTCTCATGCTTTAGGGCCCCTAAAAAGCCAGGGCAGTATAAATACCCCACATGTGACCCCACTTTGGAAAGAAGATACCCCAAGGTATTCAATGAGGGGCATGGCGAGTTCATGGAAAAAAAAAATTTTGGGCACAAGTTATCGGAAATAGATTTTATTTATTTTTTTTCTCACAAAGTCTCACTTTCCGCTAACTTAGGACAAAAATTTAAATCTTTCATGGACTCAATATGCCCCTCAGCGAATACCTTGGGGTGTCTTCTTTCCAAAATGGGGTCAGTTGTGGGGTGTTTGTACTGCCCTGGCATTTGAGGGTCTCCGCAATCATTACATGTATGGCCAGCATTAGGAGTTTCTGCTATTCTCCTTATATTGAGCATACAGGTAATGAGATTTTTTTTTTTCTGTTCAGCCTCTGCCTGAAAGAAAAAAATGAACGGCACAGATTTCTTCATTCGCATCGATCAATGTGGATGGAAAAATCTCTGCCAAAAAAAAAAGGAGGGGAAAGGCGTCTGCCAGGACATAGGAGCTCCGCCCAACATCCATACCCACTTAGCTCGTATGCCCTGGCAAACCAGATTTCTCCATCCACATCAATCGATGTGGATGAATAAATCATTGCCGGGATTATTATTTTTTATATACAAAGTGTTTGCCAAAGCATAGGAACTCCGCCTCCTCCTCAGCTCGTATGCCTTGGCAAACGTATCTTTTACTGCAGAGAAGAAATCTCGTCTTGCAGCGCCGCATACACCGACTTGCAAGTAATCTCACAGCAGCGCAATGCTTCTGTCAGACTGCACATCAGTGCTGCAGCTAGTCGATCGGTTGGTCCACCTGGAAGGTATAAAAAAAAAAAAAAAAGAAAAAGAAAAAAACCAGGCCGCAACGCAATAATTTTATTAACTTTGGAACAGAACATATAAACTTTAACTTTTTGAACTAAACATTAACCTTTTTGCTTACTGGTGTTTTTTTTTTTACCTTTATAAAAACAAACCTCTCCTTCCCCCCAAAGATGTGGCGAAGTGCGTTATGCACTTTGTCCCAAGTGAAAGGAGAGGTTTGCAGCAGCTGTATGTGAATGGGCCCTAATAGCCCTGTGTGCCTGTCCTGGTGAGATGTGATCCCTATGCTAAGTGTACCTGTGTGTGGTACTTCCGGAAACACTCTCCAAAGCATAGGGCAGGGTGGTCAGGACAGTCAGGACAGAAATTGCGGGTGTCACGCCTTATTCCACTCCTGCTACAGACAACATTTTTTTCGGGGTGGCGGTCGGTTTGAGGTACCAGGAACGACACTGGGGAAATGTCGCTCGTGTAGACGGCTAACTACACTGGTGGATGGGGCCAAGGAACCTCCTGGGTACAGGAGGTTCGCGATGATCTCTTCCTGAAATTTGAGGAAGGATCCAGTTCTCCCAGCCTTACTGTAGAGAACAAAACTATTATACAGAGCCAATTGAATTAAATATACAGACACCTTCTTATACCAGTGTCTGGTTCTGCGGGACACTAAATACGGAGCCAACATCTGGTCATTGAAGTCCACCCCTCCCATGTGAAGGTTATAGTCATGGACTGAGAGGGGCTTTTCAATGACACGGGTTGCTCGCTCAATTTGGATTGTCGTGTCTGCGTGAATGGAGGAGAGCATGTAAACGTCACGCTTGTCTCTCCATTTCACCGCGAGCAGTTCTTTGTTACACAATGCAGCCCTCTGCCCCCTTGCAAGACGGGTGGTAACAAGCGGTTGGGGGAAGCCTGCGCGACTAATTCGCGCGGTGCCACAGGCGCCAATCCGTTCTAGAAACAAACGCCTAAAGAGGGCCACACTTGTGTAAAAATTATCCACATAAATATGGTACCCCTTGCCGAATAAGGGTGACACCAAGTCCCAGACTGTCTTCCCACTGCTCCCCAGGTAGTCAGGGCAACTGACCGGCTCCAGGGTCTGATCTTTTCGCTCATAAATCTGAAATTTGTGGGTATAGCCTGTGGCCCTTTCACAGAGCTTCTACAATTTGACCCCATACCGGGCGCGCTTGCTTGGGATGTATTGTTTGAAGCCATGGCGCCCGGTAAAATGTATAAGGGACTCGTCTACGCAGATGTTTTGCTCAGAGGTATACAAATCTGCAAATTTCAGGTTGAAATGGTCTATGAGGGGCCGAATTTTGTGGAGCCGATCAAAAGCTGGGTGGCCTCTGGGACGGGAGGTGGTGTTGTCGCTAAAGTGCAGGAAACGCAGGATGGTCTCAAATTGTGTCCTGGACATAGCAGCAGAGAACATGGGCATGTGATGAATTGGGTTCGTGGACCAATATGACCGCAATTCATGCTTTTTAGTTAGACCCATGTTGAGGAGAAGGCCCAGAAAAGTTTTAATTTCGGAAACTTGGACTGGTTTCCACCGGAAAGACTGGGCATAAGAGCTTCCCGGGTTGGCGGATATAAATTGTGTGGCATACCGATTTGTTTCGGCCACGACTAAGTCCAAGAGCTCCGCAGTCAAGAACAGCTCAAAAAATCCCAGGGCCGAACCGATCTGAGCTGTCTCAACCCGAACTCCAGACTGGGCAGTGAAAGGGGGGAACTACAGGTGCGGCTGAAGTTGGGGACTGCCAATCAGGGTTTGCCAGCACCTCGGCGGTCCTGAGCAGGTTAAAGGGGTTGTCCGGGATCAAACATTTTTTATTTTTTTTTAAACTGCTTAAACACTGTTAGTAGCCAAATCTATCTTCCCAAGATGTTTTTAGGTAGCTTTTGCACTGCTGCATGGCTCCTACAGTCCCCAGCAGACTGTGTACATACATGTTTTTATGTGCCATCACTTCCTGCTGCAGTGCATTGTGTGTCCCAGTGCAGCTCAGCAGCTCCTGGTTTCTACAGTGTAAGATCACCCTGCACTCGCTCCCCTCATACATATTCAGCCTCCTCCACTCCCCCATAGATCCACCCCCCCCTTACATATTCCTCCCCCATAAACTCCTTGCTCTGTCTCTTGCACATGTCATGTGCTCAGTGTTTGCAGACAGTGAACTAACACACAGGGAGCAGCTCCATCTTTCCACAATGGTAGATCATTTTTCGTTTTATGTGTACATTCATCATTACAATAACTAGGGATGAGCGAACTCGAACTGTATAGTTCGGGTTCGTACCGAATTTTGGGGTGTCCGTGACACGGACCCGAACCCGGACATTTTCGTAAAAGTCCGGGTTCGGGTTCGGTGTTCGTCGCTTTCTTGGCGCTTTTGTGACGCTTTCTTGGCGCTTTTTGAAAGGCTGCAAAGCAGCCAATCAACAAGCGTCATACTACTTGCCCCAAGAGGCCATCACAGCCATGCCTACTATTGGCATGGCTGTGATTGGCCAGAGCACCATGTGACCCAGCCTCTATTTAAGCTGGAGTCACATAGCGCCGCCCGTCACTCTGCTCTGATTAGCGTAGGGAGAGGTTGCGGCTGCGACAGTAGGGCGAGATTAGGCAGATTAACTCCTCCAAAGGACTTGATTAACTGATCGATCTGCAGCTGTGGATCATTGAGCTGCTGATCCTCAATTGCTCACTGTTTTTAGGCTGCACAGACCGTTTGTCAGTCTCATTTTTCTGGGGTGATCGGCGGCCATTTTGTGTCTTGTGGTGCGCCAGCACAAGCTGCGACCAAGTGCATTTAACCCTCAATGGTGTGGTTGTTTTTTGGCTAAAGCCTACATCAGGGTGAAGCTGTCACACCAAGTGCATTTAACCAGCAATAGTCTGTTCATTTTTTGGCCATATACAAAATCAGGGGCAAGCTGCGCCTGTCACCAAGTGCATTTAACCCTCAATGGTGTGGTTGTTTTTTGGCTAAAGCCTACATCAGGGTGAAGCTGTGACACCAAGTGCATTTAACCAGCAATAGTCTGTTCATTTTTTGGCCATATACAAAATCAGGGGCAAGCTGCGCCTGTCACCAAGTGCATTTAACCCTCAATGGTGTGGTTGTTTTTTGGCTAAAGCCTACATCAGGGTGAAGCTGTCACACCAAGTGCATTTAACCAGCAATAGTCTGTTCATTTTTTGGCCATATACAAAATCAGGGGCAAGCTGCGCCTGTCACCAAGTGCATTTAACCCTCAATGGTGTGGTTGTTTTTTGGCTAAAGCCTACATCAGGGTGAAGCTGTCACACCAAGTGCATTTAACCAGCAATAGTCTGTTTATTTTTTGGCCATATCCCAGTCTAATTCTGTCACTAAATCCATACCGGTCACCCAGCGCCTAAATACTAGGCCTCAAATTTATATCCAGCTAAATCTGTCCCTAGTGCTGTAGCTGGGCGAGTTATTTAGTGTCCGTTCAAGCACATTTCTTGTTCTGGGTTGAAATACAATTCCCAATTTAGCAATTTCATAATTTAGTGGTTCCTGCTATATCAGAGCTATTTGAAATCTATCCCAAAAAGGGTATATAATATTGAAGGTGCACATTGGGTCATTCAGAATAACTTCACACACACGCTTCTGTGCATTTCCAAGTCTAATTCTGTCACTAAATCCATACCGGTGACCCAGCGCCTAAATACTAGGCCTCAAATTTAAATCCCTCTAAATCTCTCGTTACCCACCGCTGTACTGTTGTTGCTGGGCAAGATATTTAGTGTCCGTCAAAGCACATTTTTTGTTCTGGGTTGAAGTACAATTCCCAATTTAGCAATTTCATAATTTAGTGGTTTCTGCTATATCAGAGCTATTTGAAATCTATCCCTAAAAGGGTATATAATATTGAAGGTGCACATTGGGTCATTCAGAATAACTTCACACACACGCTTCTGTGCATTTCCAAGTCTAATTCTGTCACTAAATCCATACCGGTGACCCAGCGCCTAAATACTAGGCCTCAAATTTAAATCCCTCTAAATCTCTCGTTACCCACCGCTGTACTGTTGTTGCTGGGCAAGATATTTAGTGTCCGTCAAAGCACATTTTTTGTTCTGGGTTGAAGTACAATTCCCAATTTAGCAATTTCATAATTTAGTGGTTTCTGCTATATCAGAGCTATTTGAAATCTATCCCTAAAAGGGTATATAATATTGAAGGTGCACATTGGGTCATTCAGAATAACTTCACACACACGCTTCTGTGCATTTCCAAGTCTAATTCTGTCACTAAATCCATACCGGTGACCCAGCGCCTAAATACTAGGCCTCAAATTTATATCCCGCTAAATCTCTCGTTACCGCTGTACTGTTGTTGCTGGGCAAGATATTTAGTGTCCGTCAAAGCACATTTTTTGTTCTGGGTTGAAGTACAATTCCCAATTTAGCAATTTCATAATTTAGTGGTTCCTGCTATATCAGAGCTATTTGAAATCTATCCCAAAAAGGGTATATAATATTGAAGGTGCACATTGGGTCATTCAGAATAACTTCACACACACCCGCTACTGTGTATTTCCAAGTCTAATTCTGTCACTAAACCCATACCTGTCACCCAGCGCCTAAATACTAGGCCTCAAATTTAAATCCCTCTAAATCTCTCGTTACCGCTGTACTGTTGTTGCTGGGCAAGATATTTAGTGTCCGTCAAAGCACATTTTTTGTTCTGGGTTGAAGTACAATTCCCAATTTAGCAATTTCATAATTTAGTGGTTCCTGCTATATCAGAGCTATTTGGAATCTATCCCTAAAAGGGTATATAATATTGAAGGTGCACATTGGGTCATTCAGAATAACTTCACACACACCCGCTACTGTGTATTTCCAAGTCTAATTCTGTCACTAAACCCATACCTGTCACCCAGCGCCTAAATACTAGGCCTCAAATTTAAATCCCTCTAAATCTCTCGTTACCGCTGTACTGTTGTTGCTGGGCAAGATATTTAGTGTCCGTCAAAGCACATTTTTTGTTCTGGGTTGAAGTACAATTCCCAATTTAGCAATTTCATAATTTAGTGGTTTCTGCTATATCAGAGCTATTTGAAATCTATCCCTAAAAGGGTATATAATATTGAAGGTGCACATAGGGTCATTCAGAATAACTTCACACACACGCTTCTGTGCATTTCCAAGTCTAATTCTGTCACTAAATCCATACCGGTGACCCAGCGCCTAAATACTAGGCCTCAAATTTAAATCCCTCTAAATCTCTCGTTACCCACCGCTGTACTGTTGTTGCTGGGCAAGATATTTAGTGTCCGTCAAAGCACATTTTTTGTTCTGGGTTGAAGTACAATTCCCAATTTAGCAATTTCATAATTTAGTGGTTTCTGCTATATCAGAGCTATTTGAAATCTATCCCTAAAAGGGTATATAATATTGAAGGTGCACATTGGGTCATTCAGAATAACTTCACACACACGCTTCTGTGCATTTCCAAGTCTAATTCTGTCACTAAATCCATACCGGTGACCCAGCGCCTAAATACTAGGCCTCAAATTTAAATCCCTCTAAATCTCTCGTTACCCACCGCTGTACTGTTGTTGCTGGGCAAGATATTTAGTGTCCGTCAAAGCACATTTTTTGTTCTGGGTTGAAGTACAATTCCCAATTTAGCAATTTCATAATTTAGTGGTTCCTGCTATATCAGAGCTATTTGAAATCTATCCCAAAAAGGGTATATAATATTGAAGGTGCACATTGGGTCATTCAGAATAACTTCACACACACCCGCTACTGTGT
Source organism: Bufo gargarizans (assembly GCF_014858855.1). Classification (NCBI taxonomy): domain Eukaryota; kingdom Metazoa; phylum Chordata; class Amphibia; order Anura; family Bufonidae; genus Bufo; species Bufo gargarizans. The sequence continues at coordinate 77,509,404 of NC_058086.1, read as the reverse complement.
ATTTCCAAGTCTAATTCTGTCACTAAACCCATACCTGTCACCCAGCGCCTAAATACTAGGCCTCAAATTTAAATCCCTCTAAATCTCTCGTTACCGCTGTACTGTTGTTGCTGGGCAAGATATTTAGTGTCCGTCAAAGCACATTTTTTGTTCTGGGTTGAAGTACAATTCCCAATTTAGCAATTTCATAATTTAGTGGTTTCTGCTATATCAGAGCTATTTGAAATCTATCCCTAAAAGGGTATATAATATTGAAGGTGCACATTGGGTCATTCAGAATAACTTCACACACACGCTTCTGTGCATTTCCAAGTCTAATTCTGTCACTAAATCCATACCGGTGACCCAGCGCCTAAATACTAGGCCTCAAATTTAAATCCCTCTAAATCTCTCGTTACCCACCGCTGTACTGTTGTTGCTGGGCAAGATATTTAGTGTCCGTCAAAGCACATTTTTTGTTCTGGGTTGAAGTACAATTCCCAATTTAGCAATTTCATAATTTAGTGGTTTCTGCTATATCAGAGCTATTTGAAATCTATCCCTAAAAGGGTATATAATATTGAAGGTGCACATAGGGTCATTCAGAATAACTTCACACACACGCTTCTGTGCATTTCCAAGTCTAATTCTGTCACTAAATCCATACCGGTGACCCAGCGCCTAAATACTAGGCCTCAAATTTAAATCCCTCTAAATCTCTCGTTACCGCTGTCCTGTTGTAGCTGGGAAAGTTATTTAGTGCCCGTCAAAGCACATTTTTTGTTCTGGGTTGAAGTACAATTCCCAATTTAGCAATTTCATAATTTAGTGGTTCCTGCTATATCAGAGCTATTTGAAATCTATCCCAAAAAGGGTATATAATATTCAAGGTGCACATTGGGTCATTCAGAATAACTTCACACACACGCTTCTGTGCATTTCCAAGTCTAATTCTGTCACTAAATCCATACCGGTGACCCAGCGCCTAAATACTAGGCCTCAAATTTAAATCCCTCTAAATCTCTCGTTACCCACCGCTGTACTGTTGTTGCTGGGCAAGATATTTAGTGTCCGTCAAAGCACATTTTTTGTTCTGGGTTGAAGTACAATTCCCAATTTAGCAATTTCATAATTTAGTGGTTTCTGCTATATCAGAGCTATTTGAAATCTATCCCTAAAAGGGTATATAATATTGAAGGTGCACATAGGGTCATTCAGAATAACTTCACACACACGCTTCTGTGCATTTCCAAGTCTAATTCTGTCACTAAATCCATACCGGTCACCCAGCGCCTAAATACTAGGCCTCAAATTTATATCCCGCTGAATTTGAATACAATACATTGGGCCAAATAATATATTTGTTGTTGTGGTGAACCATAACAATGAGAAAAACATCTAGTAAGGGACGCGGACGTGGACATGGTCGTGGTGGTGTTAGTGGACCCTCTGGTGCTGGGAGAGGACGTGGCCGTTCTGCCACATCCACACGTCCTAGTGTACCAACTACCTCAGGTCCCAGTAGCCGCCAGAATTTACAGCGATATATGGTGGGGCCCAATGCCGTTCTAAGGATGGTAAGGCCTGAGCAGGTACAGGCATTAGTCAATTGGGTGGCCGACAGTGGATCCAGCACGTTCACATTATCTCCCACCCAGTCTTCTGCAGAAAGCGCACAGATGGCGCCTGAAAACCAACCCCATCAGTCTGTCACATCACCCCCATGCATACCAGGGAAACTGTCTCAGCCTCAAGTTATGCAGCAGTCTCTTATGCTGTTTGAAGACTCCGCTGGCAGGGTTTCCCAAGGGCATCCACCTAGCCCTTCCCCAGCGGTGAAAGACATAGAATGCACTGACGCACAACCACTTATGTTTCCTGATGATGAGGACATGGGAATACCACCTCAGCATGTCTCTGATGATGACGAAACACAGGTGCCAACTGCTGCGTCTTTCTGCAGTGTGCAGACTGAACAGGAGGTCAGGGATCAAGACTGGGTGGAAGACGATGCAGGGGACGATGAGGTCCTAGACCCCACATGGAATGAAGGTCGTGCCACTGACTTTCACAGTTCGGAGGAAGAGGCAGTGGTGAGACCGAGCCAACAGCGTAGCAAAAGAGGGAGCAGTGGGCAAAAGCAGAACACCCGCCGCCAAGAGACTCCGCCTGCTACTGACCGCCGCCATCTGGGACCGAGCACCCCAAAGGCAGCTTCAAGGAGTTCCCTGGCATGGCACTTCTTCAAACAATGTGCTGACGACAAGACCCGAGTGGTTTGCACGCTGTGCCATCAGAGCCTGAAGCGAGGCATTAACGTTCTGAACCTGAGCACAACCTGCATGACCAGGCACCTGCATGCAAAGCATGAACTGCAGTGGAGTAAACACCTTAAAACCAAGGAAGTCACTCAGGCTCCCCCTGCTACCTCTTCTGCTGCTGCCGCCTCGGCCTATTCTGCTGCTGCCGCCTCGGCCTCTTCCTCCGCCTCTGGAGGAACGTTGGCACCTGCCGCCCAGCAAACAGGGGATGTACCACCAACACCACCACCACCACCTCCGTCACCAAGCGTCTCAACCATGTCACACGCCAGCGTTCAGCTCTCCATCTCACAAACATTTGATAGAAAGCGTAAATTCCCACCTAGCCACCCTCGATCCCTGGCCCTGAATGCCAGCATTTCTAAACTACTGGCCTATGAAATGCTGTCATTTAGGCTGGTGGACACAGACAGCTTCAAACAGCTCATGTCGCTTGCTGTCCCACAGTATGTTGTTCCCAGCCGGCACTACTTCTCCAAGAGAGCCGTGCCTTCCCTGCACAACCAAGTATCCGATAAAATCAAGTGTGCACTGCGCAACGCCATCTGTAGCAAGGTCCACCTAACCACAGATACGTGGACCAGTAAGCACGGCCAGGGACGCTATATCTCCCTAACTGCACACTGGGTAAATGTAGTGGCAGCTGGGCCCCAGGCGGAGAGCTGTTTGGCGCACGTCCTGCCGCCGCCAAGGATCGCAGGGCAACATTCTTTGCCTCCTGTTGCCACCTCCTCCTTCTCGGCTTCCTCCTCCTCTTCTTCCACCTGCTCATCCAGTCAGCCACACACCTTCACCACCAACTTCAGCACAGCCCGGGGTAAACGTCAGCAGGCCATTCTGAAACTCATATGTTTGGGGGACAGGCCCCACACCGCACAGGAGTTGTGGCGGGGTATTGAACAACAGACCGACGAGTGGTTGCTGCCGGTGAGCCTCAAGCCCGGCCTGGTGGTGTGTGATAATGGGCGAAATCTCGTTGCAGCTCTGGGACTAGCCAATTTGACGCACATCCCTTGCTTGGCGCATGTGCTGAATTTGGTGGTGCAGAAGTTCATTCACAACTACCCCGACATGTCAGAGCTGCTGCATAAAGTGCGGGCCGTCTGTTCGCGCTTCCGGCGTTCACATCCTGCCGCTGCTCGCCTGTCTGCGCTACAGCGTAACTTCGGCCTTCCCGCTCACCGCCTCATATGCGACGTGCCCACCAGGTGGAACTCCACCTTGCACATGCTGGACAGACTGTGCGAGCAGCAGCAGGCCATAGTGGAGTTTCAGCTGCAGCACGCACGGGTCAGTCGCACTACAGAACAGCACCACTTCACCACCAATGACTGGGCCTCCATGCGAGACCTGTGTGCCCTGTTGCGCTGTTTCGAGTACTCCACCAACATGGCCAGTGGCGATGACACCGTTATCAGCGTTACAATACCACTTCTATGTCTCCTTGAGAAAACACTTAGGGCGATGATGGAACAGGAGGTGGCCCAGGAGGAGGAGGAGGAGGATGAGGAAGAGGGGTCATTTTTAGCACTTTCAGGCCAGTCTCTTCGAAGTGACTCAGAGGGAGGTTTTTTGCAACAGCAGAGGCCAGGTACAAATGTGGCCAGCCAGGGCCCACTACTGGAGGACGAGGATGAGGAGGAGGTGGAGGAGGATGAGGATGAAGCATGGTCACAGCGGGGTGGCACCCAACGCAGCTCGGGTCCATCACTGGTGCGTGGCTGGGGGGAAAGGCAGGACGATGACGATACGCCTCCCACAGAGGACAGCTTGTCCTTACCCCTGGGCAGCCTGGCACACATGAGCGACTACATGCTGCAGTGCCTGCAGAGTTGCCCACATTTTAACCTGTGCGGACTACTGGGTTGCCACCCTGCTGGATCCACGCTACAAAGACAATGTGCCCACCTTACTTCCTGCACTGGAGCGTGATAGGAAGATGCGCGAGTACAAGCGCACGTTGGTAGACGCGCTACTGAGAGCATTCCCAAATGTCACAGGGGAACAAGTGGAAGCCCAAGGCCAAGGCAGAGGAGGAGCAAGAGGTCGCCAAGGCAGCTGTGTCACGGCCAGCTCCTCTGAGGGCAGGGTTAGCATGGCAGAGATGTGGAAAACTTTTGTCAACACGCCACAGCTAACTGCACCACCACCTGATACGCAACGTGTTAGCAGGAGGCAACATTTCACTAACATGGTGGAACAGTACGTGTGCACACCCCTCCACGTACTGACTGATGGTTCGGCCCCATTCAACTTCTGGGTCTCTAAATTGTCCACGTGGCCAGAGCTAGCCTTTTATGCCTTGGAGGTGCTGGCCTGCCCGGCAGCCAGCGTTTTGTCTGAACGTGTATTCAGCACGGCAGGGGGCGTCATTACAGACAAACGCAGCCGCCTGTCTACAGCCAATGTGGACAAGCTGACGTTCATAAAAATGAACCAGGCATGGATCCCACAGGACCTGTCCGTCCCTTGTCCAGATTAGACATTAACTACCTCCCCATAACCATATATTATTGGACTCCAGGGCACTTCCTCATTCAATCCTATTTTTATTTTCATTTTACCATTATATTGCGATGCTACCCAAAGTTGAATGAACCTCTCCTCTGCCTGTGTGCTAGGCCTAAATATATGCCAATGGACTGTTGCAGTGGTGGCTGACATGAAGCCTGATTCTCTGCTATGACATGCAGACTAATTCTCTGCTGACATGAAGCCAGATTGTCTGTTACGGGACCTCTCTCCTCTGCCTGGGTGCTGGGCCTAAATTTATGACAATGGACTGTTGCAGTGGTGGCTGACGTGAAGCCTGATTCTCTGCTATGACATGCAGACTGATTCTCTGCTGTCATGAAGCCAGATTGTCTGTTACGGGACCTTTCTCCTCTACCTGGGTTCTGGGCCTAAATTTATGAAAATTGACTCTTACAGTGGTGGGTGACGTGAAGCCTGATTCTCTGCTATGATATGAAGACTGATTCTCTGCTGACATGAAGCCAGATTGTCTGTTACGGGACCTTTCTCCTCTGCCTGGGTTCTGGGCCTAAATTTATGAAAATTGACTCTTACAGTGGTGGGTGACGTGAAGCCTGATTCTCTGCTATGATATGAAGACTGATTCTCTGCTGACATGAAGCCAGATTGTCTGTTACGGGACCTTTCTCCTCTGCCTGGGTTCTGGGCCTAAATTTATGAAAATTGACTCTTACAGTGGTGGGTGACGTGAAGCCTGATTCTCTGCTATGATATGAAGACTGATTCTCTGCTGACATGAAGCCAGATTGTCTGTTACGGGACCTTTCTCCTCTGCCTGGGTTCTGGGCCTAAATTTATGAAAATTGACTCTTACAGTGGTGGGTGACGTGAAGCCTGATTCTCTGCTATGATATGAAGACTGATTCTCTGCTGACATGAAGCCAGATTGTCTGTTACGGGACCTTTCTCCTCTGCCTGGGTTCTGGGCCTAAATTTATGAAAATTGACTCTTACAGTGGTGGGTGACGTGAAGCCTGATTCTCTGCTATGATATGAAGACTGATTCTCTGCTGACATGAAGCCAGATTCTCTGTTACGGGACCTCTCTCCTCTGCCTGGGTGCTGGGCCTAAATTTATGACAATGGACTGTTGCAGTGGTGGCTGACGTGAAGCCTGATTCTCTGCTATGACATGCAGACTGATTCTCTGCTGACATGAAGCCAGATTCTCTGTTACGGGACCTCTCTCCTCTGCCTGTGTGTGTGCTGGGCCTAAATATATGCCAATGGACTGTTGCAGTGGTGGCTGACGTGAAGCCTCATTCTCTGCTATGACATGCAGACTAATTCTCTGCTGACATGAAGACAGATTCTCTGTTACGGGACCTCTCTCCTCTGCCTGGGTGCCGGGGCCTAAATATCTGAGAATGGACTGTTCCAGTGGTGGGTGACGGGAAGCCAGATTCTCTGCTATGGAACCTCTCTCCAATTGATTTTGGTTAATTTTTATTTATTTAATTTTTATTTTAATTCATTTCCCTATCCACATTTGTTTGCAGGGGATTTACCTACATGTTGCTGCCTTTTGCAGCCCTCTAGCTCTTTCCTGGGCTGTTTTACAGCCTTTTTAGTGCCGAAAAGTTCGGGTCCCCATTGACTTCAATGGGGTTCGGGTTCGGGACGAAGTTCGGATCGGGTTCGGATCCCGAACCCGAACATTTCCGGGATGTTCGGCCGAACTTCTCGAACCCGAACATCCAGGTGTTCGCTCAACTCTAACAATAACCAATTATTAGTAATATATCTTAGTATTGCTAATGTTTTACAATTTCCCTAGTTTTGCTCTGCTACACAGTAAGGCTATAAGGGCCACACTCCCACATCTATCTAAACCAAACAATATTTATGGCTCTGATTCTGTAGTGTACAGAAACACCCCATATGTGGTCGTAAACCGCTGTACGGGCCCACAGCAGAGCAGAGAAGGAAAGGAATGCCATATTTTTGGAATGCAGATTTTGCTGGACTGTTTTTTTGTTTTTTGTTTTATTTTTTACACCATGTCCCATTTGAAGCCCCCCTGATGCACCCCTAGAGTAGAAACTCCCAAAAAGTGACCCAATTTTAAAACTACAGGATAGAGTGGCAGTTTTGTTGGTACTATTTTAGGGTACATATGATTTTTGGTTGCTCTATATTAGGGATCGACCAATATTGATTTTTTAGGGCCGATACCGATAATTTGTGAACTTTCAGGCCGATAGCCGATAATTTATACCGATATTCTGGGAATTGTCATTTTTGAAAAAAAAAATATAAATTCCTACACAAATCTGATGAAAATTAATGTTTATTGTTAATGTGTATTTTTTTTTTTGTAAATCTTTCTTTTTCATTTATACTTAATATTTTGGTGTTTTATTTTTATAACTTTTTTTTTTTTTACTAACTTTTAGCCCCCTTAGGGACTAGAACCCTTGTCCTATTCACCCTGATAGAGATCTATCAGGGTGAATAGGAGCTCACACTGTCCCTGCTGCTCTGCGCTTTGTGCACACAGCAGCATGGAGCTTACTATGACAGCCAGGGCTTCAATAGCGTCCTGGCTGCCATGGTAACCGATCGGAGGAGCAGGGGAGAGGGGATCCTGTGGTGGGGGGAGGGGGGGGCACTGTGCAACCAATGTTTTCAATACTGGGGAGGGGGTGGGGGGCGCACTGCCACCAATGCTTAAAACTGGGGGGGGGCTTGAAGGGGAGGGGGGGTGCAATGCACCACCAATGTCTAATACTGTGGTTAGGGGGGGGGGGGGACCTCACCACCAATGTCTAATGATGGGCTAGGGAGGGCGCACTGCGCCACCAATGAAGAATAATCTCTCATTTATTCATATATAGGAGGCAGGAGCTGCAGAATCACATAGCCGGCTCCCGACCTCTATGAGCAGTAGCTGTGATCCGCGGCACCTGAGGGGTTAACTACCGCAGATCGCAGCTATTGCTCATAGAGGTCGGGAGCCAGCTATGTGATCCTGCAGCCAGCTCCCGCCTCCTGTATATGAATAAATGAGAGATTAAGCTTCATTAGTGGCGCAGTGGCCATAGCTCCTCCCCTCTTGTCCCCTGTCCTCTCATTGGCGGCAGCACAGGGGGAGGAGACACTGCTTCCTTCTCCCCTGTGCTGCTAAGGGGAACACGGAGAGCGCTGTCAGCAGCGCAATCTGTGTTCCCCATACGCTATAGGAATATCTGCCGATAGTGGTCAAAATCCTGAATATCGGTCGATAATATCGGTAAAACCGATAATCGGTCGATCCCTACTCTATATTACACTTTTTGTGAGGCAAGGTTCTGGCACAGTTTTTATTTTTTGTTATTTACAACATTCATCTGACAGGTTAGATCATGTGGTATTTTTATAGGCCAGGTTGTCAGGGACGCGGCGATACCTAATATGTATACTTTATTTTATTTATATAAGTTTTACACAATGATTTCATTTTTTAAACAAAAAAAAATGTTTGTGTTTCCCTAGTCTGAGAGCCATAGTTTTTTCAGTTTTGGGGCGATTATCTTGGGTAGGGTATAATTTTTGCGGGATGAGATGACGGTTTGATTGGCACTATTTTGGGGTGTGTTTGACTTTTTGATCACTTGCTATTACACTTTTTGTGATGTAAGGTGACAAAAAAAGGGGGGTTAGGTTGTGATATTTTTATAGAGCAAGTTTTTACGGACGCGGCGATACCTAATATGTATACTTAAAGGGAACCTGTCATGTGGATATTTGATTATAATCTAACTAATTATAGACAATCATTAACTACTAAAAAGTACCTTAGATGTATTCACTTACTGGTGTGACAGATTGTTACCTCATAATATACACACACAAAGATGCTGAATGCCGCATGCAAATGAGCTGATTGGAGTCCAGCGTGATGTCATTAAGCTATAGCCACTCCCCTGCCCACCTGCTGCCGATTCATATGGAAAATAACTGTCATTCAGCAGCAGGTGGGCAGGGAGAGTCAGGAGCTCATGAATATTCAGGACTCATCATTATCAGCGGGAGCTTTTTAATACAAGATGTTGGCAGATTGACTGGGTCAAGAAAGTGACCCAGCATTTTGCCAAGACAATCAGTCACTTATTTATGTTGCCCTTAGTTAGGACACCATAAAACTGGTGACAGGTTCCCTTTAAGTTTTACACAATTATATCATTTTTGAAGCAAAAATAAATAAATCATGTTTTGGTGTCTCAATATTCGGAGGGCCATAGTTTTTTCAATTTTTTGGCAATCTTAGGTAGGGTCTTATTTTTTGCGGGATGAGGTGACTGTTTGGCACTATTTTGGGGTGCATATGACTTTTTGATCGCTTGCTATTACACTTTTTGTAATGAAAGGTGACAAATGGTTTATTTAGCACAGTTTTTATTTTATTTTAATTTTTTTACGGTGTTCACCTGAGGGGTTAGGTCATGTGATTTTTTTTTAGAGCCGGTCGATACGGATGCGACGATACCTAATATGTATACTTTTTTTTAGTTATGCAAGTTTTACACAATAACAGCAATTTTAAAACAAGAAAAATGATGTTTTAGAGTCTCCATATTCTGAGCCATAGTTTATTTTTATTTTTTGGGCAATTCTCTCAGGTAGGGGCTCATTTTTTGCGGGATGAGGTGACGGTTAGATTGGTACTATTTTGGTGGGCATACGCATTTTTGATCGGTTGCTGTTGTACTTTTTATGATGTAAGGTGAACAAAAAAAAAATTGTTTATTTAGCAGATTTTTTATTTTTTACATCTGAGGGGTTCGGTCATGTGATATTTTTATAGAGACGGTCGAAACAGATACAGACAGATAGATACAGACACGGCGATACCTAATATGTCAACTTTTTTTTCCACCCCTATTTTTTACCAATTTTTTTTAACTTTATTTGGGGAAAATGACGTTTTTGTTTATTTTTACTCTAAACTTAATTTTTTTTTTTTGGGGGGGGGGGACTTTTTTTCAACTTTTTTCACTTCATTTTTTGTCCCATTTGGGAATTAAACTTTTGGCGGTCTAATCCTTTACAATGCATTCCAATACTTCTGTATTGGAATGCATTGGCTGTATGAGTAATACAGAGAGTATTACTCATACAGATTCTGGCCTGTGAGATCCAGGGGGCTGGATCTCACAGGCTTGTCGCAGGAAGGCAGCGCCGATGCCTCAGTAAGGCATCGCACTGCCTTCCATGCCATCGGGTCCCCCCTACAGCTACATGGGGACTCGATGGCACCACCGCCCGCCGCAGCAGGTAAAAGCCACCCTGTGTCCTTAACCGCCTCCGGACCGCCTAACGCAGGATCGCGGTCCGGAGGCGGCTGTCTCAGGCAGGCATCTACGCGTCATATCGCGAGACTTCCTGTGAACGCTCGTTCACAGGATCGGCAGGTAAGCGAGTGGATCTACAGCCTGCCAGCGGCGATCGCTCGCTTTCAGGCTGTAGATGTGATTATAATTTTTTTTTTACCCCTAACAGGTATATTAGACGCTGTTTTGATAACAGCGTCTAATATACCTGCTACCTGGTCCTCTGGTGGTCCCTTTTGCTTGGATCAACCACCAGAGGACACAGGCAGCTCTGTAATAAGTAGCACCAAACTACACTACACTACACTACACCCCCCTTGTCACTTATTAACCCCTTATTAACCCCTGATCACCCCCCTGTCAGGCTCCATTCAGACGTCAGTATGTGTTTTCTGGATCCACAAAACACATACGGACGTCTACACCCCCCGTCACTTATTAACCCCTGATCACCCCATATACACTCCCTGATCACCCCCCCTGTCATTGATCACCCCCCTGTAAGGCTCCATTCAGACGTCCGTATGTGTTTTGCGGATCAGTGGACTCCATTTTGGAAAGAAGACACCCCAAGGTATTTCGTGATGGGCATAGTGAGTTCATGGAAGTTTTTATTTTTTGTCACAAGTTAGTGGAATATGAGACTTTGTAAGGAAAAAAATATATATATATCATAATTTTCCGCTAAAATTAGTAGAAAAGACCGGCACTCGCTGTAGATGAATCTTTGTATTTATTCAGTCACATATACAGGCAATAAGTGACGCGTTTCGGTGCTACCGCACCTTCAGACTTATTCAAGGAACATCTCATGTTTAAATAGAGCGCCCAAACACAGGGAAATTACATCATACAGAATACCACACCCACCAGTGTTAAATCAAAAACATATGAACAAAACGAAAACACACTTTATAGTGACATTTTTCTGAATTCACTTTATATTATTCCTTCCTTCTTAGGTCCGCTGTAAAAAATATGTAAAGAAAAACAATCTTATTTTTCTTTTCCAAAAGATTTGTTTTTGAAAAAATATATAAAAAAAAAAATTGTCCCCCAAAAATTTTTTGTTGCACAATTGTAATATTTATAGATTGTTATAACTTATTTTCCAAAAGTGAAATTTTATTAGTATTTTTAACAAGGTGATCTAGCAAAGGAAGCTTTGTACATTATATTCACAATTGAATCCACGGGGCTCAATTGTTTGTAGTCGGTGTATCCATTTTCTGCTAACTTGTGACAAAAAATAAAAACTACTTCCGGTTCCGGCGCTGGGATGCAAGCAGCGGAGTGAAGGAGCTCCGGCGCCCGCTCGTCTTCAGACTAGATCCCCACCGAGTGCTTATGTGGGAAATCATTACCAAAGAAGAGTTTCAGGTCTAACTGATCGTGGCGCTTATTGCATGGAGCGGTACCTTTTGAGGAGCGGCAGTATTAAGTCCACCAAGTTGGTCAGCGCGGGAGATTCGCAGGACAAGATGGCGGAGATGGGCGCTCTAACACCTGAGCCGGTGATCGATATTCATGCCGGGGGTGAGTCGCAAGCAGGAGAACTGATGTCACCGCTGGCAAAGGGCATCGATTATAAAGCGCTGGCTATAGAGGTGGCAACTTACCTGGCTCCTGATATCAGGGACACGCTGACGAAAACGCTGTCAGCGTCCCTGCAGCAGCTGCACGAAACGATTCACCAGCATGAGGGCAGATTAGAAGAGTTGGAGCGGAGAACGCAGTCTGTTGAGAGCGACACCGCCAGCCATGCCCGCACCCTAAATGAACTGTCCAAACAAAATGCAATTTTAATGGATAGGGTGGAGGACCTGGAAAACAGGTCGAGACGCAGCAATTTGCGTTTGATAGGCCTGCCAGAGTCTGTAAAAGTAGCAGACTTGAAGGGTCTGTGTGAACTGGATCTGCCACGGGCTTTGGGCCTAGAGGGCCATCATAAGGTGGAGAGAGCACACAGAATTGGACCCACTGGAATAGGGGAGACGCATGGTGCGCCTGTAAAACCTAGGCAAGTAATTATGAAGTACCTTGACTACTGTGATAAAGAAGCCATCTTAAGGGCATTCCGGAATAGGAAAAGCCCTCTCAGAATACAAGGACATAATGTGCTGCTATTTGCAGACTACTCGGCGGCAGTTGCGAAGAAAAGAAGAGAATTCAGTAATGTGTGTTCGCAGCTATATCAAAGAAAAGTCAAATTCCAGCTGTTATATCCAGCAAAACTGCGTGTCACCCATGCGGATGGATCTACAATTATTTTTCATGAGCCGTCGGCGGCAGAAGACATGCTGGACTCTCTTCAGAACAGAGGGCAGGAGAGAGGAGAAGACCGCAGACAGAGGTCCTCATCACCGCAACAGGACTTGAGTGACGGAGAAGGGTGGCAGACGAACTCTCAAGATACTGGGAGAAGACGTCGTGAAAGAGAAGGCCGTTCAGGGACGGACAACAGACGTACTTCCAGGAGAGAGGGGAGATCGTTTCCGAGGAGATGAGTGTACCGGTGATGTTTAAGTTATGGTTTGAACATGACCCGCCACTTGTAGTAGTGGGACCTGTTGCTTAATGGGAATGACTCCTCTGTTATGTTTATGATTATAATTACCACTGGTATTGATGTATGGGGGACCGTACCATTTAGAATGTTTTATCGTTCAAAATAAGCCTGTTTGATAAATGTGATGGTCATCTTGGGGGACAAATGATCATAGGCAATTAACTGTTTGAAGTAGGAGGTCGAGCGGGGGTCGCAACCCAGAAAAAAGGAAGTTCCAATACAACATATATAGTTAGGGGCTGCTCTAACGGTTAGGGACAGGGGGTAAGGGGGGTAGGGAAGGAGAATTTATTTAGAAGTTTTGAAAAAGAGGGGGGAAAAGGGGGAGGGGGAAAAAAAAAAAAAAAGGCATTTGGTAACTTTTGTCCATCTTGAACGTCATTTGAAATCCGGCTACAAGGGTATTGGTTGCGAGGGTAATATAAAATGAAGATCATCTCGTGGAACATAAAGGGGCTGAGGTCTCCCCATAAAAGATGGATGATCCTCAGGCATCTAAAGAAACTCAAGCCTGACATTGTACTTCTACAAGAGACTCATCTTGAGGAGAAGGACTTTGACAGGATGAAGAGGTTATGGGTGGGGGCAGTTTTTGGTTCCTAAGCATGTGATAGGAAGGCAGGAGTTTTGACGTTAACTAATAAGCAGCTCAATCACACGGTAATAGGGCATTCTGCGGATACGAAGGGCAGGTGGACACAGGTTCTGATACAGGTACAGGATACGCAATACAGCATATACAATGTATATGGCCCTAATACTAGCAATGGTGTTTTCTTTAGCGAATTGGAGGCCAAGGTACTAGGGGACGCGACTCCTCATAAAATCATTGGGGGAGATTTTAACTCAGTGGTTAAAGGCGCAGAAGACAGAAAACGAGAAGGTGACAGGGTTGGGACTGATGGGCCACAGGACAATAGGATGCAACCCTTCATGGAGGGAGCGAGTCTGGTAGACCCCTGGCGTCAATTGCATCCGGATGATAGGGGTTTTACATTCTACTCCAGCTCACAGCTCTCGTGGTCGAGGATTGACTATATACTTATTTCACATTCACTTTCATATAGGGTGGAAGGGGCGGAGATTGGCGACTTGGTTCTATCAGATCATGCTCCTGTATCCATAGAATTGTTTGAGTCATTCCCAAGAGGGTTAGATTAGATCTGGCGCTTTCCTTCTCATCTGAGTACAAGGGAAGAGTTTGTAGAAAAGCTATCCATTTGGTGGGAGGAGTTCAAGACTGATAATGAGATTCACTTAGATGATCCGCAGTTGTTCTGGAACACATCAAAGGTGGTGATGAGAGGAAAGATTATGGGGTATATAGGCAATATGAAAAAGAAAGCCCAAAAATCCTTTAGTGAAGCGAGTCAGAAAGTCAGGACAGCGTATTCTAATTTCAGGAGTAACCCGTCAGATATTAACAGACAGGATTGGATCGTCGAGCGACGAAATTTTGAAACATGTGTGAAAGAAAGAGAGTCTCTGAGACAGTCAGGAAATGGAGACCAAGCTTTACAAATATGGTAATAAATCGGGGAAGTTGCTAGCAAACCTAGCTAAGGGAATGAGGAGCCCACAGCATATTGCGTTCCTGGTAGACAAGGAGGGGAAGGGGAGTCATGATCCTGCGGTTATTAGCAACATTGTAGGCTCCTATTATGAAGCCTTATATAAGGATGAAGCAGTGTGTGATCTGACAGATACAATTTTGAATAGAGTGAAACTACCAAAATTGACCGAGGAACAATTACTTAGTCTGAATGCTGACATATCATTACAGGAGTTGCAGGAGGCCATCAGGCACTTGGGTAATTCCAAAGCCCCAGGGCCTGATGGGTTCACAGGGGAATATTTCAAAGCGCTAATACCTCAGGTGTCTGATGTCCTTTTGGAATTATTCAAAGGTGTTTTTCAAGGGCGTATGTCGCTGGATAACGAGAATATGTCATACATTAAGCTACTCCCCAAGCCAGGGAAGGATCCAACGTCACCAGGATCGTATAGGCCTATATCTTTAATCAATGTTGATGCGAAACTGCTGGCCAAGATTGTAGCGGATCGTTTAGCAAAATTTTTGCCCCAATTGATAGGAAAAGAGCAGGTAGGGTTTGTGAAAGGCAGGTCCGCCGTAACCAATATAAGGACTGTCCTGACGGTTCTAGATCGAGTTCAACATCTTCCGGAAGGGGGGAGCATCCAGCCATGCTCACCTTAGATGCGGAAAAGGCATTTGATAATGTCCGGTGGGCATGGCTGGAGGCAGTGTTGGATAAGATGGGATTTAAGGGAGCTTTTAGGGCCTATTTATCTCAAATGTACCGTAACCCGAGAGCAAGGGTATATACACAAGGCTTTTTATCTAAACCCTTTCAACTCCAAAAAGGTACCCGACAGGGATGTCCGCTATCCCCTCTCCTGTTCAATTTAGCTCTAGAACCACTGGCCAGGGAGCTGTGTGACTCAAATTCATTTGAAGGCATCAAGGTTGGAGGGTTTAGGGCAAAGGCAGCCTTGTTCGCGGATGACGTGATATTATTCTTAGCCCGCCCGAAACAGCATTTGGGTAAGATCATGGAATTACTATGTGAATTTGGGAAGTACTCAGGTTATGCAGTGAATAGAAGTAAATGTGAGTTGCTTCCATTAGCCCAGGGAGATGATGGGAAAGATATTGGCACAGAGGAGTTTGGCATTGCTAAACCGGCGACGCAGATTACCTACCTAGGAATCAAAATAGGGAAATCACCACATTCCATTTATAGGCTGAACTACCCGCCTCTATTCGCCAAAATTAAAAAGGATCTGGAAAGGTGGATGAATCTACCCCTATCCTTAATGGGACGTTGTCAATTGATTAAAATGATGGGGGCAGCGAAGCTAATGTACCCTCTGCAGACAATACCTGTTCTCTTGAGACATGCAGATATCAGTGACTTGGAAAAAAATTTCACTAGGTTCTTGTGGAGAGGGAGGAAGCCAAGGATTGCGTTGAAAAAGTTGAAAATTAAGAAGGAGCAAGGAGGGCTTAATTTTCCAGACTTGAGGGGGTATAATATGGCGTGCCTCAGCAGACACTTATTAGATTGGACGAATAAAACTTCGTTTTACTCAAACCTGGGTGTGGAGAGTCAGTTGGCAGCTCCTTGGAAACTGATTTCTCTTCTTCACACTCCGGTGTCAAAACTCCCATATATAGCAAGAAGGTCTCTTATTCTTAGGGATACAATCATTGCTTGGAAAAATGTGAGGAAGCTCTTTGGTCTGTCTTACTTATTCTCAAAATACCTTCCGTTGCAGGGAAATCCTAATTTTCCTCCCGGTTACAGCGAAAAATCTTTTCGAGAGTGGGCAAACAAGGGAATTACAAAGATGGGAGACCTGATGCACGAAAGGGAGGCCAGATGGGCATCAGTGGAAGAGTTAGTAGAAAGATGGGGTCTGCAGAAGCCAGCACAATTCCCGTATAGGCAAGTGCATAGCTATGTGAGGAATATTATAAGAGACATTTCCAAAGAGGGGCAAAAGAATAAATTTGACTCCTTTCTGGGATATAATGGTAGGATGTCGATTTCAGAGATCTATAATATACTTAGGGCAACCTGGGAGGATCAGATGGTAGGCAAACTGTTCAAGAGGTGGGAGGATCAGTTGGAGATAACAGACTTAGCGCCCATCGCGAGGGCAGGTATTCAGGCATTATATCAAGCAGTACCTAATGAGCTGATGAGGGAAACGCAGTTTAAAATTCTACACAGGGCAATATATGGATTTGATTTTCCACCCTCTCAGACTAGACCGGATAGGATAACTGCGTGTCCAAAATGTGGCTCACCAGGAACAGACTTGTTGCATGGTTTATGGTTGTGTCCCAATGTAGCTGGATTCTGGTCTCAGGTGTCCTCATTTATGAAAAAGCTAGGCAATAGGGGGTACCAATTATCACCACAGTTGGTCATATTTCAGGCTGAAGACAAAGAAACATCTGGTGATGACAGGGATAGGGAAAGGAAGGGACTATCTGTTCTGGGACACAAGGTTCTGCTTGAGGCAAAACGGTGCCTATTGACGCACTGGCTGATGGTGACTGTCCCCAGTGCAGAGATGTTACAGAGCCGATTGAAACAGATATTTCTTATAGAATGGAAGGATGCGATTACCAGAAAGGAGAAAGTAGGTAAAAAGTGGTATAAAGTGTGGAGGAGCTTTATGATGCAGTACATCAGTAGTGCGGAATATCCCACTTTGTTGGGACCTTTTAAACTCACTGCCTGGTACCTACAGGAAGATCTAAAGGGACGATTGGGTACATTGAAAGTGTGATAATACACGCGAGTAGTCTTATGCAATGAGAATGCAGAACAAACAATAAAGAAAAAAGAACTGCTGTAGCTTTAGTCTCTAGTAGTCGGGATGATCAAGATGGACAAAAAATAGGAGGGGGGGGGAGGGGCGTTTCTGGGGAAGAAATAAAGGGATCATTAATAATATATGTTTATACAGCCGTTAGATATATGGGGATTGTTATTCTCTAAATTTTGCAGGGGCAATTGATTTGTCTCAATGTTGGATATGTCAGTTATTTATGGATGTAGGGGGGGGGGGGAGGGGGGATGGGAAAATAAAAGGGAAAAATTTGGGAGAGGTACATGTATTCCGTGAAGGATTGATGTTTTTGATATCTTGACTGACAATGGCTCTTTTTGTAATCTGTAACTGTCTACATGTGCTTTTCCTTTAATAAAAGTCTATTTAAAAAAAAAAAAAACTTCCATGAACTCACTATACCCATAAGTGAATACCTTAGGGTGTCTACTTTCCGAAATGGGTTCATTTGTGGGGGTTTTCTACTGTCTGGGCATTGTAGAACCTCAGGAAACATGACAGGTGCTCAAAAAGTCAGAGCTGCTTCAAAAAGCGGAAATTCACATTTTTGTATCATAGTTTGTAAACGCTATAACTTTTACCCAAACCATTATTTTTTTTATCAAAGACATGTAGAACAATACATTTAGAGAAAAATGTATATATAGATGGGGTTTTTTTGCAAAATTTTACGACTGAAAGTGAAAAATTTAAATTTTTTTGCAAAAATTTCAGTAAATTTCGATTAATAACAAAAAAAGTTAAAATGTCAGCAATGAAATACCACCAAATGAAAGCTCTATTAGTGAGAAGAAAAGGAGGTAAAATTCATTTGGGTGGCAAGTTGCATGACCGAGCAATAAACTGCGAAAGTAGTGTAGTGCAGAATTGTAAAAAGTGGTCTGGTCATTAAGGGTGTTTAAGCTAGGCGGGCTGAGGTGGTTAAGTACCAGAAAGAGGTTGTGTCATGAAGAGGTTAAAAATACAGTACTCAATGCAATAATAATGTCCAATTGTGCATAGAAGTGGACTCATCAACTAATCGTTGATTCCACTGTAAGGGTTATCAGAAAATAATCTATTGCTTAAATCACATATTTAAGTTAAACATATGTTTAAAGCTTAAAGGGTTTTGGTTATCAGAAAAATGGGTATTAACCTGGTTGACATTAGCGATGTGCTAATTTCAGCTGAACATAACTATATTAGTCCCATGTCACTATGTGCCACCGTTATTTAGAAAAAATGAACTTTTATAATATGCAAAGGGAGGGTTGCTCCTGCTCCTAGAGGCTCTGTTCACTTACCTCTTTCTAGGGATCGACCGATATTGATTTTATTAGAGCCGATACTGATATTCTGTGAACTTTCAGGGCAATAACTATACCAATATTCTGAGCATTTTCATTTTAGAAAAAAAAGATAAAAATCCTACACAAATATGCTGTTAAATTAACATGTTTATTGTTAACATTTAGCTTTTTTTGTAAATCTTTTTTCATTGGTGATATGGGTCAAATAAAAAAAATATAAAAGAAAAAAGTGGTCCAATAATTTTTTTTTTTTTTTTTTTATAAATCTCAGTCAAAAAGGTAACTAACAAGAACAACGTTCAACAATTCACCCCCCACCAAAACAGGTTGACACGTTTCGAACTGTAGCGTTCTTAGACCTATTTCAAATGGGCGTCATGTTTTTGGGCCGGATAAGATGCGGGTGCGTCGCAGGAATTGCAAAAGATTTTAATGCGTTTTGCAAGCGCGTGAGAAAAATCTGCATGTTTGGTACCCACAGAAGTTCGGTTTTGGGTTAGGTGTTGTGTAGATTTTATTATTTTCGATTATAACATGGTTATAAGGGAAAACAATAGCATTCTTAATACAGAATGCATAGTACAATAGGGCTGGAGGGGTTAAAAAAATAAAAATAATTTAACTCTCCTTCATCCACTTGTTCGCGCAGCCCGGCTTCTCTTCTGTCTCCATCTATGCTGTGCAGTAGGAATAGGACCTTTGATGAAGTCCCTGCGCTCATCACATGGTCCATCACATGATCCATCACCATGGAGACAGATGAAGATAGAAGAGAAGCCAGGCAGCGGGAACAAGTGGATTAAGGTGAGTTAAATTATTTCTATTTTAACCCCTCCAGCCCTATTGTACTATGCATTCTGTATTAAGAATGCTATTATTTTCCCTTATAAATATGTTATAAAGGTAAAAAAAATAATGATCGGGTCCCCCATCCCAATAGTCTCCTACCAACCGTGCGTGAAAGTCGCACCGCATCCGCACTTGCTTGCGATTTTCACGCAGCCCCATTCACTTCTAAGGGGTCTGCATTGCGTGAAAAAATGCACAAAATAGAGCATGCTGCGATTTTTACGCAAAGCACGTGATGCTTTAAAAATCACTGCTCACGTGCACAGCCCCATAGAAATGAACGGGTCCCTATTCAGTGAGGGTGCAATGCGTTCACCTCACATTGCACCCGCGCGGAAATCTCGCCCGTGTGAAAGAGGCCTTAGGCCACTTTCACACTTGCAGCAGAGAAATCCGGCAGGCAGTTCCGATCCGGCAAACTGATTGCATTTTAAGACTGATCAGGATCCTGATCAGTCTTAAAAATGCATTGCAAGAACGGATCCGTCTGTCTGTCTATTTGTCATACGGACAAACGGATCCCTTTCCATTTTTTGTTTTTACATTTTTACCGGTCTGAGCATACGGAACAGAACCGGCATTCTGGTATTTTGAATGTCGACTCCGGCACTAACACATTCCTATGGAAAAAAAATGGCATTCAGGCAAGTCTTCAGGTTTTTTTTTTGTCCCGAGATAAAACCGTAGCATGCTGCAGTTTTATCTTTGGCCCGATCATTCAAAAAGACAGCACTGAAGACATCCTGAACGGATTTCTCTCCATTCAGAATGCATGGGAATAAAAGTGATCAGTAGAGTTGAGCGGACACCTGGAAATGACTTTAAATAACATAAAACACGTAAAAATAAAACATAATCTTGCTCTAGGAGGCCAAAGATCCATATAGAATAGGAGGTTGAGGAGGCAGTGGATGTGGCTGTGTAGGTGGAGGATGAGGAGGTAGCCTACACTGGTTTTATTTTTTATCTTTTGTTTAAATTAGGGTACACCCCAATACATTGGGAAACATAACCTGTTATAACCTCCTCCAGCCGTGCTAAACAAACGTTCAGACAATACATTGACTGCAGGGTAGACCATCACCTCCAAGGCGTAAAGGGCAAGCTCAGGCCATGTCCCCTATTTGGAGACCCAGAAGTTGAGAGGGGCAGAACCATCATTCAGTACATGTAGGCGTGTGCACACATACTGCTCCACCATGTTGCATAAATACTGCCTCTTGCTAAGACGTTCCATATCAGCTTGTGGTGCTGGTTGTTGTGGCGTGCTGACAAAGCTTTTCCACATTTCAGCCATGCTAACCCTGCCTTCTGAGGTACTGGTGGTGCCCTAGCTGTGTTGGCGACCTCTTCCTCCTCTTCTGCCTTCACCTTGTGCTTCCACTGTGCCCCCGATGTCAGGTGGGAATGCCACCAGCAGCGCGTCTACCAGTGTGCGCTTGTAAGCGCGCATCTTACGATCACGCTCCAGTGACGGAATTACGGACGGTACGTTGTCCTTGTAACAGGGATCCAGCAGCGTGGCCGACCAGTAATCAGCACAAGTTTGAATGTGGGCAACTCAGCGGTCGTTGCGGAGACACTGCAGCATGTAAATCGCTCATGTGTGCCAGGCTGCCCAGAGGCAACGAAAAGCTGTCTGCTGTGGGAGGTATATCATCTGTGTCCTCTGTATCCCCCCCACCCACGCACCAGTGATGGCCATGAGGTAGTCTGGGTGCCACTCTGCTGTGAACATGGTTCCTCCTCCATCTCCTCCTCCTCCAGAACTGTGCCCTGGCTGGACAATTGTGTACCTGGTGTTTGTGGGTGCAGGAAGTCACTCTCAGAGCCACTTGTGAATAACTGGCCGGAAACCCTATGAAATGATCCCTATTCCTCCTCCTCCTGAGCCACATCCCTTTCCATCATTGCCAGAAGCAATTTTTCAAGGAGGCATAGAAGTGGGATAGTAACACTGAACTGCATTATCTCCACTGGCCATGTTGGTGGAGTACTAGAAACAGCACAACAAGGAACATTGGGCCTCCATGCGAGACCTGTCATTGGAGGTAAAGTGGTGCTGTTCCGCAGATCACCTGCTGCTGCTCACACAGTCTGGCCAGCATGTGCAAGGTGGCGTTCCACCTTGTGGGCACGTCGCATATGAGGCGGTGAGCAGGAAGGCCTAAGTTACGCTGCAGCACTGACAGGCGAGCAGCAAAAGGGTGACAACACAAAAAAAAGTGTGAAAAACTGAAAATATGTCATATTCTAGGTTCTTCAAAGTAGCCACCTTTTGCTTTGATTACTGCTTTGCACACTCTTGGCATTCTCTTGATGGGCTTCAAGAGGTAGTCACCTGAAATGGTTTTCACTTCACAGGTGTGCCCTGACAGGTTTAATAAGTGGGATTTCTTGCCTTATAAATGGGGTTGGGACCATCAGTTGCGTTGTGGAGAAGTCAGGTGGATACACAGCTGATATTCCTACTGAATAGACTGTTAGAATTTGTATTATGGCAAGAAAAAAGCAGCTAAGTAAAGAAAAACGAGTGGCCATCATTACTTTAGGAAATGAAGGTCAGTCAGTCCGAAAAATTGGGAAAACTTTGAAAGTGTCCCCAAGTGCAGTGTCAAAAACCATTAAGTGCTACAAAGAAACTGGCTCACATGCGGACCGCAACAGGAAAGGAAGACCAAGAGTCACCTCTGCTGCGGAGGACAAGTTCATCCGAGTCACCAGCCTCAGAAATCGCAGGTTAACAGCAGATCAGATTAGAGACCAGGTCAATGCTACACAGAGTTCTAGCAGCAGACATCTCTAGAACAACTGTTAAGAGGAGACTGTGTGAATCAGGCCTTCATGGTAGAATATCTGCTAGAAAACCACTGCTAAGGACAGGCAACAAGCAGAAGAGATTTGTTTGGGCTAAAGAACACAAGGAATGGACATTAGACCAGTGGAAATCTGTGCTTTGGTCTGACAAGTCCAAATTTGAGATCTTTGGTTCCAACCACCGCGTCTTTGTGCAACGCAGAAAAGGTGAACGGATGGACTCTACATGCCTGGTTCCCATGCATGGAGGAAGAGGTGTGATGGTGTGGGGGTGCTTTGCTGGTGACACTGTTGGGGATTTATTCAAATTGAAGGCATACTGAGCCAGCATGGCTACCACAGCATCTTGCAGCGGCATGCTATTCCATCCGGTTTGCATTTAGTTGGACCATCATTTATTTTTCAACAGGACAATGACCCCAAACACACCTCTAGGCTGTTGTAAGGGCCATTTGATCATGAAGGAGAGCGATTGGGTGCTGCGCCAGATGACCTGGCCTCCACAGTCACCGGACCTGAACCCATTCGAGATGGTTTGGGGTGAGCTGGATCGCAGAGTGAAGGCAAAAGGGCCAACAAGTGCTGAGCATCTCTGGGAACTCCTTCAAAACAGTTGGAAGACCCTTTCAGGTGACTACCTCTTGAAGCTCATCAAGAGAATGCCAAGAGTGTGCAAAGCAGTAATCAAATCAAAAAGGTGGCTACTTTGAAGGACCTAGAATATGACATATTTTCAGTTGTTTCACACTAATTTGTTATGTATATAATTCCACATGTGTTAATTCAAATGTTCATAGTCATGAAAATAAAGAAAACTCTTTGAATGAGGTGTGTCCAAACTTTTGGTCTGTGTGTATGTATATGTATATGTATATACACACACACACAAATATATATACACACACACACACACACACACTGTTATATGTAATATATATACCTCTTACATCATAAAACTGTATATGTATAATAGTATATGAGGTATATAAGGTGCGTAGGTTGTAGGTAAACTGTATATATCTACTATGACGGCGCACGTATATATATTATTACCATAGCATAAGCGTATAGTGAATCTGACTGTAATCTCGGCATGCACTCTGGTTCTCCACTCTGCCCTACACTGACCACTTTCCCGCCTCTAACGATGTCAGCGTCGCCTACAGACTTCCGTTCGGGGACGTTCCAGGCAGACACGCCCACACGCGTAATCTCTCCTATACTCACGCGATAGTTGGCACTGGCAGACAAGACATGGCGGGCAAGCGAGGTGTAAGCATTAATCGGCAATATAGATGCCGATAACTTGCAAAAACATGAATATCGGCCAAACCGATAATCGGTGGATCCCTACCTCTTTCCACGCCCTTCTACACTTGATTGACAGGACCA
Source organism: Bufo gargarizans (assembly GCF_014858855.1). Taxonomy (NCBI): domain Eukaryota; kingdom Metazoa; phylum Chordata; class Amphibia; order Anura; family Bufonidae; genus Bufo; species Bufo gargarizans. The sequence goes on along the minus strand of NC_058086.1, from coordinate 77,485,952 downwards.
GGCCAGTGATTGTCTGTCTGGCGGGGCAATCTCGCGCCTGCGCCATCACGTTCAGTATTCGGCACAGGCGCAGTTAAGAAGGGACATTCACCGACAGCCGGCTACCTCACTGTGCCTGCGTTGAATACGTCACAGTAAGGAAGCCGCCTGCCAGCGAACATCCTTCCTTCACTGCGCCAGCACCGAATACTGAATGGGATGGCGCAGGCACGAGATTTCCCTGACAGACAGGAGACCAAAGCTGGCCTGGCCTTTTCAATCACGTGTTTAAGAGCATGGAAAGAGGTAAGCAAACAGAGCCTCAAGGAGCAGGTGCAATGCCCCCCCCCCTGCTCCTAGAGGCTCATTTGAATATTGTAAAAAAGTTTGATTTTCTGAATAACGGCGGCACATAGTGACATGGGACTAATATAGATATGTTCAGCTGACATTAGCACATCACTAATGTCAGCCAGCTTGATACCCATTTTTCAGGTGACAGAAACCCTTTAACTCCATAAGGACCCTGACATTTTTTTCACCTTAAGGACCAGGGCTTTTTTTTTTTTTTTTTTTAGCAAATCTGACATGTGTCATCACTTTATGTGGTAATAACTTTAAAACTTATCCAGGCCATTCTGAGGATGTTTTCTCATCACATATTGTACTTCATGACAGTGGTAAAATGGAGTTTAAAAAAAAAGCATTTATAAAAAAAAAAAAAAAAAAGCATCCACACATTCTCCCAAAATTTTAAATAAATTCCAAATTTCTATTTCTTTACTTTTATAATAGATAAATAATAACTATTTTTAAAAGGTATTATTAACATTTTCCATATGTCTACTTCATGTTCGGATCATTTTGTAAATGCCATTTTATTTTTTAGGGACGTTAGAAGGCTTTAGTTTAGAAACAAATCTTGAAAAATTTCTGTTTCTGAAACAAAAAGTGTGTTTTAAAAAAAAAAAAAAAAAAAGAAGAAGGACCAGTTCAGGTCTGAAGTCACTTTGTGAGGCTTACATAATAGAAACTGTGACGAATACCGTAGCCCAACTGACGTCAAATACGTAGAGCCAGCGAGATGCGGTATAGTCACTGGTTACCAAGGCTTGACGTTACACAGTACCTGAGGAGCAGGTAAGGTCAGCTTGGTACAGTTTTCACAGAAACATAGAATGTGTCAGAGATAAGAATCATTTGGCCCATTTAGTCTGCCCAATATACTGAATACTATGAATAGCCCGTGGCTCTATTTAATATGAAGGGTGGCCTTATGCCTATCCCATGCATGCTTAAACCCCTTCACTGTATTTGCAGCTACCACTTCTGCAGGAAGGCTATTCCATGCATCCACTACTCTCTCAGTAAAGTAATACTTCCTGATATTAGTTTTAAATTAGCGGGGCCAAGTTTTAAAAGTATGTCCTCTTGTAGCAGTTTTTCTTCTTTTAAGCATTCTCTTCTCTTTTACCTTGTTAATTAAATTTAGGCTACTTTCACACTTGCGCTTGATCGGATCCGTTCTGATCGGATCCGATCATATCCATGCAGACGGCAGCTCCGTTCAGTACGGATCCGTCTGCATTAATAACTTAGAAACATTTCTAAGTGCGCAAGATGCCTGAGCGGATCCGCCCAGACTCCCAACGCAGAGTCAATGGGAGACGGATCCGCCCGAAGATTGAGCCATATGGTGTCATCCTCAAGCGGATCCGTTCCCACCAACCTACAACGCAAGTCCGAACGGATCCGCTCGCCTCCGCACGGCCAGGCGGACAGCCGAACGCTGCAAGCAGTGCTCAGCTGTCCGCCCAGCCGCGCGGAGGCGAGCGGAGCGGAGGCTGAACGCCGCCAGACCGACGCAGTCCGTGCGGATCCGCTCCATTCAGACTGCATCAGGGCTGGACGGAGGCGTTCGGGTCCGCTCGCGAGCTCCTTCAAACAGAGCTCACGAGCGGACCGACGAACGCTAGTGTGAAAGGAGCCTTATGTATTTAAAAGTTTCTATCATATCCCCTCTGTCTCGTCTTTCTTCCAAGCTATACATGTTAAGGTCCTTTAACCTTTTCTGGCAAGTTGTATATTGCAATCCATGTACTAGTTTAGTAGCTCTTCTCTGAACTCTCTTCAAAGTATCAATGTCCTTCTGGAGATATGGTCTCCAGTACTGCGCACAATACTCCAAATGAGGTCTCACTAGTGCTCTGTAGAGCGGCATGAGCACCTCCCTCTTTCTACTGGTAATTCCTCTCCCTATACACCTAAGCATTCTGCTAGCATTTCCTGCTGCTCTATGACATTGTCTGCCTACCTTTAAGTCTTCTGAAATAATGACCCTTAAATCCCTTTCCTCAGATACTGAGGTTAGGACTGTATCACTGATTTTATATTCTGCTTTTGGGTTTTTACGCCAGCATTATCTTACACTTATCAACATTAAATTTTAGTTACCAGATATCTGACCATTACTCTAGCTTTCCTAAATCCTATTCCATTTGGTGTATCCCTCCAGGAACATCAACCCTGTACTAAATCTTTGTGTTATCAACAAAAAGATACACCTTACCATCGAGGCCTTCTGCAATTTCGCTGATAAAGATATTAAACAATATGGGTCCCAGAACAGATCCCTGAGGTACCCCACTGGTAACAAGACCATGGTCTGAATATACTCCATTGACTACAACCCTCTGTTGTCTGTCCCTCAGCCACTGCTTAATCCATTCAACAAAATGGAAGTCCAAGCTCAAAGACTGCAATTTACTGATAAGCCTTCTATGTGGGACCGTCATCTATTATTTTAGTCACCCAATCAAAAAAAAAATATAAGATTAGTTTGACATGATCTCCCTGAAGTAAACCCATGCTGTTGTTCATCTTTCAATCCATGGACTTCTCCTGTCCACACGGGCACAGAGAGGCAACAAGCTGAGGGAGCCTTTTCACTGCCCCAGTGAAACAGCGCTTCCTCAGCCCCTGGAAGACTGCTTCTCGTTTGATATAAGCCCGGTCCGCTAACAGGATTATATAGGGTGAAAAAAACAACCCGCAGTTGTGTATAACTATGCCAAAACACGGACGTGGGAATTAGTGATAGAGATACCAGACAACACAAGATTACATTATATAATTTAACCCTTTCATGCCCAAGGGTCATTGATGCCCCAGTGTCCAGGTCAAATTTTACAAATTTGACATGAGTCACTTTATGTGGTAATAGCTTTGGAAAACGTATTTATCCAAGCCATTCTGAGATTGTTTTCTCGTGACACATTCTACTTCATGACAGTCATAAATTTGAGTCAATATATTTCACCTTTATTTATAAATACCAAAAATGTAGAAAAATTCACAATTTTCTAAATTTCAATTTCTCTGCTTTTAAGACAGAAAGTGATTCCTCATAAAACATTACTTAACATTCCCCATATGTATACTTTATGTAGGCATCATTTTGGAAATGTCATTTTATTTTATTTTTTATATCATGTGATATATTTATAAAGACGGTCATTACGGACGTGGTGATACATAATGTGTAGTTATTTTTTTTTTTTTTTTAAATCAAGTCTTACTTGGATCTTGAAGATCCAGTGGGGCTTATTTCTGTACTATACTTTGCAATGCTTTTGCATTGCAAAGTATAAGGGCTGTTTCACACGAGCGGATGCCGTGCGTGGCATCCGCTCCGTGAAAGAGTGCCAAGACCCGATGCAGACAGCAGAGGCACAGAGCAATAACATGACTGATAATGCTCCGTGCCTCTCTGTGATCTCTTTACTACGAAATCACAGTGACAACTGTGATTTCGTAGTAAAGAGGTCACATAGAGGTACGGAGCATTATCAGTCATGTTAATGCTCCGTGCCTCTGCAGTCTGCATCGGGTCTTGGCACTCTTTCACGGAGCGGATGTCACGCGCGGCATCCGCTCGTGTGAAACAGCCCTAATACTATCAAATGTCCTGTAGATGGCAACACTGGACGCTTTTGCAAAGCGTCCGGTTGCCATGGCAACCATCGGGCACTGCCATCACAGCGCAAAAGACCCGATGGTTGAGAGAGTGAGCCCCTCCCTCTATTAACCCCATAGATGCCGCTGCATATATGGGGGTTACAGCATAGTGTCATCATACAGCTGACACTCACTGCTGATGTCGGCGGCTCAGGAATGGAGCCGCCGAAATCAAATAAAGCAGGGTGACCGTATCGGGGCAGGGGGCACAGATAGGGGCAGCGCTGTAAAGGGGGGCACGGCCAGCATGGAGGGGGCACATTTGGGGGCAGGATCCGCATGAGGGGAAGCCGGAGGCAGGGCTCACAGGAGGGGTGGGGGGTTAGAGGCGCACAGGAAGGGGGCACAAATCGGGGGGGCTTCAGGACACATTTCCCGATTCCAGGCTCTGATCTGCAGAGCGTAGATCAGAGCCTGGAACAGGCACTGTTTCACTGCTGCGATCCAACTAACCAATCGGATCGATTGCCGGCAAGGGACCACTCTGATTGGTCCCTTGCCAGCATTACTGAACTGTATGCTGTCCCTGGTGTCCTGGTACGCCCTGATGTCCTGGTACTTAAGGATCTGTACATCCTGTTTAGTTCCGATCACCGCCACGCAGAACTGGGTGCCTGCTCAATCGCTGTGTCAGCGATCGCAGCAAACAGCAGGTCAATTCAGACCTGTGGTTTGCTGCGTTTCTGGTTTATTCAGGTCTCTGAGGATCCAATAACCTGGAACAGGATGGTGACCAGTGGTGTGATAATACACCACCAATCACCACCCTGCAATCCTGAGAGGTGATTGTGACATCACCTCTCAGGATCGGCTCTGATTGGCTGCAGGGGTGGGCAGTTCAAATTATATCAGTGCTCCTCTCCTCCTCCTTTCTGTGTCCGGGAGCACAGAGCCAGCACCCCCTTCTGACCCTCCACAGTGCCATCTGACGGCTGATCAGCGAGTTAGAATTTCTATTTTTTCAAATTTTTTGCCTTTTTAAAAATAATAAAAATTGTATTTTTTGTTAGGTTTAGGGCAAGTACGTGAACACCCATACCCCAACACACACGCACACCAAATAAAGATTTCCACACACACACACACTGTTCGCGGCCGAGGAGGCATACGCCCAGCTTGCCTCCGACTCAGTCTCAGTGACGACGAGGATGACCCCACTTTCCTTTTGTCATCAACGTCCTTATCATCGCGTGATGAGCCCCCAAGGCGATGGAGACGCCATGGGGCGGAGCAAGGGGACTGCCATGCTAGGGAGCCTAAGGGCCACACTAGTACAAGAAGCTCTGGGGCTCGTACTAGTTTTCCGGCCCACCAGTTAAGTCCACTGGAGCCCCCTACCGGTGAACTTGCATGGTGTACCCCAGAGCATTTTGAGCCTGCGATTCCTGATTTTGTTGGCCAACAAGGAATCCAGATTCGCACAGTGGGCTACACTGAATATAAATATTTTAGTCTTTTTTTCAGTGACCACTTTGTGAATCTGATGATTGAGAAAACTAACTTGTTCGCCCAACAGTTCATTGCTCAAAACCCGGAATCCTTTTTTAGCTAGGGCAAGTGGCAGGAATCCGGTCAGTGCAGCCGAGATGAGGAGGTTTTGGGGACTTGTGATGCACATGAGCCTAGTCAAAAAACCTAGTGTCAGGCATTACTAGAGTGGGGATGTTCTCTACCAGACCCCACTTTACATACGGCGATGATACGTACCCTGTTTGAGGCCATCCGGAAATACCCCCAAGGTGATCATGCCTATGACTGCCTGTACAAATTCAGGCCTGTCATCGATCACTTTGGAGCAAAACTTATGTACCTAGAAGGGAGGTCGCGGTTGACTAGTCTCTCATTGCTTTCACAGGGAGACTCATCTTCCACCAGTATGTTCCCTCAGGGTACACTTACAAGTTTCGTGTGTACGAGGGGCGAGATTCCCGTATTCAACCCCCAGATTGTCCCCCCACTCTGGGCGTTAGCGGGAAACTTGTGTGGGACCTTATGCACACACTGCTAGATAAGGGTAACCACCTGTACGTGGATAACTTTTATACTAGTATCCCCTTGTTCCAGTCCCTCGCCGCCGGATCCACGTCCACTTGTGGGACCGTGTGGAAAAATCAACGTGGCCTCCCTACCCACCCCCTTCAGGTACCTATCCCCAGGGGTGCAACCCATTCCCTTACCAGTGGAAACCTTGCTGGTCAGATACAAGGACAAGAGGGATGTCCTTGTACGGTCCACAATTCACGGTAACAGTATCACCATTGTCCATGTGCGAGGTACCACACTTCCATGGAGTACTAAATTTATAATCCTCTTCCCCAATTTTAATTTCATTTAGCCACTGACAATCAGGGGGGGAAAAAATGGTTCTCAGACTTGACACTTTTTTTCAAAAATATAAATTTTGCTAAACAAAACAAAAAAAACTAAAAAAAAAGCGGACAAATTGGGTATCGCCAGGTCTGTAAGAATCTGCTCTTTAAAAATATCCCATGATCATAGCCCTCAAATGAACACTGTTAAAAAGAAAAAAAATCTTTAAAAAAATGGTGCAAAAACAGCTATTTTTGGGCAAATTTTCAATTTTTATCGTTTTTTTTTTTTTTTTTCAGTAACAAAGAAAAGGGTTAACAGCCAAACAAAACTTTTTATTACCCTGATTCTGCATTTTACAGAAAGAAACACCCCATATGTGTTTGTAAACTGCTGTATGACCAAACGGCAGGGCACAGAAGGAAAGGAACGCCGTATGGTTTCTGGAAGGCAGATTTTAATGGCCTTTTTTTGGCGTACCATGTCCCATTTGAAGCTCCCCTGATGCACCCCTAGAGTAGAAACGCAGTAAAAGCGACCCCATCTAAGAAACTACGCCCCTCAAGGTATTCAAAACGGAACAGTTTATGGCAAATGGAGATTAAATTTCAGAATTTCTATTTTTGGTAACCGTGCCTCACAAAAAAGTAATATAAAGCAACCAAAAATTATATGTACCCTAAAAATAGTCCCAACAAAACTGCCACCTAATCCCATAGTTTCCAAAATGGGGTCACTTTTATGGAGTTTCTACTCTAGGGGTGCATCAGGGGGGCTTCAAATGGGACATGGTGTAAATAAACCAGTCCAGCAAAATCTGCCTTCCAAAAACCACACAGTGCACCTTTCCCTCTATGCCCTACCGTATGCCCGTACAGTAGTTTACGGCCAGATATGGGGTGTTTCTGCAAACTACAGAATCAGAGCAATAAATATAGCGTTTTGTTTAGCTGTTAACCCTTGCTTTGTTACTGGAAAAATGTTATTAAAATTGAAAATTTGACAAAAAAAAGTTGAAATTCTCAAATTTCATCTCCATTTGCCAATAACTCTTGTGGAACACCTAAAGGGTTAACGTTTGTAAAATCAGTTTTGAATACCTTGAGGGGTGTAGTTTCTAGAATGGGTCATTTTTGGGTGGGTTCTATTATGTAAGCCTCACAAAGTGACTTCAGACCTGAACTGGTGCCTAAAAAGTAGGCTTTTGAAAATGTCTTAATTTCAAGATTTGCATCTAAAAGTCTAAGCCTTGTAACATCCCCAAAAAATAAAATGGCATTCCCAAAATGATTCAAACATGAAGTAGACATATGGGGAATGTAAAGTAAAAACTATTTTTGTAGGTATTACTATGTATTATAGAAGTAGAGAAATTGAAACTTGGAAATTTGCAAATTTTTCCAAATTTTGGGAAAATATGGTTTGTTTTTATAAATAAAAATTACTTTTTTTGACTCCATTTTACCAGTGTCATGAAGTACAATATGTTATGAAAAAATAATCTCAGAATGACCTGGATAAGCCAAAGCGTTTTAAAGTCATCACTACATAGTGACACTAGTCAGATTTGCAAAAAATGGCCTGGTCCTTAAGGTGAAATATGGCCGTGTCCTTAAGGGGTTAAACAGAGCAAAAAATAAATGTCATTTTACCAAATGAATAAGATACACAAATCAGGGGGCACACCTAATAAGATATGGAGTGCAAAGGGTGGTGAAAAAACCATAGAACAATATCAACTGACCCAAGAGAGTCATAAGAACCACCCCGTATATGCACATCCGACAATCCAAAATTATGAAAAATATAAATTTTATTAGACACACCAACAAATGCACATTAAAAATTGTATACAATTAGAGCAAAGTGCGGTGTACAATGAATATAACCGACACATACAGGTCCACTAAGACCCCACAAATAAGCATATATATTATGAACCAGCACGTAGATGTTCCATATCAAGCATAAAGATAATATAAGATAAGGTAAGACCATTAGAAATGCAAACAAACCAAAATGAAGTCTGAATAAAAAAGTGTCAAACCTAAATAGACCGCTGGTATAGTGGACCTGTAACAATAAGAATGCATCCAACGCGTATCGCCGGAGCAATCCGACTTCCTCGGTAGGGACCACTATGTCCCCTTAAGGACTCGGCCCTATGTCCCCTTAAGGACTCGGCCCTATGTCCCCTTAAGGACTCGGCCCTATGTCCCCTTAAGGACTCGGCCCTATGTCCCCTTAAGGACTCGGCCCTATGTCCCCTTAAGGACTCGGCCCTATGTCCCCTTAAGGACTCGGCCCTATGTCCCCTTAAGGACTCGGCCCTATGTCCCCTTAAGGACTCGGCCCTATGTCCCCTTAAGGACTCGGCCCTATGTCCCCTTAAGGACTCGGCCCTATTTCCTACTTCATGACACTGGTAAAATGGAGTAAAAATAAAATAAAATAAAACATTTTTATTTATAAAAAAATACAAAATGTACCCAAATTTTTGAAAAATTTGCAAATTTCCAAGTTTTAATTTCTCTACTGCTATAATACATAGTAATACCTCCAAATATAGCTATTAGTTTACATTCCCCATATGTCTACTTCATGTTTGGATCATTTCGGGAATGCCATTTTATTTTTGGGGGACGTTACAAGGCTTAGAAGTTTATATGCAAATCTTGAAATTTTCATAAACCCACTTTTTAGGGACCAGTTCAGGTCTGAAGTCACTTTGTAAGGCTTACCCAATAGAAACCACCCAAAAGTGACCCAATTCTAGAAACTACACCCCTCAAGGTATTCAAAACTGATTTTACAAACATTATTAACCCTTTAGGTGTTCCCCAAGAGTAGATGGAAAATGGAGATGAAATTTCAAATCTTTGCCAAAATATTCCATTTTAATCCATTTTTTCCCACCAACAAAGCAAGGGTTAATAGCCAAACAAAACTCTATATTTATTGCCCTGACTCTGCGGTTTACAGAAACACCCAATATGTGGTCATACACCACTCTACGGCCCCACGTCAGGGCGTAGAGGGAAAGGAACGCCGTGTGGTTTTTGGAAGGCAGATTTCGTTGGACTGGTTTATTTACACCATGTCCCATTTGAAGCCCCAGATGCACCCCTAGAATATAAACTCCAAAAACATAACCCAATTTTGGAAACTACGGGATAAGGTGGCAGTTTTTTTGGTACTATTTTAGGGTACATATGATTTTTGGTTGCTCTATATTACACTTTTTGTGAAGCAAAGTAACAAAAAATAGAAATTCTGAAATTTCATCTCCATTTGCCATTGACTCTTGTGGAACACTTAAAGGGTTAACAAAGTTTGTAAAATCAGTTTTGAATACCTTGAGGGGTGTAGTTTCCTAAATGAGGTCACTTTTTGGAGTTTCTACTCTAGGGGTGCATCAGGGGGGCTTCAAAATGGGACATGGTGTCAAAAAACAAGTCCAGCAAAAACTGCCTTCCAAAATCCATATGGCATTCCATTCCTTCTGCGCCCTGCTGTGCGCCCGTACAGAGGTTTACGACCACATATGGGGTCTTTCTGTAAACTAAAGAATCAGAGCAATAAATATTGTTTTGTTTGGCTGTTAACCCTTAAATACCTGTTTTGGCACAGATTTTATTTTTTATTATTTACAACGTTCATCTGACAGATTAGATCATGTACTATTTTTATAGATCAGGTTGTTACGGACGCAGGGATACCTTATATGTTTACTTTTTTACATTTATTTAAGTTTTACACAATAATATTTTTGAAACAAAAAGTCATTTTAACCGCCTCCCGACCATGTAACGCACGGATGCGTCCGGGAGGTGGTCAATTCATTCCTCCTGGACGCATCCGTGCGTCATCTCGCGAGACGTGAGATTTCGGACTGAGCCGGCCCGCGCATGCGCATCGCGGGCCGGCAAATGAACGAGAACAATTTTGTCACCAGCCTGCCAGCCAATGATCGTGGCTGGCAGGCTGGCGATTTTAAAAATGACAAATCACAAGCCATCTAACACATCATATTAGTAAATATGATGTGTTAAATGGCTTCCCTGCTCCTCTGCTGGTCCTTTTGGTCAGTTGGTTCCAGCAGAGGAGCAGGCTTCACAGTGAGTAGCACCAAACACCACACATAGCCCCAGATCACCCCCCTACATCCCAATTAACCCCTTGATCACCCCTTCTTGCCCCTGTCAATCACTAGTGAAAGGGAAAAAAGTGATCAGTGTAAACTCTCACTTTTTTTTTTTCAGTGGTATTGACTGTTAGGTTTTAGGATAGTTTAGGCCCCTTGGTTAGGTAGTTTAGCGATCGTTTAGCGCCCAGCCCACCGCACCGCAGTCACTTATTCGCCGATTAGCGTATCGCTAATCAGCATTTGTACTTTTATGGTATCTGTAAGTGATCAAAACTGATCACAGTCAGATCTATAATAGTATTTGTGTCACCTTCGTTCGCCCTCCACCCAAAACGCAGTGTTTGCCCGATCAGGCCTGATCGGTCGCCCACATGTGCGTTCACCCACGCCCGCCCCGACGCAGTGACAAAAAATTTAATTTTTTTTTTAAAACTGCACATTCACTTAACAAGCGCTGTGGCGATAAAAAAATAAAAATAAATCAGTTTTGATATTTTTTTATCAACCGCAGCGGCCTCCGGTACTTCGCTAGAATCCCATTTGTAAGACAGGCTTGCTTTTTTTTCTTGGGTAGTCTCAGGGAATACCCCTAAATTTAGTAGCCCACATGTCAAACAGGCGGTATTCTTCTGAAGAGGCCTACAGGCTTCTGACCCAGTCGGATGAGAAATGGGAACCCTCATCTGACGAATCTAGCGGGTCAGAATATGAACCTGTAGAAAGCAGTGGCAGTCTGACTCAAAGTTCGGACGAGGAGGTTGAGGTCCCTGATAGCACCAGGCGTGCACAGGATCCGCTTCAAAAGCAGCAGAGTGGGGCTGGAGCTGTCGGATTACGTGGTGAGGCATACACCAGCAGCGCAGCCCATCCTGGACCTAGTACCAGCACTGCCATACAACATGGTAAAGCGGCGAGCACCAGAAGGGCAGTTGAAGCTGGTACGGTGGCACGTGCAGTAGTTACCCCGTCGCAGCCACCACATAGACAGGCCCGTAGAGCCCCTAGAATCCCAGAGGTGCTGGCAAACCCTGATTGGCAGTCCCCAACTTCAGCCGCACCTGTAGTTCCCCCTTTCACCGCCCAGTCTGGAGTTCGGGTTGAGACAGCTCAGATCGGTTCGGCCCTGGGATATTTTGAGCTGTTCTTGACTGCGGAGCTCTGGGACTTAGTTGTGGCAGAAACAAATCGGTATGCCACACAATTTATAACCGCCTACCCGGGAAGCTTTTATGCCCAGCCTTTCCGGTGGAAACACGTCCAAGTTTCAGAAATTAAAATTTTTCTGGGCCTTCTCCTCAAAATGGGTCTAATTAAAAAGCATGAATTGCGGTCATATTGGTCCACGAACCCAATTCATCACATGCCCATGTTCTCTGCTATGTCCAGGACACGATTTGAGACCATCCTGCGCTTCCTGCACTTTAGCGACAACACCACCTCCCGTCCCATAGGCCACTCAGCTTTTGACCAGCTCCACAAAATTCGGCCTCTCATAGACCACTTCAACCAGAAATTTGCAGATTTGTATACCCCTGAGCAAAACATCTGCGTAGACGAGTCCCTAATACATTCTACCGGGCGCCTTAGCTTCAAACAATACATCCCAAGCAAGCGCGCCCGGTATGGGGTCAAATTGTATAAGCTCTGTGAAAGGGCCACAGGCTATACCCACAAATTTCGTGTCTATGAGGAAAAAGATCAGACCCTGGAGCCGGTCGGTTGCCCTGACTACCTGGGAAGCAGTGGGAAGACAGTCTGGGACTTGGTGTCACCCTTAGGCTACTTTCACACTAGCGTTCGTCGGTCCGCTCGTGAGCTCCGTTTGAAGTGGCTCACGAGCGGACCCGAACGCTTCCGTCCAGCCCTGATGCAGTCTGAATGAATGCGGATCCGCTCAGACTGCATCAGTCTGGCGGCGTTCAGCCTCCGCTCCGCTCGCCTCTGCACGGACAGGCGGACAGCTGAACGCTGCTTGCAGCGTTCGGGTGTCCGCCTGGCCGTGCGGAGGCGTGCGGATCCGTCCAGACTTACAATGTAAGTCAATGGGGACGGATCCGTTTGAAGATGCCACAATATGGCTCAATCTTCAGGCGGATCCGTCCCCCATTGACTTTACATTGAAAGTCTGGACGGATCCGTACGAGGCTATTTTCACACTTAGCTTTTATATGCTAAAATAATGCAGACGGATCCGTTCTGAACGGAGCCTCCGTCTACATTATGATCGGATCCGTTCAGAACGGATCCGATCGAACGCTAGTGTGAAAGTAGCCTTATTTGGAAAGGGGTACCATATTTATGTGGACAATTTCTACACAAGTGTGGCCCTCTTCAGGCATTTGTTTCTAGAACAGATTCGCTGCTGTGGCACCGCGCGGGCTTCCCCCAATGGCTCGTTACCACCCATCTTGCAAGGGGGTGTCTGTAGATTTAATTCAATTGGCTCTGTATAATAGTTTTGTTCTCTACAGTAAGGCTGGGAGAACACGATCCTTCCTCAAATTTCAGGAAGAGATCATCGAGAACCTCCTGTATCCAGGAGGTTCCGTGGCCCCATCCACCAGTGTAGTTAGCCGTCTACACAAGTGACATTTCCCCAATGTCGTTGCTGGTACCTCAACCCAACCGTCACCCCGAAAAAGATGTTGTGTCTGTAGCAGGAGTGGAATAAGGCGTGACACCCGGTATTTCTGTCCCGACTGCCCTGACCACCCTGCCCTATGCTTAGGGGAGTGTTTCCGGAAGTACCACACACAGGTACACCTAGCATAGGGATCATATCTCACCAGGACAGGCACACAGGGCTATTAGGGCCCATTCACACACAGAGCTGCTGCAAACCTCTCCTTTCACCTGGGACAAAGTGCATAATGCACTTCGCCACATCTTTGGGCGATTTGCGCTTTGCACATTGTCCCATTGGGAAGGAGAGGTTTGTCCTATAAAAGGTTAAAAAAAAAAAAAAAAAAAAAAAAAAAAAAAGGAAAAAAGCAAGCAAAAACGTTAACGTTCAGTTCCAAAAGTTAAATAAAGTTTATATGTTCTGTTCAAAGGTTATTATAAAGTTAATAAAATTATTGCGTTGCGGCCTGGTTTTTTCTTTTTTTACCTTCCAGGTGGACCAACCGATCGACTAGCTGCAGCACTGATGTGCATTCTGGCAAAAGCATTGCGCTGCTGTCAGATTACACACAAGTCAGGTGTATGCGGCAGTGATTTTTTCATCCACATCGATTGATGTTAAAGGAGAAATCTGGTTTGCCAGGGCATACGAGCTAAGTGGGTATGGATGTTGGGTGGAGCTCCTATGTCCTGGCAGACGCCTTTCCCCTCTTTTTTTTGGCAGAGATTTTTTCATCCACATTGATCGATGCTAAGAAATCTGTGCCGTTCATTTTTTTTTTTCAGCCCAGAGGCTGAACGGAAAAAAAAAATCTCATTACCTGTATGCTCAATATAAGGAGAATAGCAGAAACTCCTAATGCTGGCCATACATGTAATGATTGCGGAGACCCTCAAATGCTAGGGCAGTACAAAAACCCCACAAATGATCCCATTTTGGAAAGAAGACACCCCAAGGTATTCGCTGAGGGGCATATTGAGTCCATGAAAGATTGAAATTTTTGTCCCAAGTTAGCGGAAAGCGAGACTTTGTGAGAAAAAAATAAAATAATTTCCGCCAACTTATGCCCAAAAAAAAATGTTTTCTATGAACTCGCCAGGCCCCTCATTTAATACCTTGGGGTGTCTTCTTTCCAAAGTGGGGTCACATGAGGGGTATTTATACTGCCCTGACTTTTTAGGGGCCCTAAAGCGTGAGAAGAAGTCAGGGATCCAAATATCTAAAAATGCCCTCCTAAAAGGAATTTGGGCACCATAAAAAAAAAAAAAAAAAAAAAAAAAAAAAAAAAAATGGGAAAAGTTGTCTTTTACCGAGATATTTCTCTCACCCAGCATGGGTATATGTAAAGTGACACCCCAAAACACATTCCCCAACTTCTCCGGAGTACGGCGATACCACATGTGTGACACTTTTTTGCCGCCTAGGTGGGCAAAGGGGCCCACATTCCAAAGAGCACCTTTCGGATTTCACAGGGCATTTTTTTTTTTTTTTTTTTTTTTACAGATTTTTATTTCAAACTACTTCCCACACATTTGGGCCTCTAAAATGCCAGGGCAGTAAAACTACCCCACAAGTGACCCCATTTTGGAAAGAAGACACCCCAAGGTATTCCGTGAGGGGCATGGCGAGTTCCTAGAATTTTTTCTTTTTTGTCACAAGTTAGAGAAAAAAGATTTTTTTATTTTTTATTACAAAGTCTCATATTCCACTAACTTGCGACAAAAAATAAAAATTCTAGGAACTCGCCATGCCCCTCACGGAATACCTTGGGGTGTCTTCTTTCCAAAACGGGGTCACTTGTGGGGTAGTTATACTGCCCTGGCATTTTAGGGGCCCAAATGCGTGTGATGTAGTTTGCAATCAAAATGTGTAAAAAAATGGTCGGTGAAATCCGAAAGGTGCTCTTTGGCATGTGGGCCCCTTTGCCCACCTAGATAAACCTCGGCTACAAATTCATTATTGTTTTCCTCCTCCTCGCATCATCCACAGGTCGCTCGTGCTATACCCATTGGACAATTCTGCCGGGCCAGGAGAATTTGTTCCAGTGAAGAGAGTTTTGAGCGGGAGGCAGCGGATCTTTCTAGGAGACTCCGGGAGAGGGGCTATAGCCACAAAGTTATCAAAAAGGGCTATGTTAGGGTCAAAAACTCCTAGCGGGATAGTCTGCTTAAACAACCCTCACGCAAAAAAGAAAAAGAAAAAGATTTTGGCTTTCCCAGGTTCATTACGAACTTCAATGCCCAATGGAGACAAATGCAAGATATTCTCCATAGGCATTGGCTGGTTCTCCGTACTGACAGAGACCTGAAAAAGGTCATTTCTGATAGACCGTTAGTCACTTGGAAGAGAGCCAAAAACTTGAGAGACATAGTGACCAGGAGCCAGTACGTAGCCCCTACAAAAGGGGGGGATATTTGGAGATAGGGGCCCACAGTGGGGTTTCTTCCCCTGTGGGGATTGTACTGCATGTAAATATATGATCCGATCAGACAAATTTACTAATACCAACAGGGAGAAGGAGTATAAAATTGTGCACCATATCTCCTGCAAAACAGAGGCGGTGGTCTATCGTGCTGATTGCCCCTGTGGCCCGATTTATATCGGTATGACCACGAGGGCACTCAGGACGAGAGTTCACGCCTTTTAGGTGAGTTTAGATGGTGATACTGTATAACTATGAATTTCGAGACGTCAACTGTGTATGTATTTAGCATGGTGAGGGTGTGACGATGGGCCTGACTACACTGGGCCCACTATGCTATGGTGGGCCCAGCTGCACTTGGGCTCATCGATCACCCCCTATAACATTCTATGTCCATTATGATTTTTACTCTTTCCTAATGGTTGTTGGATTTTTATAGAATAAATAGTTGGATGGGTCACTTACATTTGTTCTGAAAATATCAATGTGAGAGTAGCACTCTATATGGTTTATGCAATTCTCTTTTGAATGGGTTGGGTGTGCCATGATTTCTACTTAAGGGGCTCTGCACCTGTATAGAATGAATTGTTGGATGGGTCACTTGAATTTGTTCTTGAAAATATCGGTATGAGAGTAGCACTACTTATTGTTCATACACTATTCTCTGTCTTTGGAAAAATGATTACACTTACCGGTAATCGGATTTTCCAGACCCCACGACAGCACCATAGAGAGAGGGATTCACCCCCAGGGACAGGAAACCTACAGAAATAAAAGGGTGAAGCCTCTCTTCCCATTCAGTGGATTACAGAGCAAGAGAGGGACTCCTACACCATTAATTATTCCGAACAGATCATCATATAAAGCTTATAAATTGTGATATTTTTATTATTATTATTTTTTTTTTTATGTGAATATAGAAAAACCATCACCAAGGGTGGGAATTAGGAAGGGTGCTGTCGTGGGGTCTGGAAAATCCGATTACCTGTAAGTGTAATCATCATTTTTCCCCTCCCCCACGACAGCACCATAGAGAGAATTACAGAGAAAAGAACCCTTCCTAGGGAGGGACCACCGCTTGCAAAACCTTTCTCCCGAAGGAAAGATCAGAAGAGGAGAGTAAATCCAAACGGTAGTGATGGAAAAAGGTAGAAGGTGAAGACCACGTGGCTGCCTTACAAATTTGTTCAATGGAAGCCCCCGACCTTTCTGCCCATGAAGTGGAAACCGAACGCGTAGAGTGAGCCTTCACCGAAAGGGGAGGAGACAGTCCCTCCTCCAAGTAAGACTGAATAATGGCCAGTCTAAGCCACCTGGACAAGGTACTTTTCTTAGCCTTCTTCCCTTTATTCGATCCAGAAAAGAGAACGAATAAAGCAGAAAACTTTCTCCATCCTTCCGTAACTTTAAGATACTGTAACAAGCATCTCCGTACATCTAGTGTATGAAAAGCAACTTCTCCAGCATTTTTTGGATGGTCACAAAAGGAAGGAAGAACGATCTCTTGTGATCTATGGAATTTAGAAGACACCTTGGGAAAAAAGGCCGGATCAGGTAGAACAACAACTCTATCATCAAGAATTGTAGTGAAAGGGGGATTGATGGAAATGGCCTGCAACTCGCTAATCCTTCTAGCAGTAGTGAGGGCCACTAACAAAACTAGCTTGAGGGTAAGAAATGTAATACCTACTGAATCAATGGGTTCGAAGGGTGCTTTGGTAAGGGAATTAAGAACTATGTTAAGATCCCACAGGGGCACCCTAGGGGAAGAGACTGGTGTCATCCTATCTACCGCCTTAAAAAAAATCTAACAATCCATGGATTCAGGGCAAAGTTCTGCTCGAAAAAGGGCAGATAGGGCAGAGACCTGTACTTTAAGCGTACTTTTAGCAAGACCTAAGGAAAGGCCTTTCTGCAAAAATTCCAGAACCTGGGAAATAGGGACACATTCTGGTAAATGCTTAGGGTTGAGATTACTGAACTCAATACATTTCTTCCAGGTCCTAGCGTAGATGGAAACCGTTACAGGTTTTCTGCTTCTTAGTAAGGTCGTGATGAGTTCCTGAGTAAAACCTTTATTTAATTAATAGGCTCTGCTCAAATTCCACGCAGTCAGATGGAGACCAGCAACTGCTGGATGAAGGACCGGACCCTGGGACAGCAGATCTGGTAGGTCTGGTAGAATCCAGGGGTCCGAAATAGACATGGTCCAGAGCAGAGTGAACCATGCCCTCTTGGGCCAAAAGGGGGCGATCAGGATGAACCTTGCCCTGTCTTTCCTCATCTTCTTTAGGACTGCTGGGATTAACTGGAATGGGGGAAAAGCATATGCTAGAGGGAAGTTCCACTTCAGGAGAAATGCATCCACCCCATAGGGGGATTCTCTTGGATTTAGAGAGCAAAAGACTTCTACTTTCTTGTTCAGGCTTGTACTGAAAAGATCTATGGTCGGCATGCCCCATGACTTGCTGATCCTGGAAAATATTGAGGAGTTGAGGGACCATTCTCCCTGTCTTAAGGGGTATCTGCTGAGAAAGTCTGCGTGAACATTCTCCTTCCCTTTTATGTGGAGAGCCGATACGTGACCGACTTGTTTCTCCAATAACGTTAATAATTTCCCAGCTTCCCACCCTAGGGATACCGACTTTGTCCCCCCTTGGTGGTTTACATATGCCACTGTCGTCTGATTGTCTGAAAGAATCCTCACATGGCCTGTGCCTAGAAGGGCCAAGGAAGCCTTCACTGCAAGTTTGACTGCCACCAACTCTTTTCGGTTGGAAGAGAATGCTTTTTGAGCTGGGGACCATAGACCCTGAAAGTTGTATCACAGCACATGGGGCCCCCACCCCCAGGGGCTTGCGTTTGTGGTCACAATAGGATATGGGTGGGACCATGGAATTCCCTGAATCAGATTGTCCCTGACCAACCACCAAGATAAGCTTTTCTTGGTCGTGTCCGAAATTCTTATTCTGACATCCAGCATTCCTCCGTGTTTTTTGAAGGCTGTCAAAACCTCCGACTGTAGCTGGCGGGAGTGAAGCTGAGCCCATTCCACCGCCGGGATGCAGGAATTCAGAGAACCTAGGACCGACATGGCCTTCCGAAGAGTCAGGGAGGTGGAAGAGAGGGATTTTATTTGATTCCAAACTTTTGTGATCTTCTCTTCTGGGAGATACGTTCTTTGAGCCTCGGAGATCAAAGCTAGGCCCAGGAATCTCTGTACTTTTAGCGGTATCTGGATTTTTTTAAATTTATTATCCATCCCAGATCCTGGAAGGTCTGAATAACAGTCTGAACATTCTGTTCGCAGACCCGTTGAGAATCTGCAATAATAAAAAAAATCGTCTTGATATGGGACTAACAAAATATTTTTTATCCTCATGAACGACACCATCTCTGCCACAACTTTCGTAAATATCCTCGGTGCCATGGACAGGCCAAAGGGCAGCGCCTGGAACTGATATTGTTGGATCTGACCCACTATCGGAATCGCCACTCTCAGGAATTTCTGAAACCTCTGGTGTATCGGTATGTGAAAATAAGCGTCTTTTAAATCCAACACAGCCATGAAACAATGAGGAAAAAGAAGCTGAATCGTATTCCTCACCGTCTCCATCTTGAATTTTCTGAAAACCAGAAATTTGTTCAAATCCCCGAGATTGATGATAGTCCTGAATGTGCCGTCTGGTTTTGGAACTAAAAACAGGTGGGAGAAAAAACCTTCGGACAGTTCTTCTTGAGGAACGGGAATCAAGACATTTTTCTTGATAAGGTCCAAAACTTCTTTTATTATAGGAAAAGAACCTCTTACACAAATACTTTTTGTAATAATAAATCTTTGCGGAGGCAAAGAGATGAACTCTGGCTTTAGACCTGAATGAATGATGTCCAGGACCCAAGGTCCTGCAACCCTTTCCCAAGATGTCTGGAAGAACTTTAGTCTTCCTCCCACCTCTAACCTGGCATCATTGTTGGGGTTGTTTCTTGCTAGTAGAGGAAGAGTTTCCAAATAAGAAATCCCCCCCCCCCCTGAATTCCTGGATCTAAATCTCTGATCCTTATCTCTGCCTGACCTTCTACTGGTACTACCTCTAAAGGGACGAAAGGACTGCCTATTTCTAGGACCAAAGGCCAAAGCGGGATTAGGGACCGGAAATCTTTTCTTCCTATCTGCCGCCTTTTCTAAAATGTCGTCTAGCTCAGGCCCAAACAAAAATTCTCCCTGGCAGGGGATATTACATAATCTTTGTTTAGAGGCTGAATCACCCCCACTCCAACTTTTTAACCAAAGGGCCCTACGTGCTGAATTGGTGAGGGAAGCTGACTGAGCGCTGAACTTAATAGAATCAACCGATGCATCTGTCAAGAAGTCGGCTGCTTTTTGCAAGGAAGATAAGATCTGATCCCTAGGGGTTCTATCTTTTAATTGCCCCACCAACTGTTGTAACCAGAAGGATAAGGTCCTAGCCGTGACTGTAGCAGCTATGGCCGGGCAAAAGGCTAAGGTAGAGGCCTCCCAGGCACCCCTAAGGAAGGTTTCAGCCTTTTTGTCTAAAGGCTCCTTAAGCATACCCGTATCCTCAAAAGGAAGAGAGGACTTCTTTGACGCTTTAGCGATGGCGACGTCAATTTTAGGGGCTTTCCCCCAAGAGGAGGAGGCTACTTCTTCGAATGGATATTTACATTTGAAGGCCCTAGAGGCAAATACCCTCCTGCCTGGCTTCTTCCATTCTCTCTGAATTAAAGACATGATGCTAGCGTGTACAGGAAAACATCGACCCTTCTTCTCCTGTAACCCTTCAAACAAAGAGTCTGCTACGGACTTATCCTCAACATCCTCAATGTTCATGGTGGACCTAATGACTTAATAATTTATCCGTGTTTTCAGCGGGGAAAAAAAGTGTTGGACATGGACTCATCTTCCGATGAAGAACCAGACGAGGACGACCCTGATATATCACTGTCTTCCGACGAGAAAACTTGGGATGGCCCAGTTTTTGCACCTTTATCCTTAACAGAAGTTCTTGCCTTTCTGTTTGACTTCAGGGTATTCTTAATCTCCGTCTTGATGAGCGACCTGATGTTTTCTAACAGGGACGGTGACTCATCCGAAATGGTCTTGTCAATGCATATTTGACACTGTTTCTTCCCATAAGAAGAGGATAAAGCCGTACCGCATAGCGGACATTCTTTGTTTTTTCTTTTTGCCAGCACTTTCTTCGGTTTAGGCTGGAAAAAAAGAGCACAAAGCGCAATTCTTAATAAAACCAAAGGCCAGATAAATGAGCCACTTACCCCATGAAGATCAAAGAAATACCAGGATGGGATTCACATCACCCTCAGCAGATTCTTGTCTTCTTTCTTCCTCCATAATAACTACCCTTCTGGATGGAGGGAATATGGAGTCTATACACTTCAGAAATAATAAAGAGAAGGGTATTAATATCTTTAAAAGCCATCAGCTAGGGGCAAAGAACCGCTGAGAGCCTCCTACATGTTGCCTGGCTCAGACCGTCCTGTATAGGCTCAAAGGACCGGCCTGGCCAGTACTCCTTTAATAACACGGAGAAACAAAAAAAAAATAAAAAATAAACAAGCCGCTGATGTGCGTTACACCTTGAATCCGGAAGTGTGCCCTGCTCTGCCCAGCAGCGCGATGGACCCCGGCAGCAAACAGTTAGCCCTCTAGGAATTACCTAGGAAGCAAGACCAACGGTAGGACCTGAAAAGGAAGCTGTAGGTCTCCCACTCCAGGGACAGGAAACCACTGAATGGGAAGAGAGGCTCCACCCTTTTATTTCTGTAGGTTTCCTGTCCCTGGGGGTGGATCCCTCTCTCTAAGGTGCTGTCGTGGGGGAGGGGAAAATTATTTTTCTCTTATATACACACACATAATTGATGTATATACATCAGATTTGGAGGAAATATATATTGTATCTATATAATCATACACAATGTTTATTGGTTGCAAATTGCTGTAATTTTGTATAAAATCATGGTGTCATGGATATGTAAATTTATTGTTAAAAATCATGGTATCTAATTTTTTATAGAATCATGTCATTTATGTGTAAATTCATTATGTTAAATTGTCATAAATTTGTATGAAATCATGGAATCATAGATATGTTAATCTATTGTTAGAAATCATGGCATCCAATTTCCCATTGAATCATGTTATTGTCGATGTGTTAACTCATTACTATAAATTATGATATCAGGTTTTCCGTATGATCATGTGACCATAGATATGTATACTTATAATTTAAATACATGGTATTGAGCCTTTGTCTCTTTCTCTCCGGTCTCTCCTTTTCTTTCTCCCCCTTTTTCCTCCTTCTTCCTTTTTTCCCCGTGATAAGTTATGTATACTCAGCGGTCCTGTGGTATTCCAGTATGTTATACACCCCATGCAGATTTTGTTTAGGGCGAATATTATAAAAACTACTTCTTACATACTTAACCAGATTCGGTTATCTCCAGAGCTGAACGGCACGTATGCTGGATGGGCTGATACAGCGCTTGGCCAGGATGCGCTGTGCGCCGGGTCACATGGGGACGCCGCTGAGCTTCCTTGGGAGGCGGGCTGGAACGCATGTTTGCATTCCACCCCTCCTCCTGACGAATGCGGCCCCTCCATGACATACTCTGCACGCATCATCGGGCACAAGCGCTCGGTAAATAGGTATCAGCTATGTTATATTGTCTACTCACATGTGTGCAGCTACATGGGGGGTATAAAGAGGGAGCCATGACCACATTCTCATTAACCTCCTGACGAAGCTGAGGCGAAACGCGCTGGAACCCATCATGTCTGTGGGTATGTTCACGTTCCCAGTGGGTACTTTTGTGTGAGAGCCTGTTTCTTTATAGCCTGCTATTCATGACCTAGTGTATAGAGGTGTATCCAACTGAATATATCAGGTGGACACTGTGTGATTATTTGCTCTATAGTATTACTATTTAGGGCCCTATTATTATATACTGACTCTCCACTGGGCTATGCAGTGAAGTGAATATCACAGTCACGTGTAGCTGGTATGTACTAGATACTATCTACTCGTGAATCACCTCACTGCATATTGCACATACATGTATTCCAACTGTTTGGCGGGTTATTGAGGCACCGGCGGGGGGGGGGGGTTGGCAACACTTTTAGGTTTATATGATTGGTTCTCTGTTTGCCCTTATTTACGGTATTATAATGAGGCCCTTTTTTCTTTTTTCGGCCCTTTGCCCACCTAGGCTGCAAAAAAGTGTCACACATGTGGTATCGCCGTACTCAGGAGAAGTTGGGAAATGTGTTTTGGGGTGTCTTTTTACATATACCCATGCTGGGTGAGAGAAATATCGGCGATACCACATGTGTGACACTTTTTGCCACCTAGGTGGGAAAATGGGCTCACATTCCAAAGAGCACCTTTCGGATTTCACAGGCCATTTTTTTACAGATTTAGATTTCAAACTACTTCCCACACATTTGGGCCCCTAAAATGCCAGGGCAGTATAACTACCCCACAAGTAACCCCATTTTGGAAAGAAGACACCCAAGGTATTTCATGATATGCCAATAAATAAAAACTTCCATGAACTCACTATGCCCAAGTTAGTGGAATATGAGACTTTGTAAGGAAGGAAAAAAAATAAAATAAATCATTTTCCTCTAACTTGTGACAAAAAATAAAAAGTTCAATGAACTCACTATGCCCATCAGCGAATACCTTAGGGTGTCTACTTTCCGAAATGGGGTCATTTGTGGGTTTTTTCTACTGTCTGGGCATTGTAGAACCTCAGGAAACATGACAGGTGCTCAGAAAGTCAGAGCTGCTTCAAAAAGAGGAAATTCACATTTTTGTACCATAGTTTGTAAACGCTATAACTTTTACCCAAACCTTTTTTTTTTTTTTTTTACCCAAACATTTTTTTTTAATCAAAGACATGTAGAACAATAAATGTAGCGAAAAATTGAAAAATTTATATATGGATGTCGTTTTTTTGCAAAATTTTACAACTGAAAGTGAAAAATGTCTTTTTTTGCAAAAAAAAAATAGTTAAATTTCGATAAATAACAAAAAAAGTAAAAATGTCAGCAGCAATGAAATACCACCAAATGAAAGCTCTATTAGTGAGAAGAAAAGGAGGTAAAATTCATTTGGGTGGTAAGTTGCATGACCAAGCAATAAACGGTGAAAGTAGTGTAGTGCAGAAGTGTAAAAAGTGGCCTGGTAATTAAGGGTGTTTCAGCTAGGGGGAGGTTGAAGTGGTTAATGTCTCCATAGTCTGAGAGCCATCGTTTTTTTATTTTTTGGGCAATTGTCTTAGTTAGGGTATCATTTTTTGCAGGATGCGATGACTGTTTTAATGGTATGATTTTGGGGTACATATGACTTTTTTGATCACTTATTACCTTTTTTGGAAGTAAGGTGACAAAATTATGGCTTTTTTTTTTACACCATTTTTATTTTTACGTTCACCTGAGGGGTTAGATCATGTGATATTTTTATAGAGCAGGTTCTTACGGACACGGCAATAAATAATGTGTACTTTTTTTATTTATTAAGGTTTTACACAATATTTTTTAAAATTTTTGGGCCATTGTACCATGTAGGGGCTCATTTTTTGCGTGATGAGACAACCGTTTGAATGGTACATACGACTTTTTTAATCACATATCTTTTTTGGAAGTAAGGTGAGCAAAATTTCAATTTCGTCATAGTTTTAATTTTTTATATGGCATTCACTGTGCGGGGAATGTAACATGACCGATTTATAGATCGGGTCGTTACGGACGCTGTGATATATAAAATGTGTAGGGAATTTTTATTTTATTTTTTCAAATCAGGGATAATTTATTTATTTTTTCACTTTTTTCACTTGATTTTTTTACCCAGACCCACTTGGTTCTTGAAGATCCAGTGGGTCTGATGTCTGTATAATACAGTACAGTACACTATATAGTCTACTGCACTGTATTTTGCTCACACTTTGTCTGAACAGCACCATGGACAGCAGGATACCTGAGAAGGCGTCCTGTTGCCATGGGAACCTTTCCCATCTGCCACAACTGAGCAGACGGAGAAGGGGAGGGAGGAGGGCTCCCTCCCTCTGTCACCCCATCCTGTTCGGGGGCCTCAAAGGCACAGCAGCCCCCCGATGGGAGAGGGAGGGAGCGCCCTCCATCTTCACCTCTTCCATACAGCGGTGCCTACGGACAGCGGCATAAAAGGGGTTAAAATGGCGGACATCTGCACTGATGTCTGCCGTTTGAATCGAAGTGTTCGCAATGAGCTGACACTGATTCAACATCGGAATCGCGCACCCGCCTCCCGCAATCCTCCGCAGAGTGAGGATCCTCCGCAGAGGGTAAACTTTAAAAAATATGGGCACTTTGAGATTTCTGATCAGAAACTTGCATAAGAGCTAAAAACTGCAGGTCTGGATTGACCTGCGGTTTGAAGCGACTGGCAATGCGGGGGGGGGGGGGGGGGGGGGGGAGAGAGTGAAAGCAAAAGGGCCAACCAGTGCTAAGCATCTCTGGGAACTCCTTCAAGACTGTTGGAAGACCATTTCAGGTGACTACCTCTTGAAGCTCATCAAGAGAATGCCAAGAGTGTGTAATCAAAGCAAAAAGGTGGCTACTGTGAAGAACCTAGAATATGACATTTTCAGTTGTTTCAAACTTTTTTGTTATGTATATAATTCCACGGGTGTTAATTCATAGTTTTGATGCCTTCAGTGTGAATCTACAATTTTCATAGTCATGAAAATAAAGAAAACTCTTTGAATGAGACGGTGTGTCCAAACATTTGGTCTGTACTGTACATGTACTTCTCTGGTCCTTAAGTCACGTCCAGAGATGACGTACATGTACGTCATAGGTCCTTAAGGGGTTAAAGAATTTTCAGTGATTTTTTTTTCCCCCCATGTTACTATAATTTAGGAAAATCTTTATAATTCAGCAATTTTTACACTGGCCACTAGGCCTAATAATTGCCAATCCTTATCCATTTAATTGTTCCCACGCCCCCTGTGGTGTGACAAATCATCTGGGCTACAGAGGACAGAGAACATACTGGGGGGACAGTTACTAAGCATGCTGTGCCAGAATTATGGCTAAAATGCACGAAAAAGAATACAGTTTTGATATGCACCAAATATTTCAACTGTGTTCTCCAGAATTTTCACCATGAAGAACGCATCACACCAGAAATGAGTTATAAATGTCAAATGCAGACAATTAAGCCAGCTGCGGTGGTGTTTTGTGTAAAAAGTCGCATTTATGGCATAAAGATGCAACTTTTTGTCAAAACAGGATGATATAAATGAGCTAAACAGGCTTTTGGTCAGTAAATTGACATTCAACAAAAAAAAAAATATACAATAACAAAAATGTCCCTAGTCAGACAAAAGTCGCAATTTACTAGTGAAAATGTTGCAAATATGCTTCAAAAGTCACGAATATGTTTCAAGAGTCACATGTGTGGGCTGGGCAGGAGTGGCTGACTTACTGACGGCTTTTGCGGTCCCCGCTCTGAAGCGCTTCGCCTAACAGTGCCCTGCGCATGCGCTGGATCTTGTGAAGTCGGGGACAGTAAGCGCCGCCCAGCGAAGTGAATATTGATGAGCTGGGCGGCGCTTACTGTACCGGACTTCACAAGATCCGGCGCATGCACAGGGCACTGTTAAGCGAAGCGCTTCAGAGAGGGGACCGCAAAAGCCGCCCAGCAAACTGAATATTCATCAGCTAGGCGGCGCTTCAAATCGGCAGTTGGGGAGGATGGCTGGGCGCAAGAGAAGTGAAACGCCGCCCCTTGGGCATTTTGCAGACCGTTGGAGCAGGTTATAAAACTTAAATTTTACTGTTTGTATTATGTGGACAGGGGGGATACTTATATGATTGTAATACCAACTATAAGACCTGTAGTGACATATATATACCTCAATATGCTTATTGGCCCTGTCAGTGTCCCTTTAAGCCTATGGCAGTACCCCTGGAGAGATCGCCTCATCCTCTGGACAGGAAACAGAACACGTTTTTAAGGCTACTTTCACACTTGCGGTAGGATGGATCCGACAGGCTGTTCACCAGGTCGGATCTGTCCTGCCGCTATTTTGCCGTGCCGCCGCTCCGTCCCCATTGACTATAATGGGGACGGAGCGGAGCTCCGGCGCAGC
The DNA here is from genome assembly GCF_014858855.1 of Bufo gargarizans. Lineage (NCBI taxonomy): Eukaryota > Metazoa > Chordata > Amphibia > Anura > Bufonidae > Bufo > Bufo gargarizans. The sequence goes on along the minus strand of NC_058086.1, from coordinate 77,459,279 downwards.
ACGGCAGTGCATGGCGAAAGCTGCCGGACTAAAAAGTCCTGTATGTCCGACTATGGGTTATGGGTTAACCACGGGCGAGCGGGGTGGGAGGGTAACAGCTGCCGCTGGTCCCCGCCTCCTCCGCTCGCATATTTCGGATCACGTCACCCGATAATATACCCTGGGCGATTTGTCCTGAATTATAGATGGCCGTTATATATTTACATATTGTTATGACGCAAGTACTTTTATTCTACGTCTTACTTAAGCGACTTGCAATGTGACGTGTTATGTGAGGTATCACTCGGGATCATGTGATTTTCTCCTGAGTGACCTCACAGACATGCGCAGTTCCATTTCCGGGACGCCGTATCCATGTGGTGCAATTTGCAACATTGTATCCTCTTATCACTGAGCATGCCTGATTCCATGTCTGGTCCTTCTACGTTTGCACATGTACAGGTGATGATTATTCACTGCTGATTACCACTTGTGTAAAATATTATTTTATTTATGAATTAATATACCTGGGTGTTTTGGCTATATGAATTTATGTATTTAATCACACTGTCTTCCGGGTATGAGGTTTTGATATACTCACATGAGATGCTTTATAGCATTTTTTTGAACATTATCATCAATTATCACTTATGTATGTTAATTTAATATGACCACATAAAAACCCACAGTTGTTTATGATGTATTGCTTCAGAATGGTCCCAGCAAGCGGACCGAAACGTTGCATGGGTGAATCAAGGATCCCACTTTCTTTTAAATATCGGACGTGCTGCGGTGTATTTATTTGTTCTGAATCGTACACTTTGGTAAAGTGTTAACACCGCTGGCACCCAACTACTTGTTACACGGTGTGCTGCCCTGAACTCCCGTTACTATAACTAATAGATAGATGTGATACGATATTTTAAAGGGAATCAGAGGTCTATTTGCTTGGATTTTCCCATATGAGCCGCTGACGCGGCTGGGTATGACACACTTGTTGGGGGGGGGGGGGGGGGGGAATCTGTGCAGGACACTTGTGGGGGACACGTGGAGGACACTTGTGGGGGACACGTGGAGGACACTTGTGGGGGACACGTGGAGGACACTGTTATAGGGGGATGTGTGCTATGACACATAGGGCCATGAGGGGGGGGTCAGCATAAGACACACATATAGCATCTTATGCTGGCCCCCCTCATGGCCCTATGTGTCCCCTCATGTGTCCGTTACTAAGTGACATCCGTTACTAAGTGACGTCCGTTACTAAGCGACGTCCGTTACTAAGCGACGTCCGTTACTAAGCGACGTCCGTTACTAAGCGACGTCCGTTACTAAGCGACGTCCGTTACTAAGCGACGTCCGTTACTAAGCGACGTCCGGCCCACTCGCTGCAGTGCATTCATGGTGAAAGCGAGTACAGAGGCTGGCAATTTTATCAATAGGAGTCGGAGAGAGCTTGTTTCACACAGTAGTAAAATACTTTACACACAAATCCAGTTATATCCCTTATCCCTTCATATACAGGTCCTTCAAAAAAAAATTAGCATATTGTGATAAAGTTCATTATTTTCTGTAATGTACTGATAAACATTAGACTTTCATATATTTTAGATTCATTACACACAACTGAAGTAGTTCAAGCCTTTTATTGTTTTAATATTGATGATTTTGGCATATGAAAACCCCAAATTCCTATCTAAAAAAATTAGCATATATCATCCGACCAATAAAAGAAAAGTGTTTTTAATACAAAAAAAGTAAACCTTCAAATAATTATGTTCAGTTATGTACTCAATACTTGGTCGGGAATCCTTTTGCAGAAATGACTGCTTCAATGCGGCGTGGCATGGAGGCAATCATCCTGTGGCACTGCTGAGGTGTTATGGAGGCCCAGGATGCTTCGATAGCGGCCTTAAGCTCATCCAGAGTGTTGGGTCTTGCGTCTCAACTTTCTCTTTCCAATATCCCACAGATTCTCTATGGGGTTCAGGTCAGGAGAGTTGGCAGGCCAATTGAGCACAGTAATACCATGGTCAGTAAACCATTTACCAGTGGTTTTGGCACTGTGAGCAGGTGCCAGGTCGTGCTGAAAAATGAAATCTTCATCTCCATAAAGCTTTTCAGCAGATGGAAGCATGAAGTGCTCCAAAATCTCCTGATAGCTAGCTGCATTGACCCTGCCCTTGATAAAACACAGTGGACCAACACCAGAAGCTGACATGGCACCTCAGACCACTACTGACTGTAGGTACTTGACACTGGACTTCAGGCATTTTGGCATTTCCCTCTCCCCTAGTCTTCCTCCAGACTCTGGCACCTTGATTTCCGAATGACATGCAAAATTTGCTTTCATCCGAAAAAAGTACTTTGGACCACTGAGCAACAGTCCAGTGCTGCTTCTCTGTAGCCCAGGTCAGGCGCTTCTGCCGCTGTTTCTGGTTCAAAAGTGGCTTGACCTGGGGAATGCGGCACCTGTAGCCCATTTCCTGCACACGCCTGTACACGGTGGCTCTGGATGTTTCTACTCCAGACTCAGTCCACTGCTTCCGCAGGTCCCCCAAGGTCTGGAATCGGACCTTCTCCACAATCTTCCTCAGGGTCCGGTCACCTCTTCTCGTTGTGCAGCGTTTTCTGCCACACTTTTTCCTTCCCACAGACTTCCCACTGAGGTGCCTTGATACAGCACTCTGGGAACAGCCTATTCGTTCAGAAATTTCTTTCTGTGTCTTACCCTCTTGCTTGAGGGTGTCAATGATGGCCTTCTGGACAGCAGTCAGGTCGGCAGTCTTACCCATGATTGCGGTTTTGAGTAATGAACCAGGCTGGGAGTTTTTTAAAAGCCTCAGGAATAATTTGCAGGTGTTTAGAGTTAATTAGTTGATTCAGATGATTAGGTTAATAGCTCGTTTAGAGAACCTTTTCATGATATGCTAATTTTTTTAGATAGGAATTTTGCGGTTTTCATGAGCTGTATGCCAAAATCATCAATATTAAAACAATAAAAGGCTTGAACTACTTCAGTTGTGTGTAATGAATCTAAAATATATGAAAGTAATGTTTATCAGTACATTACAGAAAATAATGAACTTTATCACAACATGCTAATTTTTGTATAATCGCGGGATTAATCTGGTGTGGTCATAGGCGCAAAGAAAAACGATTACCGGTAAGCAATCCAATATTTCTCTTTCGCTTATGACAGCACCCCTGGAGAATAAGCAAGAATTCTATCTAAGGCGGGACCACAGCCTGCAGCACCTTACGGCCAAGAAAAATACCTTCATTGGAAGATGGCTGTAGTCTATAGTGCTAAAAAAATAAAATAATAATAATGTATGAGGAGAACTCCAGGTAGCTGCTCCACAAATCTGCTTAATTGATGCTGAAACTCTCTCTGCCTATGACGTGGAGACTGATCTTGTAGAGTAAGCCCCCAAACCCCGAGGGCAGAACTATTCCCTTAGAAGAGTAAGCTAAGGAAAGGGCCTGTCTGAACTACCTAGCAATAGACTGAGAAGAGGCAGCGGAAATAAAAGCAACAGGCGAGTGGATGCCCGCCAAGGCTGAGTAACCTTCAGATATTGTAAAATACACCTCATAAAGTCTAGGCAATGCAAGGCAATTCTGATTCTCTCTCATTCTTAGGGGAGACACAATCTCCTGAGAGCGGTGAAAATGAGAAGAGACCTTTGGTAAAAAAAAAAGGGATCAGGTGAATTCACTACCAGATACTCCAAGATTACCAAATTGGGGGGCAGAAATCAGCAGAGTGCACTGATCTCACCAACTCTTCTAGCCGAGGTAATGGCAAGCAGGAAAGCAAGCTTTAGGGAGAGCTTCCTTGGCTAAATACCATCAATCGGCTCAAAGAGCTCAGAAGAGCGGGCAGAAAGGACCAAGTTTAAATCCCAAGGAGCGGTTCTGACCTTAGAGAACGGGGATAACTTGGACACAGCTTTAACACATCTCTTGATCCAGGGATGCTCCGCTAACTCAAACAAGGCACTTAAAGCAGATATTTGGACCTTTAAAGTACTAGGCCTGAGCTTTCTCTTCCAACCTTTCTGTATGAATTCTAGAACTAGCTGAATGTCAGGAACCTCTAACACATCCACAGGTCTATTGGCGAATCTTACAAAGGTCTTCCAGACTTTAAGATTTCAGAAGTAACCCTCTTTCGACTGGCTACCAGAGTGTTAGCTACCTCATCAGAAAGACCTTTTTGTCCCTTTCAACAGGCAAGCAGTCAGATGTAGATGTCTTACTTCTGGGTGAAAATGATGATTACACTTACCGGTAATCGGATTTTCCTGACCCCACGACAGCACCACTGAGAGATGGCTCCGCCTCCACGGACAGGAAACCTGTAGCATAAAAAAGGTGGAGCCACTCTCCCACCTCAGTGGGTTTACAGAGCAGGAGAGGGACTCCCCTGTTGGTTAACACAATATATCCATTTTTTTTTTTTTTTTTTTTTGCATCACACCACGTGAAATTTAGCACCAACCACCACCTTAGGGAGGGAATTAGACGGGTGCTGTCGTGGGGTCAGGAAAATCCGATTACCGGTAAGTGTAATCATTTTTTCCCCTCCCCCACGACAGCACCACAGAGAGATTACGTAGAATTCAAGGGAGGGTGACCACCTCTAACACCTTAGTACCAAAAAGGAGGTCAGAAAAGCTGAAGTCTATAGTGCCTATAGAAAGTAGAGGGAGAAGCCCACGTGGCCGCCCTGCAGATTTGGTCAATAGAGACGTTAGACCTTTCTGCCCAGGAGGTAGACATCGCCCTAGTAGAGTGAGCCTTCAAAGACAGTGGAGGAGAAAGACCGGAACAAGAGTAGGCTCAGGAAATTAGCTCTCGAATCCACCTAGCGATGGTACTTTTGGAGGCAGCATTACCTTTTCGAGCCCCAGCGTACAACACTAACAAGGATGAGGATTTTCTCCAATCCTTTGATCTCTCTAGGTACTGGATCAGGCACCTTCTTACATCCAATAAGTGCCATCTTTCTTCATCCTTAGATTTTGGTTCTGGAAAAAAGACTGGCAGAACTATCTCCTGCAACCTGTTAGTTTTAGAAGGTACCTTAGGAATTAATTTTGGATCCGGTCTAAGTATTACTCTATCCTCGCGTATGGTAAACGGGGAGTTAATAGATAGGGCCTGAAGCTCGCTAACTCTACGTGTGAAGTTAAGGCTATTAATATAACCAACTTTAACGTGAGATTTTTAAATCGAGCACTCCTCAATGGGCTCAAAGGGGAGACCGGTCAAAGCTTTTAAGACTAAGTTCAAGTCCCAGGGGGGAAATCTGGGACCCCTGACAGGTGCAACCCTATCAACTGCCTTGAAGAACCTGACTATTTAGGGATCCATGGCCAGGCTTCTACCGCTTAAACCGGAGAGGGCCGAAACCTGAACCTTCAGAGTGCTCTTGGCCAAACCTAAGGACAACCCTCTTTGTAAAAATTCTAAGACCTGTCTGGTGGAAATTTTCTCTAGCCAAACACCGGTGTCAAGACCTGAAAAGGAAAGAAATCTCTTCCATATTCTGGCATAAATAGTGTTAGTCACCTTTTTCCTGCTACTAAGAATGGTGGAAGTCAGCGCTTCTGAGAAGCCCTTCTTAATTAAGTGCACCCTCTCAATCTCCATGCCGTAAGATGTAAGGATTCCATCTCTGGGTGCATTACTGGACCCTGCCTCAGGAGATTCGGAATCTCGGGAAGAACCCACGGCTCTGCTACCGACATGGACCTGAGAAGAGAGAATCATGCCCTCCTTGGCCAAAAAGGGGCAATTACTATCATGTCCGACCTTTCTTCCCTTATCTTTCTGAGAACTCTGGGAAGGAGCTGAAGAGGAGGAAAGGCATATCCCAGATGGAACTTCCATTCCAGGAGGAAGGCATCCACCCAAAATGGGGATTCGTAGGGACTGAGGGAGCAAAACTTTCCTACCAGCCTGTTCTCCCTGGTGGCAAACAGATCTATTTCCGGTACACCCCATAGATCCACAATTTTTGCAAATCTAGACGGGTCTAGGGACCACCCCCCCTGTTTCAAACGATGACGGCTTAGGAAGTCGGCCTGGACATTTTCCTTCCCCCTTATGTGCAGAGCGGATATGTGAGATAAATGCATTTCTATCTCCGAGAATATCATCTCTGCCTCCCTCATTAAAGATGGGGATCTGGTACCTCCCTGGCGGTTTAGGTATGACACCACCGTTCTGTTGTCCGACATGATCCTGACATGCTGGTGCTGGAGTTCTGGAAGGGCTGTCCGTAAGGCCAACAATACCGCTCTCAATTCCTTTCTGTTGGAAGAGAATTGCCTCTGCAACGGGGACCAGACTCCCTGCCTCAACTGACTCCGGAAGTGTGCACCCCATCCCCATGGGCTGGCGTCTGTTGTAATCACTACTGGATCGGGGAAATTCCACGGGATACCCTGGTCTAGGTTTTCTGCCTCCAACCACCAGTTGAGGGAGATAAGTTTTTCGGCTGAGATTCATCTGGGAGTCCAAGGTTATTTCCCTTTGTTTTGTCATATTCAATATTTCCCCCTGTAATATTCTCGAATGAAATTGTGCCCAACAAACCGCTGGAATGCAGGCAGTCATTAATCCTAGTAGGGACATTGCCTTTCGGACTGACATCCTCGGAATTTCCTGAGCTCTCCGGGCTTCGTTCTGGATTTTGACTATCTTCTCTGATGGGAGAAAAGAATATCTGGCTTGTGCTGGGTTCCAACTTGGATTTTTTAAAATTGATCATCCAACCTAGATGCTCCAGGATCCGAATCACCGTTTGGACCGAATTTTGACATGTTTCCCGCGTCTTTGCTATAATCAAGAAGTCGTCCAGATAGGGTAGAAACAGAATATCTTCCTTTCGAATAAAGGACGCTACCTCCGCCATAACCTTGGTAAAGGTTCTCGGAGCCGTAGATAGGCCGAAGGGCATGGCCTGCAACTGAAGGTGTCTGGTTCCACTGTTCTCTGCAACCACTACCCTCAGAAATTTTTGAAAATGGGGATGCATCGGGATATGTAGATATGCATCTTTCAAATCTAACACCGCCATGAAACAACCCTGAAAAACTAAACGAGTCGTAGATTTTATGGTTTCCATCTTGAATCTTTTTATTACCAGATATTTGTTCAAATTTTTTAAATTTATAATTGTTCGGTAGGATCCGTCCGGTTTTTTGACCAAGAACAGAGTAGAGTAGAAGCCCTTCCCCTGTTCTGCCTTTGGTACTGGTACTAAACACCCTTTTCTCCATCAGCTGATCCACCTCTTTTGACAATTTTCTGGATTTTTTTGTCACCACAAACCGCTGAGGACAATGTCCCCTGAACTGCAGCCTTAAGCGCTCTGTACCCATTTCCCTGCGACCTCTCTCCAGGCAGAGGGGAAGAATTTTAGTCTCCCTCCTACCTGTAGTGTGGGGAGTTTTTATAGATCTGATGGATTTGTTGAAAGAAAATGAATGTGAAACAGGTAGGCGTTTATTTACGCCACGTAAACCATCCATAATTACTCCAACGTTGGACCTCTTTCCCAATATCCAATTATTCTTTCAGGTTATGGTGGCAGAAATTAGGAAACTCCAGGTGAACACAATCTACAATAAAAATTTGACTAGAGCGGAATTGGTGGCTATCCAGAATTTGCAGAATAATGCAGCTTTTATCATCAAGGAGGCCGACAAAGGAGGTAATGTGGTTTTGCGGGAGACTAGTTTATACCTAGTGGAGGCTAGGAGACAACTAAATAACCGCCATTTTTACACTCCTTTGCCTACAGACCCCACTACAACTTTTAAGAAAAAATTGGATGGACTCCTTATGTCTGCCTGGCAACTCAATATCATTACTAAAAAAGAAAAATAATTTATGGAAGTCAAATTCCCCATCACTCCAACTTTTTACATGCTCCCAAAGGTGCATAAGAACTTGACCGTACCACCAGGACGCCCAATCGTGGCGGGGATAGGCGGGTTATGTGAACAGGCGTGTATTTACCTTGATTTTTTTCTTGCAGCCCTTCGTTCTAGGTCTTCAGTCACATCTTAGAGACTCCATGCAATTGGTACAATACCTACAGGAGATCCATCTTCCACCGGGCACAATGATACTCACATGTGATGTGGAGTCCCTTTACTCGAACATTTCGCATAGCGATGGCATTCAAGCTACTCGATACTTCTTTCAAAAATCAACTTCTGGGGACCCAGCACACCACACATTTTTGGTGAGTCTGTTGGAGTTTGTTCTCCACCATAATTATTTTGTGTTCGACCATGTCTTTTATAGACAGGTCTCGGGGACCGCGATAGGGGCACGCTGTGCGCCCTCCTACGCCAACCTTTTTCTAGGATGGTGGGAGGAGACACAGGTGTACCCCATGGCTATGTATGGCGAGCATGTTATTGCATGGTTTCGTTATATTGACGACCTTTTGATCTTTTGGCGGGGCACAGTGGAACAGTGTACTGAGTTTGTGGGCAGGTTGAATGCCAATCCATATAACATCTCCCTCACTCATAGGATTTCGGATACCACTGCCGACTTTTTGGATATACGACTGAATTTGGACGACCAGGGTATCCGCACATCGTTATTTCGAAAGGAAACGGCGACCAATAGTCTTACACTTTGACAGTTTTCATCCGGCCCATCTGCGAAAAAGGGATCCCTAAAGGACAATTTTTGAGGCTGCGACGTAACTGCACTACTATGCCCGATTTCAATGAAGCTGCAGGGGACCTGACAACCAGATTTCAAACACTGGGTTACCCCAAGAAAATAATCTCAGGGGCATATGAAACGGCAAAGGTGGCGGACCGCTCGGAATTGTTGAAACCGAAATACAAGCCCCCCGAATACTCAAGTACATCTCATCACCAAATATAATAATCAATGGCGTAATTTATACACAATAGTAAACACACATTGGCACCTTTTGCTGGCTGACCCCAAATTGAGCAGTCATGTTAACCCCAAACCCAAGATCATCGCACGAAGAGCCCCGAACCTGCGCGATAAATTGGTACGTAGTCATTTTCAGAGACCCGTACAGGGCTTGGGGAGAGGCTGTAGACTACGGGGGACGTATCCATGCGGAAATTGTAACATATGCCAATATATGATTTGTACTGATTCTTTTTCCACCTGCAGGTATCCAACTGCCATTTCCTTGGACCACTACATCAATTGTCGGACCAGGAACGTAATTTATGCACTTATTTGCGATTGTGGAAAAATTTATGTTGGTCAAACCAGTCAGGAGCTGCGGAAACGCATTCAACAGCATCTATCAAATATTGCTTTGGCCCGCCGGGACCGGACTCAAGCAAAGAAACCACTGACCTCAGTTGCTGCACATTTTCTGGATTGCCACCAATGTAACACGTCTGTACTCAGAATTGTGGGTCTAGACATGGTTCGCTCTAATGTGAGGGGAGGATCGTCCACGTCCCAACTACTGCGTCTAGAATCTAAATGGATTTTAAATTTGGACGCAGTGGCTCCACATGGACTTAATGAAGAACTTACCTTCACTGACTTTTATACTTAAACGTGTGTGTGTGTGTGTGTATATATATATATTTTTTTTATTTTTTTTTTTTCTCTTCTTTGGTGGGTATATCTATATGCATTATTTTCCCTCTGAAGTTATCATTCCCCCATTAGTCTTGAGGCACGGTGGAGAAACCGGTCTGATTGGATGGAGTATTTGGGTAGCCTACATGTGGTCAAGAGGCGCAATTCAAGTTAATTCAATTTTGAGCAGATATTGAGAATGTGTATTATGGGTATATAGGGAGATATAAATTTTACTATGGATTGATATTGGGCAGGTTGCATTGCTCCATTAAGAGGTCTGTAGTATTCCATGTTTGTACTCATTTTTTATTTTATTCCCTACAGGTCTTCCGTTTCTTCTCTTTTTCACACACGGGCACGCACCCTTTTCACTTTTGTCACCATTTCCGTGTATTCTAACACGGCTTTCTCTTTCACTCATGTTTTTGTGTCACATCTTAAGTTGGATTCATTTTTAGGATCTTCATTATTAAATCATCACGAATATAACTAATAATGATTATAAAATCACATTATGTTTATTATCCTGTAGGAACTCGTAATTAGGTTACGACTATTATTATCACTATGTTATTCTGTAGTTTGTTGATATTTTAAGATTCTACCCCTTAATTTATTCATTGTGTGCATGGCATCGATTGCGCCTAATATGTAATATGGATTGATGGCATCAGATTTCCATTTATCTCTGTCTATATTATCTTCATATCAATACATGTTCCACCACCCTTTTATGTTTGGATGCATCCCCCTTTCTCCCCCAGCATGTGGAGTGCACTGTGCGCTCCACGATCCCTTGTGGAGCGCAGGATGCGTTCCGACATGCGTTTCACCACGGCTCTGGACTTCCGGTCATGTGACTCACACATCCGGTGCGCCACTGCCGTCAAGCTGCCTCCGTTGCCCCATCCATTTGTGGTCCTCCCACCATGGTGATGCATAGCCGCATCACCACTCTCCTGCATGGTGGCCGCATCGTGCATTTTATGATATATGTGGGACGCGCGATGCGTTCCACCATGCGTTTCATTGCGGCCCCTCATTTCCGGTCATGTGATTTGTACATCCGGTACATCGAGCCGCATAGCTACGGCCCTTACTCATTCTTTAATTCTTCTAAAAATTTGTTGTATAAGAATAATCGTTAAATTTCAATCATAATAGAATTTAGGGCATCAATAGCCCTCATTGGTATTTGCCTCATTTAAATATTGAACAAAATAATCATTATGGTAATCGGATATTATCATGGTTTGCTTGGTGGAACGCATATGCGTTCCACCAGCCGATCATGTGACCTGTATTTCCGGTTTCCGACCACAAATGGCCTAATACACCCCTTGATTGCTGATAGCGTCTTGCTGCACAGGTGAATCTTATGTAAATCGTATGAGTTATTCTTTATAAACTTGACAACCCAACACCTGGTCTTTTACTCCTGAGGAAGCCGGAATGCTCCGGCGATACGCGTTGGGTGCGTTCTTATCCTTACAGGTCCACTATACCAGCGATTCATTTAGGTTTGACTTTCATGTATTTCAGACTCTTTCTGGTTTCCTTGTATTCCTCATGGTCTTACCTTATCTTTTATTTGCCTTATGGTTGATATTGTACATCTACGTGCTGGTTTATAATATATATGCTTAATTGTGGCATTTAGTGGACCTGTGTGTGTCGGTTATATCTACTGTATTCTGCACTCTGCTCTAAATTGTATACAAATTTTTAAACTGTATTTGTTGGTGTGTCTAATAAACTTTATATCTTTTGATAAATTTGGATTGTTGGATGTGCATATATGGGGTGGTTCTCATGACTCTCCCTTGGGTCAGTTATTATTGTCCTACCTGTAGTGTGGCGTCATTTTTTTGACAGCTTGTCCTTTTGAGAGGAGGAGGAACTTCCAAACATGAAGCCTCTACCTCCTGACCCCCTAGGTCTGGGAAACTGATCTCCATCTCCCGGCTGTCTCCTTCCCTGAGACCTGGGAACATTCTGAAAGGGACGTCTGTAAGGTCTAAATTGCGAAAAAGAGGATTCCTGAGGCACTCTTTTTCCTATCTGCTGCCTTTTCTAACAGGGCATCTAATTCTGGGCCAAACAAAAATTGTCCCTGACAGAGGATACTACACAATCGTTGTTTAGAGGCCATGTCGCCTCCCCTCCAGTTCTTAAGCCAAAAAGCTCTACGGGCGGAGTTGGAAGTGGAAGCAGATCTGGCTGATAATCGAACTGCCTCAACTGAAGCATCTGATAAGAAATCCATGGCCTTCTGCAGGGTTGGTAAAGAATTTAAGATCTGATCCCTAGGGCACTTATCCCTTCTAACCTCTCTAGCCACAAGGCTAAGGATCTAGCCGTAACGGTTGCTGCTATATTTGGTCTAAAGGAGGCAGTAGATACTTCACAAGTATTCTTGAGGCAAGAGTCTTTGTCTAGTGGGTCCTTCAAAAATCCCATATCGTCGAATGGTAAGGAAGATCTCCTGGAAACCTTAGAAATGGCCACATTTAATTTAGGTGCCTTATCCCATGAAGTAGTAGCCTCTTCCTCAAAGAGGTACTTTCTCTTAAAATTTTTACTAACGAAGGCTTTTTTGTCAGGCTTCTTTCATTCCCTTTCTATCAAAGCCGATACGCTCTTATGTAAGGGAAAACATCTTTTCTTTTCACGCAGTCCCTCGAAGACTGCGTCCGCCACAGACCTATATTCCCTGACGTCCTCCAGCTCTAGCGTAGCTCTAATTGTTTTTAGCAATTTTTCCGTATCGGATACAGGGAACAAGAATTTTTTTCTCCTGTTACTCCTCCACGAAGGATGAATCTTCCGACCTATCGTCCCTATTATCCTTGCTAATAGACTCTGCTTCTGAATCCGTCTTGTCTACTGATTTTTTTTAGAAATTTTAAGGGACTCCTTAACCTCCGCTTTAATTAGTTCTCTAATGTCCTTCATAAAATTAGGGGATTCCTCCGCCAGGGTCTTCTCAATACAATCCTGACATAACTTTTTGTTATAGGAAGTGGACAAGGGGCATCTACACAATGCACACTCATTCTTTTTTGATGCGGCTTTTTTAGCTGTTATCTAAAAAAAAACAATGATAGATACGAAGGAATACATTAGTAACTTCATAAAAATTGTGTGTCTTGCCCCTTTAGAAGCATCTTCTATACCGGCTGCTTTTCAGACTCAGTTTCTTCTGGTCTTTTCTCTTCCTCCATAATATTCCTGGAGGCATAGAGGATAATAGTCAATATGCCGCAGGGAACAGCACCTCTCCTCTGAGAGTTCCACATGTTCCCTGAGAGCGCTGTGCCTAAATGAAGCGGCCTTTACTCTCACCCATTTGATCCACCTGGGAAAAAAGAATGTATGATGGAGGAAAAACTGGCAGCTCAGAGACCTAGATGGGATCCACAGGCCACCTCCAGCATTCTCCTCTCCAACTGTGAGCTCCGAACACTGAAACGCAAGAGATACTTTTATTTCCGGTCACCGGACCAGAAGTAGTCAGTGGAACGCACGTCTTAACTGACGTCATTCCTGCGACTTCCGGTTTGGCGCTCCGACGCGCTCCACTGCTCCAGCTTCCTCCCGCAGACCCCACGGGGTGTGCGCCTGGGACAGCCGCCCTCTGGCGTGTCTCCCTCTGCCGCCCTGCATCGCAGCAACACACGGTCATGCTCCTTTGAGGGACCAGTGTCTTCAGCCCTAGGACAAGCGGTCGGCCCGGACCAACCACCATCCCTCAGGTAAAGAGCCTGGTAAGGCTGGCATGACCCATGGCTCTCTAGGCTTTCCTAGGGTTTCCAAGCCATGGGTCCCTACAAGAGAAAACAGCTACACGTCTCCTGCTCCAGTGACAGGAAACCTCACTGAGGTGGGAGAGTGGCTCCATCTTTTTTATGCTACAGGTTTCCTGTCCGTGGAGGCGGAGCCATCTTTCAGTGGTGCTGTCGTGGGGGAGGGGAAAAGACTGGACCCTGAGAGAGAAAGAAGCTCCTGAGACTCTGGAAGCACCCATGAGGTTGCAATTGACATCGAGGGGAGCCAGTAGAACCAGACTCTTCTCGGCCAGAAAGGGGCTATAACTATTACCGTGGTTTCCTCCTCTCTGATCTTTTTGAGCACCCTCGGTAACAATCTTTGGGGGAGGGGGGGGCATAGAGAAGGCCCTGCCTCCAAGTTTGAGTCGATGTGTCGACTGCTTTCGGATGTTCTCCCGGAGATAGGGAATAGAAAACTTCTACCTTTCTATTTGATCTGGTGGCAAAGAGATCTATCTCCGGAATCCGCTATAATGCTGTGACCTGGTTGAAAACCCTCTGATTTAGGGACCACTCTCCTTGGCTTAGATGATGACGACGACTTAGGAAATTTGCTTCCACATTGTCCAAGCCCTTTAGATGCACCACAGAAAGACCCAAAACAGACATTGCTTCTCTTAGGGTGACAGATGGGCACAAGTGAATCTGTTGGACTCTGGACTTTATTAGTAAGACCTTCTGCAGGGGCAATAGACATTTCTGGGCTCTGGAGTCTAGAATCATCCCTAGGAAGCTGCAGCTCTGGCTTAGACGTAAACTGGACTTTTCTAGATTTACCTCCCAAACCTAGTTTTTTTTTTTTTTTAATACCTCCTTCAACCAGGCAATCTGCCTCTGAAGAGCCGGATACAATTGAGACACAAGAAAGTCATCCAGGTAAGGTATAAATGACTCCTCCTCTCTCACGTGGGCCATCATCTCTGAAACGATCTTTGTTAACACCCTCAGAGCCTGTGAAAGCCCAAAGGGTAGGGCCTGAAACTGAACATAAAGAACCTCCTGCCCTAATTGGATTGCTACCCTCAAACTTTTGATGGCTGGGATGGGATGGATAGGGACATGGTAATACGCATCCCTTAGGTCTACTGTGGCCATAAAGCAGTCCAGAAAAAGGATTGCTCACTGCTGACCTGATTAACTCCATATGAAACCTCTCATATACCAGATACTGATTTAAGCATTTTAAGTTTATTATGGTCCTGAATTAACCATTTGTTTTTTTGACAAAGAACAGGGGAGTGTAAAACCCTTTTGTCACTTCCTGCTCTGGGAACTACATCAAGACTCTTTTCTCTAGTAGGGAAAAGACCTCTAATGATAGCTGATTGCTTTGTGGGATCTGACCGGTAATCTGTGACCACAAACCTTTGTCAACGGAACCAGGGATTCCCAACCAGTCTCCCAAGCAGGTACTTGCCCAGCCTTAAGCTGCTTATCTTCTGCAATCTGACAAGTGCAGGTACATCCAGCTTAGAATAACCAATGCTCTGGAATGCTCTGAAGTTTATAGCAGGTTTCTGTCCATTGGGTCCAAAAGAGAACCCATATCTTCAAAGGGGAGAGAATTTTTTCTGAACATCTTAGCCACCGGAGCATCCAGCTTTAGGGCCCTATCCCAGGGGGTGGAGACTTCTTCAAACGGATATTTCCGCTTAACCGAGGAAGGAACAAAAAAATTCCTTCCTGTTTTTTTCATTCCCTGGCGATTGCCGCCTGAATGTTTTTATGTACATGAAAAACCTTCCTCTTTCTAGGACCTAGGCCCTCAGAGTATTGCGCCGATTGCTGAGGTCTTTGATTATCCAACCCCATAGTAGCTCTAACCACCTTGACTAGGAAGTTAGTGTTCTCAGTATGAAACAGCGGTTTTCCTGCTGCCTCGTCCTCAGAAGACAAACACTCCTTCCAAACCTGAAAGTAAATTGTTGTCCCTGGAGGGGGAATCTTTAGATGCGGCAGCAGAAGAAGTACTGGGGCGGCATTTAAACAAACCGCTAACCGACTCTTTGACCTCAACCCTGATCATCTGCTTAACACTGCTCATCAAGGATGGAGCTTGCTCCTCCATTAACTTGCTGACACATCCTTGACAAAAGGGGTTTAGCCCATGCAGAGGGTAGATTATTTTTAAAGACCGCACACCCCCTTTCTTTAGCTCTGGATGTCTTCCTGGAAGACTACTTAGACACCTAGGCATAAACAAACATGCCCCCATGAGAAATACTAAAATATTAAATCTGCTGGGGAATGACCCTTCTTACCCCACCCTTGTACTGATGTATCATTAGTGGTCTCAGCACGCTGAACCTGCTCCATTCCTTTAGCAGCACAATCAGCCGGAATGGGAAACTGCCAGCTCTTCAGTAGGCATGGCAGTGAGCTGGCTGCTTTCTCCTCGGCGCGTGCTGCCGGCTCCCTCCCCTTCCGGTCCGCAGCATCGGCTTTCTCCCACCGTTGAACCTGGAAGTAGACTGTAGACACACATGGGCCAGCGGCCGCAGAGATTCGCAGGAGACTCAGAGTACAGGTCAAGGGACAGAAGGTGAGGGACAGAGACTGCAGCCCAGACTTCAGCAGCAGCTCCCCATGGAGACTTATGCCGCTCAGGGTAACCCTCCTCAATGCTTTCATTGCCGGGACCCCCGCAGCTCTAGGATTGTATCGGTGATCCGATTCCCTCCTGCCTCTTAGGACAGGAAACAGAACTGGAGGTAGAGGGGAGGATCCCTCTTTTAAAAGGGGGTTCTGATTCCTGTTTCCTGTTCAAGGGAGGAGGCGGTCTTTCCAGGGGTGCTGTCATGGGCAAAAAATAAAATAGTTGCATTTTAGTGATATTGGTGTTAAAATGTCGCAAATCAAGAGAAATAGGACAATCAAATTTATATTTTAAAAAGTCAAATTTTAAATGCGGCGTGAACCTTTTGATATAGGAGGTGAAACAAAATCACCACTTTTGATTTTTAATGTTATTGATAAATGTCTCCCACTGGGCCAGTCACTCTGCCCAGAAGTCTATGGGGAACATGGTATGCACTGGGGAAAGGTCATGATGGAAGTGCACGACATTTGCGGACCAATGAGAGAAATAGTTTTGAACGCAGCAACTGCCCAAAAGTCCCACCACAAATTACATTTAGGGGAAGGCACAGAAGTGCACCACATTTATCACAACTAAGTGGTATGGCAGCAATTGCACCACCAGCAACTTGGCAAGGAGGAAATTCAGCTTGCACAAACTAATTGTTGTTTTGTAAAAGGCCACACATTCCGTTACAGATGTGTCTCACAAAGGAGGGGAGGAGTAGTCTAAGCAGGAGAAGAATCAGCAAATGATGATTATAAGGACACTGTACTGCTTGAAGATGTAGGCTGGCTGCCACAAAAAACTAAAATAAAAATAAAAAAAAACAACAGGAGAAGGAAGACAGACTTGTTCTGATTGGGAATGCTGGCTAATTCTGTTTTGCTACATGATCTGATGATGCTGCCTCATGTACTCCAATAGAGCCCTGGTACCAAATGTTTGCGTTTGAACGCCAACAGCTTATTTTAATCCTGAATATCTTCCACATGGGCTGTGGTTTTGTGTGCTGGCCTTTTAGAGAAAAAAACGCCATATGGGAGTTTTTCTAACAGAACTAGAGGCAGCCGAGTTCAGCCAAGTCTGGGACGGTCTGCATCCACAGTATCAGTGTCATAACCAGTTCCCAAGCTGACCACAACAGAAGCAGATCTGGCTCTTCCAGTAATTTTGGAGGTTTTGGCCATATATTGCCTCCACTCTCTATTGGCATCCTGTCCAACACACAATTATAGTCCTCATCTTGCCCGACACTTTAGACTGTGATATCTCATTGTAGGCTCCTTGGTCCCTCTCCCAATTCCCTGTTCTGAATTTGCCCAAAATGCCACTGTTGCTACCACTTCCCAAACCCACACCACCTTGGCGAAAAGTACTATCACCACTACCAAACACAGCTATGTATGGGGCCCCGGCCTCACCTTGGACCTCCTCCTCATGACAGTCCAAATGCTGACTGCTCTCACAAGTCATCAAAAGGAAGACTTCTCTTGAGTATCTGATGTAATGCACTAGGAGAGAGTGTGAACACAGAAAAGATGCAACTGAAAGGCTTCTCCTCTGATGCTTCAAGGAGGAGAAGCAGGAGGAATGATGTGCCCTCTGGCTCCAAGGCATGGTGTCAAACTCAGAGGCGACCTTCATGTCATCTTGCTGTGACTGAGTAAAAATACTCCTCTTACCATTTTTTAGGAGTATTTTTAGCCAAGGAGGAGTATAAACAATTGCAGTTATTCATATACTGTACATATATAATACATAGTGCTACATAAAAACAAGGGGTTGCTATTTATGCAGATAAACCATTACTAGTCTCCTCTATAATGTATCCCATGCAGAAATAGCAAATTTTGATCATTTTAAATTTATCTCTCAGAAGACTGAATCTCTACCTTTCTTGAAGCACCAAATCTGTCACGTAGGGATCGGATCGTGCAAAACTTAATGTAATGAGAATTGAACAGGGACATCTGGTCGTTGTGGCAGGGAGCAGTGGGTGGCTTATTGGCATTGGGTAGCTTGGTGGCACTAGGTGGGGACTGGAACGAATGCACAGGAGGTAGTTCTAGGACAGTCTTTTACACAATATATTGACCTCTGGACAGTGCGCTTCATACAGTAAAATAGACATAAGTGGCCAAGGGTACTTACATAGAAAAACGAATAGCCAAGAGGCTAACAAAACCCTGTTTCTGATAGTTATGTTTAAACGCAAGTTTAATTTGATTGCTCGAATACCTAGACACCTATATAAAAAAATGAATTTTAAAAGCCTGCTGTTTCTCTAGATCAGTGTTTCCCAACCAGCGTGCCTCCAGCGGTTGCCTTTGGCTGTGCGGGCATGCTGGGAGTTGCAGTTTTGTAACAGCTGGAGGAGGCACACTGGTTGGGAAACAATGCTCTAGATGACCTTATGTTTATAGTGTAAATAGAGAGTCTCAAAAGGTATATAAAAGTAGGGTACCTGCTTTTACAGACCTTTGAGTCTGTAATAACACTACTATCAACATAAGGTCATCTAGAGAAACAGCAGATTTTTAACCCGTTAAGGACACAGACTTATTTCACCTTAACCCTTTAGGGACCAGACCTATTTTCACTTTAACCTCTTCAGGACATAGGGTGTACAGGTACGCCCTTATGTCATGGTACTTAAGGACCGCCATGCGGTGATCAGAACCCCATGCCTTGTATGCGATCGCAGAAAACCGCAGGTCAATTCAGACCTGCGGTTTTCTGCGTTTCCAGGTTATTCGGGTCTCTGAATACCCGATAACCCGGACCAGGATGGTGATGGTGGTGTGATTTTACCCCAGCAATCACTATCCTGCGATCCTGAGTGGTAATTGTGACATCACCTCTCAGGATCGCCTCTGATTGGTTGGTGGGCGGGCCAACGGGAGATTCAAAAGATGCAAGCGCTCCTCTCCTCCTCCTTTTGTGTTCCGGAGCCGGAGGAGAGAGGAGCTGCCTGCAAGTCGTCGTCCATCGGTGCCAGCATCACCCCATCTGTGCCCCCCCAGGACCCGATCTGTGCCCCAGCACCCCCCATCTATCCATCAGGTACATAGGGAAAGCATAGGGAAAGTTTGGGTTAGGCAGGGAAAATAAAGGGAAAGTTAGTTTGATAAACTTTTATTGCATCACCCTAAGTTAGG
Organism: Bufo gargarizans; assembly: GCF_014858855.1. NCBI lineage: Eukaryota > Metazoa > Chordata > Amphibia > Anura > Bufonidae > Bufo > Bufo gargarizans. Next base: position 77,440,110 of record NC_058086.1, on the reverse strand, counting down.
GTGTCTGGGGTCCACAGCACAGCTGTGTGACCCTAGACGCCCCAGGGGTGCTGCCGCTTGCGCCCCCCCCCCCCCAACTTTTTGGGGGTGCAGGATTTATTAAAAAAAAAAAAAAAGTGTACGCTGACTGTGGCCGGCACTCTTAGCGCATCGCACACCCCACCGCTGATCAACTTCGGACGGACGGTTAATCAGTGGTTTTGATAATTTTTTTCACATTTTCTTTCCCTTTTTTTTTTTTTAGTTAGTTTTTTTACTTATTTTTTCTGTTAGTTTTAGGGTGAGTTCGTGAACACCCGTGCCCCGACACACACGCACACCAAATAAAGATTTACACACACGCATATACACATTCCCCTATGGCCAGCCGGACGTTCTCTGCCGAGGAGGCATACGCCCAGCTTGCCTCCGACTCAGAGTCCCAGTGAGGACGAGGATGACCCCACATTCCTGTTATCTGCGTCCTCCTCATCATCTAGCGATGATGAGCCCCCAAGGTGGCGGAGACGCCGGCAGGCGGAGCAAGGGGACCGCCATGTTAGGGATCCAGTGGCCCAGCCTAGTACGAGCAGATCTGGGGCTCGTACTGGTTTCCCAGCCCACCAGTTAAATCCACCGGAGCACTCTGCCAGTGAACTAGTCTGGTGTAGGCCAGAGCAATACGAGCCCGTGATTCCTGATTTTGTAGGCCAATCAGGAATCCAGATTTCCACAGTGGGCTACACTAAATATGACTTTGTATTTTTTTCAGTGACCCACTGGTAAATCTGATGGTAGAGCAGACGAACCTGTACGCCCAACAGTTCGTCGCTCAACACCCGGGCTCCTTTTTGGCTAGGCCCGGTGGCTGGACGCCGGTCAGTGCAGCCGAAATGAGGACATTTTGGGGCCTCGTGCTGCATATGGGCCTGGTCAAGAAACCCAGTGTCAGGCTGTACTGGAGTGGATACGCCCTATACCTGACCCCACTTTACAGTACGGCCATGACAAGCTCCCGGTTTGAGGCCATCCGGAAATGTCTGCATTATTCAGATAATGCAGCATGTCCCCTCCGAGGTGATTCTGCCCATGACCGTCTGTATAAGATACGGCCGGTCATCGATCACTTTGGGGCCAAATCCATGGAGGCCTATGTACCTGGAAGGGAGTCGCAGTTGATGGAGTCTCTCATTGCGTTCAAGGGGAGACTCATTTTCCGCCAGTATGTGCCCTCCAAGCGGGTGAGGTATGGCGTGAAGCTATACAAAATTTGTGAGAGTACCTCAGGGATCACTTACAAATTTTGTGTATACGAGGGGCGAGATTCCCGGATTCAACCCCCAGAATCTCCCCCCACTCTGGGTGTTACCGGGAAACTTGTGTGGGACCTTATGTAGCCAATTCTAGAATAAGGGTTACCACCTTTACGTGGATAACTTTTATACCAGTATCCCCTTGTTCCAGTCCCTTGCCGCCAGATCCACGTCCACTTGTGGGACCGTGCGGAAAAATCAACGCGGCCTCCCTGCCCACCCCCTCCAGGTACCTATCCCCAGAAGTGAGAACCGTGCCCTTACCACTGGAAACCTGTTGCTGGTCAGGTATAAGGACAAGAGGGATGTCCTTATGCTGTCCACAATTCACGGTAACAGCATCACCCCTGTCCGAGGTACCGCGGCAACGGTCCTCAAGCCCGATTGTATCGTCGACTACAATCAGTATATGGGGGGAGTTGATCTCTCTGATCAAGTCCTCAAGCCATATAACGCCATGCGCAAAACCCGGGTATGGTAGAAAAAAGTTGCGGTCTACTTGGTACTTTTGGGGACTTCATTTTACCAGTGTTATGAAGTACAATATGTGATGAAAAAAACTATCTTAGAATGGCCAAGATAAGTCAAAGCATTTTAAAGTTACCACCACTTAAGGCTACTTTCACACTAGCGTTCGATCGGATCCGTTCTGAACGGATCCGCTCATATTAATTCAGACGGTGGCTCCGTTCAGAACAGATCCGTTTGCATTACCATGAATTACCATGATAGTGCCCAGAGAAGCTGAAACCCCGCCCCTTGGGCAGAAAGAACAGGGATTACTTCAGGTTATAAAACACGAGTTTGCAGTATTCATAATGTGGACAGGGGGGATACTTATATGTTTTAAATGCACATTAGAAGACCTGTGCATGGATATGTACAGCTAATTATGGTTATTGGGCCTGTCAGTGTCCCTTTAAGGTGAAATAAGGCTGTGTCGCTAAGGGGTTAAGGACCAGGCCATTTTTTGCACATCTGACAGTCCAGGCCATTCTGAGAATGTTTTGTCACATATTGTACTTCATGACAATGCTAAAATGAAGAAAAAACCGGAATTAGACTTACCGGTAATTCAGTTTCCATGAGATCATCACGACGGCATACAAGGAGATTGACCCCTGACCTCTGTAGGGGCAGGAACAGAGAAAGGTTAAATACCCTCCTCCCACCACCAACACCAGTGTTTCCAAAATCACACAGAGCAACCCGGTGGTGGAGAACAGTAAAAAACAAGAAAAAAAGGTATTACTCCATACCTTCTAGAGACCTGGGTAGGTCAAAATTGAATCAAGGGAGGGAATAACGTGCCGTCGTGATGATCTCATGGAAACTGAATTACCGGTAAGTCTAATTCCGGTTTTTCCATAGCATCATCACGACGGCATACAAGGAGATATAAGAAATATATCAGTTAAGGGGGGGCTACAGCCTGGAGGACTTTCCGTCCAAAGGACAGATCAGATGATCTGGAAAGATCCAGGCGATAGTGCTTTATAAAGGTATGAATGCTGGACCAAGTGGCAGCACGACAGATTTCCTCCAGAGAAGCCCCAGCTCTCTCAGCCTGAGAGGAGGACATGGCCCGGGTGGAATGGGCCCTAATGTGGACCGGACATGTAAGGTTTTGTAGTTGATAACAAAGACTAATAGTTTCTTTGAGCCATCTGGCTATAGATGACCGGGAGGCTTTCTGGCCCTTAAGTCTTCCTCCGAAGAGAACTAGTAGGCTGTCCGACTTCCTAAACTTTTTCGTCACAGAGATATAGTTTAAGACTGCCCGTCTAACATCCAGAGAGTGAAATGTGGCTTCTTTGTCATTAGCAGGGTGTTGACAAAAGGAAGGTAGGGTAACTTCCTGGCTCCGATGAAAATTTGATACCACTTTGGGGAGAAAACCCGGATCCAGACGGAGAATTAATCTATCATCTAGAATACGGAGGTAGGGTTCCCTGATCGATAGGGCTTGCAATTCTCCTACTCTGCGGGCCGAAGTTATCGCAATTAAGAAGGCCGTTTTCAAGGACCATAATTTTATAGGACAGTCAGACATGGGTTTAAAGGGCGGTAAGGTAAGGCCTGTAAGAACGATGTTCAGATCCCAGGAAGGGACACGAGCGGTGATTGTTGGGCGGAGCCTCGTCGCTGCCTTGATGAATCTTTTGATCCAACGATGACCGGCTATATCTTGGTCAAAAAAACAAGCCAGAGCTGAGATCTGGACCTTCAAGGTAGAGGGCCTAAGTCCCAGATCTAGACCTCGCTGTAGGAAGTCCAGTATTCTTTGGATGTTCGGTTTATGTAAATGTGGCGATTCATCCCCACTCCAAGAACAAAAACGTCTCCAGATCTTAAGGTAGATCGCTGACGTTACCTTCTTCCTGGAAGCTTTCAGAGTAGCAATAACTTTGTTTGATAGTCCCTGAAGTTTCAGGGTTTGGAACTCAGGATCCAAGCTGCTAATTTCAGAAACTGCGGGTTTGGGTGTAGAACTGGGCCCTGCTGGAGTAGGTCCTCCCGTACCGGAAGGGGCCATGGATCCTGTAGAGAAAGCCTCTGGAGAGATGAGAACCAACTTCTCTTTGGCCACAGGGGAGCGATCACAATCACCGTGGCCTTGTCCTGGAGAACTTTCTGCACCACCTTCGGGATTAGAGGAAGTGGAGGGAAGGCATAGCATAGATTCCAATGCCAACGGACGGTGAAGGCGTCTAATGTATGAGGCCTGTCCCTGGGGTTTAGGGAACAGAATGTTTCCACTTTTGAGTTGGCCCTGGTGGCGAACAGATCTACGTCGGGCAACCCCCATTTCCTTACCACTAACCTGAAGACTTCTGGACTTAGAGACCACTCTGTGTGATCGATCCTGTGGCGGCTGAGAAAATCTGCTTCTTGATTTAGTATCCCCTTCAGGTGAACTGCCGATACAGAGGCTACCTTCTGTTCTGCCCAAGCAAAGATCTTTGTTGCCAGTGCTTGAAGGGTTACGGACCGGGTTCCCCCCTGATGGGAGAGGTAGGCAATGGCTGTAGTGTTGTCCGATAGTACCTTTATATGATGATGACACAACATTTCCTCTGCCGCCCTCAATGCTTCCCAAACTGCTCTCAGCTCCCTGAAATTCGATGATTGGGATCTGATCGAATCTGGCCAAGTGCCCTGAAATATACGGTCCCCGACCTTTGCGCCCCAGCCGGACAGACTTGCGTCTGTTATTACCTGCAACTGGGGAGTCTTCTGCCAGGGATTTCCCCGGGATAGGTTCTCGTGGTTTTTCCACCAATTTAGGGACTGCAGAATCCGAGATGGAGGACTTACTTGGCGATCTAGAGAGGATTGGCACCTGTTCCAGACACTCAGTATCCAGGACTGAAGGGGTCTGAAGTGTATTTGACACCAGGGGACTGCCGGAATACAAGATGTCAGCAGACCCAGCATGCTCATCGCCTCTCTGATAGAGCAAGATCTTCTCTTTTGAAAGGACCTGACCTTTTGTCGGAGAATTGATATTTTGTCCTGAGGTAGGAACACTGCTTGCTTTCGGGAGTCCAGGATCATACCTAAGAAACGAACCTCCCTTGAGGGGGTGAGGACGGACTTTTCCTTGTTTACGATCCACCCCAGGTCGTCTAGGATGGAGAGAAAGACCTTCAGATTTGAATTGATTTGTCTGCGACTTTCGCTGACCAGAAGGAAATCGTCCAAATAGGGGATTATCATGAGTCCCTGTCTTCGGGCGAAGGCAACCTTCTCTACCACCACTTTGGTAAATATTCTCGGGGCAGACGAAATCCCGAAGGGAAGGGCTCTGAACTGGTAGTGATGGACGTTTCCTGATATATCCCGGATTGCAAACCGGAGAAAACACTGGGAGCTGGCGTGAATGGGAATATGGTAATAAGCGTCTCGCAGGTCTATAGTGCACATGAAGACGTCTTTGCTTAACAGAGGGATTGTAGATGTTAGGGTCTCCATCCTGAATTTCTGATAACGGATGAATTTGTTTAGAGGTTTCAGGTTTATGATCGTCCGAAAGGTACCTTCTTTTTTCCTGATTAAGAATAAAGTTGAATAAAAACCCTTGCCTCTTTCTAGAGGTGGGACCGGAGAGATTACATTCATCTGAAGAAGTTTCTGGACTCCTTGCCAAAGGTTCATTTGGAACCGTGTCAGAGAAAATTTGTTTGGGGGTCTTGAAGACCACTCTATCTGATAGCCTGTACCGACTACCTTGGAAATCCAGGGGTTCTGGGAGATGAATTCCCATGACCCCAGGAATCTTGAGAGTCTTCCCCCCACTCGGCCGTCATTGCTTATCTGAAGGTTTTTGCTGGGAGAAGGACTGACCTCTTCCTCTTCCTCCTTTTGGGTAACTCCAACGCCCTGATTTCCCTTTTCCCCTGTAGCTCTTTTCTTGACCCGAGGGGGGGCGAAAAGGATACCGGCGTTTGGAAGGGCGATCTTCCGGAAACCCTTTCTTCTTATCCGCGGCCTTCTCTAGGATCTTATCTAGCACCGGGCCAAACACGTATTCTCCGGAAAAGGGGATGGAGCATAGCTTTAGCTTAGATGTCTTATCCCCCGACCAACACTTCATCCAGAGGGCTCTCCTAGCTGCATTGGAGAGCGCCGCATCTCTGGCGGAAAACCGAACTGATTCGGCAGAGGCATCCGCCAGGAAAGCTGTGGCAGACTTTAAAAGGGGGAGAGACTCCAGAATCTGCTCCCTAGACGCTCTGTCTTTAATATGAGTTGCCAACTCTCCCAACCAAAGATACATGGACCGGGCGACTGAAGTAGCCGCAATATTGGTCTTAACGTTCAACATGGACGCCTCCCAGGATTTCCTGAGGAGACTGTCCGCCTTACGATCCATCGAATCTTTGAGTTGGGAGGCATCCTCGAATGGAAGGGACGTCTTTTTGTTCACTTTGGCCACCTGTACATCAATCTTGGGAATTTCATAAAAAATTTTAGATTCCTCTGGATCAAATAGTAACCTATTTTTGAACGTTGCCGGGACTCCCAGTCGTTTTTCTGGGTCTGTCCACTCATCAAGGATCATATCCCTAATGTTTTCATTGATGGGAAACACACGGGTCTTCTTAACCCTCAGGCCCCCAAACATCTCCTCTTGTACCGAATGGGTACGTTGTACCTCCTCCACACCCATGGTCGACCTTACGGCCTTCAGAAGGTCGGATATTTCTTCCGTAGAAAAATAATATCTACGTCCATCGTCATCTGAGTCAGAGACTCTCTCCCCCTCCTCCCAAGACTTAACAGAGTGGGCACTTTCCTCCGCAACGACTTCTATATCAGAGGGGGATGGGGATCTAGCCCGCTTCTTCTTTGGTTGCAGCAAATCGGGGGGATTAGCGGACAGGTGGGCCAGGGATGAACGGATCTCCTCCTGAATCATAGTTTTTAATTCCTCTTTTAGGGAGGGTGCCTCATCCCGTACGATATTTGAAATACAAGGTTTGCACCATTTTTTGAGGTAGCCCTCAGGGAGTCTACTAGAGCAGGAGACACATTTGAGTGTCTTCCCCATCTTTTTCGGGGTTTCCTTTGCCTAAAAGAGATGAAACGGCAAGTATAAGGAATATGGCCCACCAAGAGGAGGGTGGGGGGGGGGCACGCGGGTGGATGTAGGAGCCTGCGCCCTGCCGTAGCTGCACTGAGAGTGGAGCAAGAGCCCCCTCCTCCTCTCCCCCCCCCCCCATATCATCGTGGGAGAGGGGGATCAACAGACTCCCTGACCCATACATAAATACCCCCGAAGGGGACTCACAGTTAGTAGTGCTGGCGGCGGCTCAGCTCTGGGGGACCGCTCCGGTACCGACATGGTCGCCTCTTCCAAAAGGTAAGGGTACCGCACAGTGGGGGACCGATCCTGGGAGCGTTTGTCTGGAGAAGGCCTCGGTTTTTAAATTAGGCTCCATGCTGCCGCCACTGACGTCACTTCCGGGTCGCCGGCCGTGACGTCATACATATGCGCCCAAATGCGCCGGCGCGCACCCAGCTGCCGCTGATGCCGGAGGGGAGACTGCGCCAGGGAACAGGCCCCAAAAATCGGGACGAGGTAGAGCCCCACACCCCTGCCCAGCGTTAGTACTGGACCGCGGGAGGGCAGGGGGACGCCATGCAGGATGCCGGCGATTTCTTAAGGTATCCACGCTGAATTCCTAGCTTCATCTCCCTGCATACAGGGAGACCTTCCTCTGCCCTGTCCTCTGTAGGGACAGGAAACACTGGTGTTGGTGGTGGGAGGAGGGTATTTAACCTTTCTCTGTTCCTGCCCCTACAGAGGTCAGGGGTCAATCTCCTTGTATGCCGTCGTGATGATGCTATGGAAAAATACATACATTTTAATTTATAAAAAAATAAAAAATACCAAATTGACAAATAATGTGAAAAATTGCAAATTTCCAAGTTTCAATTACTCTACTTCTATAATACATACTAATACCTCCAAAAAGTTATTACTTAAAATTTCCCATATGTCTACTTCATGTTTGGATCATTTTGGGAATGATATTTTATTTTTGGGGGATGTTACAAGGCTTAGAAGTTTAGAAACAAATCTTGAAATTTTTCAGAAATTTTCAAAAACCCTATTTTTAGGGACCAGTTGACCCCATTCTATAAACAACACCCCTCAAGGTAATCAAAACCGAATTTTCAAACTTTGTTAACCCTATAGGTGTTCCACAAGAATTAATGGAAAATAGAGATACAATTTTAAAATTTCACTTTTTTGGCAGATTTTCCATTTTAATAATTTTTTTCCAGTTACAAAGCAATGGGTAACAGACAAACCAAACTCAATATTTATGGCCCCGATTCTGTGGTTTACAGAAACACCCCATATGTGGTCGTAAACCGCTGTATGGGCACACAGCAGGGCGCAGAAGGAAAGGAATGCCATACGGTTTTTGGAAGGCAGATTTTGCTGGACACTATGTCCCATTTGAAGCCCCCTGATGCACCCCTAGAGTAGAAACTCCCAAAAAAGTGACCCCATTTTAGAAACTACGGGATAGGGTGGCAGTATTGTTGGTCCTAGTTTAGGGTACATATGTTTTTTTGTTGCTCTATATTACACTTTTTGTGAGGCAAGGTAACAAGAAATAGCTGTTTTGGCACAGTTTTTTTTTTTTTGTTGTTATTTACAACAGTCATCTGACTGAGGCTAGATCATGTGATATTTTTATAGACCAGGTTGTCACGGATGCGGTAATACCTAATATGTATACTTTTTTTATTTATGTAAGTTTTAGACAATGATTTCATTTTTGAAGCAAAAAAAATAAAAATCATGTTTTAGTGTCTCCATATTCTGAGAGCCATAATTTTTTGGGGGGCGATTACCTTGGGTAGGGTATGATTTTAGCGGGATGAGATGACTGTTTTATTGCCACTATTTTGGGGTGCATATGACTTTTTGATCGCTTGCCATTACATGCCATCGGGTCCCCCCTACAGCCCCATCGGGACTCTATGGCACCGCCGCCCACCGCCACCGCAATAGGTAAAAGCCGCAAAAAGCAGGTCTGAATTGACCCCCCCCCCTCCCCCGCGCATTTAGCCAAGGTGCCTGCTCAATGATTTGAGCAGGCACCGGCTTCCAATCACCGCCCATCGGTAATCAGAAATACATAGGGCGTACAGGTATGTCCTGTGTCCTTAAGTACCAGGACATCAGGGCGTACCTGTATGCCCTGTGTCCTGAATATGTTAAAATTCTTTTTTTTTTCCTTTAGGTGCCATGAAACATGGCATGGTAGCCTCCTCCAAATAACAAAGCTCTGTACTGTGTGGAGCTTTGTTATTGGAGCTTTCAGGCACCAGCAGTATTGCTGTGCTGCCTGGCCGTTAACAGCGCTCAGGAATGGCAGTTTAATTATCATGCATATTAATACAATTGAAATATTTTTTAGGGAGTAAAACGGTCTGTACAGATGTCTATGACGCTTGTACAGGCGTTATTGCGACCTCTAGTCCTGAATAATAATTTTGTGGCCTTCAGAAGCCAGGAAGAACTGTGGCCTACTACTACTAACACTACTGCCTAAATGGCTGCTGCTATTACCCACATTCTGGCTCTGGGAGGACAACACTTGGGTCTTTCATTTTGAGCTCTTCCGTATTCCAGACATTTTATTATAAGCTCTAATAAAAACTCACGATTTTCCTAAACGAAAAGTTATAGATTTGGTACACAGTCACAAATTATGGAACAGTTACAGCAAAGGTGTCATGGGAGAGTTTGAGGAAAAGCACTTTTAATCCTATGAAAAACAGCCCCCTTTTTAAACCCATAAGGACACCACCGTACATGCACTGTGCAACCGGGCTTGACTTGAGGACCAGCGTCGTACATGTACAGCGCAAGGTCCGCAGGTCTCTCGGGCAGGATCGCCAGGGAATCGCAGCACCATCGTTGCTCTTACCGGCAGGCAGCCATGCCGGGTAAGGGCACCATGGTGCGGCACAGCCTGCCTGCAGCTCTAAGCGCTGCGATTTGCCAGTCAATGAAGACTGACATCGCAGCTCAGGAAGCAGTCACAAGCGTCGGGCCAGGTGGAGGTGAGGGGGGGGGGGAGTGGCCGATGCGGACCAGTTCATCACCGGTCATCTTTGAGGTGAGACAGGGGACACTAGTTTTGGGTCCCCTGCCTGCGCTGCAACTGACTGGAGTAACTCTACAGCCAATGGCAGCACTATAGCTGCACAGGAAAGGGCAGAACTTCACTGCATGCAGCCAGTCAAGCTGGTGACTGCAAGCAGAGGTTCTGTGCTGCTTGTGGCTTGCTGGGACCTGTGGTGCCCCACCACTGCGATTTAACCCTTTCCTGCTATGAATAAAAAACATCTGGAATTGCTGCACTGATTTTTTTCTTCATTTGCAGCTGTTCCAGATCCCTAAATCTTCTTCCCTGTCCCTTCCCACCACCCCCGGTTTTTTTTTATTATTTTTTTATACACTGTAGTGAATTTTTATACTACAGTTTTTGAAAGCTCCCCTGCACGTGGTACCACTACCACTGTCCCCAAACCAGTTTGTATCCTGAACAGGCACATGGGAGGGGTGGATCTTTCAGATCAACTTCTGAAGCCCTACAGGGCCACACAAAAAAACAAAAGTTTGGTACAAAAAGCTGGCAGTACACATTGTACAGATGGCAATGTGCAATGCATACGCACTATTTCAATTTGCAGGCCACACAGGAACTTTCCTTCAGTTCCAAGAGGTGGTTATCAAGACCCTAATTTTTCAAACCCAGGCTGGAGAGGGTCCCTGTACTTCTGGAAGTCATGGTGCCCGTGTCGTACCAGAGCAACATTTTCCAGGTCTAGTCCCCCAAACAGCAAGGAAGTGAATGACCCAAAAAGAATGCAGGGTGTGTTCCAAAAGGTTGATAAAGAAAGACACCATTTGCCTCTGCGAAACCTGGCCAGTGCATGCAGGAATTTTATTAGAAAAAAAATAAATACAGAAAAAGCGGCTGACACCGATGGGGGGGGGGGGGGGGGATCTGCGACAAATATATAAAAATATTGTTGCATAAGTGTGCACACCCTTAGGACTCGTTCACACGAACGTGTGAAGCCCGTGCTGTGGAGACTTCCGATGCATTTTTGCAAAATGTAGCCTGGCTTGGATGTTTTTCTTCGTAAGAAAAGGCTTTCATCTTGCGACTCTACCCCATAGTCCAGACATATGAAGAATACAGGATATTGTTGTCACATGTACCACACAGCCATTACTGGCCAGATATTCCTGCAGCTCCTTTAATGTTGCTGTAGCTTCCCAGACCAGTTTTCTTCTCTTCTTTTAAATCAATTTTGGAGGGACATCCAGTTCTTGGTAATACAGAAAACAGCCGACACTCCGTGTGTGTAATGAGCGGTGCCCCATAAATCCAAGAACAAAAGACTGGCATTTCCTGTATTGGATGCATTTCTTATGTTTTTAATGCACACATGTAGGTACAAAATAATGTGTTTAGACACAAACACAAGTCTTTATCAAGCAGGTGTGTATAGGGGGACAAATACATTTAAATAGCCCGCCAGCTTTGTCGTCACAGGATGTGACGTACCATAGTCATAGTAACTTACAAACAAAACAGCCATGCGGACAAGCTATCTATACATATATTCACCTCTAATGACGCTAGTACGATGAATACATTGCAAACAGGGAAATGTGCCCTTTTTAGGTGTAGACACCTCATTTGTCGCAATGAGGTATTTTCACTACCTATGTCAGCCCTAATTATAGTGTCCATGATGTTTTTGGACCTCTTGTAACACACCATTGGTAAATTTTGAAAATCTGGGATTGATGGATAGGCCTCTCTGATAATATCCCAGTGTTTATTAATTATAGTCCTGAATTTATAAAGCCATGGGTGGAATTTTACCACAAAAGAAACACTTTTTTGGGGGGAGACTCAGATTGAGTCGTTATGGAGTTCACATTTTGCAATTTGTCGCATTCTTTTGCAAAAGAGATTCTGGATAACCTCTCGCCTGAAATTTCTGTGTCATGTTGCTGCAGCGCCTTGTTTTAACTTGTTCAGCCTCAAATGCTGTATGAGCCTAATCTGGCTATGAACACATATGGATATGTGAGCTATAGCGGTGCTCGTCCGCGGTGTGCGCCCTGTCAGGGACCAGCCCTGCTAGTAGTAACTGTTCGGTAACGCCACATTTCGCACAGGTTACCCATAAGTGACGGCCGGCAGCATGGTGAGTGTTGTGTCACAGACAACGTTTCAGTTTCCCGTCCTTATCTGTAGTGTAATGTGCAGGCAGCGTGTGTCATGAGGACTGAGGAGTACAGTACAGCTGTTACCTATAGCAACAGGAGACGGCCTGTTCTGTAATTTGAGGAAGCAGCCACAGTCTGTTCATAAATCATAACCCCATCAGCCACATTACACCCAGAACAGGACAAACCCTTTAAACCTCAAAATCACTGCAACAGTGGCCTCAGCGGTACCGACCCCCTCAGCGCAACAGTGGCCTGAGCGGTACCGACCCCCTCAGCGCAACAGTGGCCTGAGCGGTACCGACCCCCTCAGCGCAACAGTGGCCTCAGCGGTACCGACCCCCTCAGCGCAACAGTGGCCTCAGCGGTACCGACCCCCTCAGCGCAACAGTGGCCTCAGCGGTACCGACCCCCTCAGCGCAACAGTGGCCTCAGCGGTACCGACCCCCTCAGCGCAACAGTGGCCTCAGCGGTACCGACCCCCTCAGCGCAACAGTGGCCTCAGCGGTACCGACCCCCTCAGCGCAACAGTGACCTCAGCGGTCCCGACCCCCTCAGCGCAACAGTGACCTCAGCGGTCCCGACCCCCTCAGCGCAACAGTGACCTCAGCGGTCCCGACCCCCTCAGCGCAACAGTGACCTTGGCTAAATTTAAAATGGCCTAAATTTGCTATTTAAGCATGGTAGACAGTTCTAGACACTAGTAATGGTTTCCCTGCATAAATAGCAACCCCTTAATGTTACGTAGGCCTTCGTATTAACTATTTGAATTACTGTAACTTTCGTACTCATTGGCTGAAAATACTCCTCAAAAATGGAAAGAGGAGTATTTTTACTCTTCCAGAAAAAAGGTAGCACGACCTCCGATTGTGAGTAAGGTAAGGATTATTTTGTCGCAAGTGGATGATTAATGGTGAAATGTAAAAAAGACTATTGCGGTCAGTCTCCTTAACGTATTGATCAGTCTGTAAATAACCTGCATCACATTTAATAACCCAGGTGTCAAGAAAATTAACCCCTTAAGGACTCAGCCCTATTTCACCTTAAAGGGAGTCTGTCACCTCCATATGGTCATATACGGTGCTTACATGGCTCTGTAGCACACATATACAGGACTAACTGTACTTTTGTTCTTTTCTTTAGACTTGCACCAGCAGGAAAAAAGACGTTTAATTAATATGCAAATGAGCACTCGCAAGTGCCCAGGGGAGGAGTTCAGTGTGTCGGTGCCCAGGCTGCTCTGCCTTCTTTTCACTTTACTCCTCCCCAGTCTCTGCCTTTGCCCTATTAATGAGGCAAAGGACTTGGAGGGCAGGCAAAGGCAGAGACTGGGGAAGGGTAAAGTGAAAAGAAGGCAGAGCAGCCTGGGCACCGACACACTGAACTCCTGCCCTGGGCACTTGCAAGTGCTCATTTGCATATTAATTAAACTTCGTTTTTCCTGCTTGTGCAAGTCTAAAGAAAAGAACAAAGGTACCGTTACAATCCTGTATAGGTGTGCTACAGAGCCATGTAAGCACTGTATATGGTCAAATGGAGGTGACAGACTCACTTTAAGGCAGGCATCTCAAACTGCGGCCCTCAAGCTGTTGCAAAACTACAACTCCCACAATGCCCTGCTGTAGGCTGATACCTGTAGGCTGTCCGGGCATGCTGGGGAGTTGTAGTTTTGCAACAGCTGGGAGGCCGTAGTGTCACTTTAAGTGCTGATAACTTTAAAACACTTACTTACACAGGCCGTTCTGGGATAGTTTTTTCGTCACATATTGTACTTCATGACACTGCTAAAATTGGGTCAAAAAAGGAATTTTTTTTTGCATAAAAAAATACCAAATTTCAAAGTTTGTTTCTCTACTTCTGTAATACATAGTAATACCCCAAAAAATTATGATGACTTATCACTCCCAAAATGATACAAACATGAAGTAGACCTATGGGGAATGTAATTTAATTTTTTTGGGGATGTTACATAGCTTAGAAGCAAATTTTTCAGAAATTTTCCAAATCCCACTTTTTATGGACCAGTTCAGGTCTAAAGTCACTTTGTGAGGCTTACGTAATAGAAACCATCCAAAAATGACCCCATTTTAGAAACTACACCCCTCAAGGTATTCAAAACTGATTTTACAAACTTTAACCCTTTAGGTCTTCCACAAGACTTCATGGGAAATGGACCAAAATTTAAGAATTTTGATTTTTGGGAAAATTTTCTAATATAATCCATTTTTTCCAGAAAAAAAGCAAAGGTTAACTGCCAAACAAAACTCAATATGGATTGCCCTGATTCTGTAGTTTGCAGAAACACCCCATATGTGGTTGTAAACTACTGTTTGGCCAAACGGGAGGACATAGAAGGAGGGGAACGCCATATGTTTTTTGCAAGGCAGATTTTGCAGGACTGGTTTTGTTTATACCATGTCCCATTTCAAGCCCCCCCCCCCCCCCCAACTACACCTCTAGAATAGAAATTTCAAAAAAGTTACTCCATCTAAGAAAGTACACCCCTCAAAAGGTATTAAAAACTGTGTTTACCCTTTAGGTGTTCCACAAGAGTTAATGGCAGATGGAGAAACAATTTAGGAATTTCTTTTTTTTTTAGAAAATTTTCCATTTTAACCCTTACTTTATTACTGGAAAAAATGGGTTAACAGCCAAACAAAACTCAAAATGGGTTGCCCTGATTCTGAAGTTTGCAGAAACACCCCATATGTGTGGGGAACGCCATATGGTTTTTGAAAGGCAGATTTTGCTGGACTGGTTTATTTACACCATGTACCCTTTCAAGCCCCTGATGCACCCCTAGAGTAGAAACTCCATAAAAAAGTGACCCCATCTAGGAAACTACGGGATAAGGTGGTTGTTGTTTTGGGACTATTTTAGGATAAATATGATTTTTGGTTGCTCTATTACAGGGAGTGCAGAATTATTAGGCAAGTTGTATTTTTGAGGATTAATTTTATTATTGAACAACAACCATGTTCTCAATGAACCCAAAAAACTCATTAATATCAAAGCTGAATATTTTTGGAAGTAGTTTTTAGTTTGTTTTTAGTTTTAGCTATTTTAGGGGGATATCTGTGTGTGCAGGTGACTATTACTGTGCATAATTATTAGGCAACTTAACAAAAAACAAATATATACCCATTTCAATTATTTATTTTTACCAGTAAACCAATATAACATCTCAACATTCACAAATATACATTTCTGATATTCAAAAACAAAACAAAAACAAATCAGTGACCAATATAGCCACCTTTCTTTGCAAGGACACTCAAAAGCCTACCATCCATGGATTCTGTCAGTGTTTTGATTTGTTCACCATCAACATTGCGTGCAGCAGCAACCACAGCCTCCCAGACCCTGTTCAGAGAGGTGTACTGTTTTCCCTCCTTGTAAATCTCACATTTGATGATGGACCACAGGTTCTCAATGGGGTTCAGATCAGGTGAACAAGGAGGCCATGTCATTAGATTTTCTTCTTTTATACCCTTTCTTGCCAGCCACGCTGTGGAGTACTTGGACGCGTGTGATGGAGCATTGTCCTGCATGAAAATCATGTTTTTCTTGAAGGATGCAGACTTCTTCCTGTACCACTGCTTGAAGAAGGTGTCTTCCAGAAACTGGCAGTAGGACTGGGAGTTGAGCTTGACTCCATCCTCAACCCGAAAAGGCCCCACAAGCTCATCTTTGATGATACCAGCCCAAACCAGTACTCCACCTCGCTGGCGTCTGAGTCGGACTGGAGCTCTCTGCCCTTTACCAATCCAGCCACGGGCCCATCCATCTGGCCCATCAAGACTCACTCATTTCATCAGTCCATAAAATCAGTCTTGAGATATTTCTTGGCCCAGTCTTGACGTTTCAGCTTGTGTGTCTTGTTCAGTGGTGGTCGTCTTTCAGCCTTTCTTACCTTGGCCATGTCTCTGAGTATTGCACACCTTGTGCTTTTGGGTACTCCAGTGATGTTGCAGCTCTGAAATATGGCCAAACTGGTGGCAAGTGGCATCTTGGCAGCTGCACGCTTGACTTTTCTCAGTTCATGGGCAGTTATTTTGCGCCTTGGCTTTGCCACACGCTTCTTGCGACCCTGTTGACTATTTTGAATGAAACGCTTGATTGTTCGATGATCACACTTCAGAAGCTTTGCAATTTTAAGAGTGCTGCATCCCTCTGCAAGATATCTCACTATTTTTGACTTTTCTGAGCCTGTCAAGTCCTTCTTTTGACCCATTTTGCCAAAGGAAAGGAAGTTGCCTAATAATTATGCACACCTGATATAGGGCGTTGATGTCATTAGACCACACCCCTTCTCATTACAGAGATGCACATCACCTAATATGCTTAATTGGTAGTAGGCTTTCGAGCCTATACAGCTTGGAGTAAGACAACATGCATAAAGAGGATGATGTGGTCAAAATACTCATTTGCCTAATAATTCTGCACTCCCTGTATACACTTTTTTGAGGCAAGGTAACAAAAAATTTAAATTCTAAAATTGTTTCTACATTCGCTATTTAGTTTTGTGGAACACCTAAAGGGGTTAAAGTTTGTAAAGTAACTTTAGAATACGTTGAGGGGTGTAGTTTCTTAGATGGGGTCACTTTTTTGGAGTTTCTAGTCTAGGCTACATCAGGGGTGGCTTCTAATGGGACATGGTGTAAATAAACCAGTCCATCAAAATCTGCCGTCCAGAAACCATATGGCGTTCCCTTCGTTCTATGCCCTGCCGTGTGGCTATATAGCCATTTACGACCACATATGGGGTGTTTCTGCAAACTACAGAATCAGGGCAATAAATAATTCGCTTTGTTTGGCTCTTAACCCTTGCTTTATTACCGGAAAAAAGGATTCAAATGGAAATTTTGCCAAAAAAATTGTGTTTTTGCACCATTTTTATTTTATATTTTTAACGCTGTTCATCCGAGGGGTTTGGTCAAATGTTATTTTTATAGGGCAGATACTTACGGTTGTGGGGATTCCTAATATGTCTACATTTTAAAATTTATTTCGATTTTACACTATCATTTTAGGAACCCCAAAAAATTATTTTAGTATCTCCATAGCCTGGGAGCTACAGTTTTTTTTTTTTTTTTTTTTGTTAGGCAACTAATGTAGGGGCTCATTTTTTGCGGGATGAGATGGCGGTTTTATTGGCACTAATTGGGGAGTGCATATGGCATTTTGATCTCACTATTACACTTTTTTTACGCTTCTATAGAGAAGATTTTTATGGACGCAGTGATGCCCAATATGTATGGCTCTCAGACTTTGGAGACACTAAGCAGGCATCCTCAAACTGCAGCCCTCTAGATGTAAAACTACAATTCCCACCATGCCCTGCTGATGGCTGTGTGGTTGTCTGGGCATGCTGGGAGTTATAGTTTTACAACATCTGGAGGGCCGCAGTTTGAGGATGCCTGCACTAAAACTAATATTTTTTTGGGGAAAAAATTGTTTCCGTGTCTCCAAAGTCTGAGAGCCATAGTTTTTTATGTTCTCTAGGGGACTGTTGGAGATTATAAAAATGTAGTACTCCATGGAAGTGTGATACTCCTTGAAGCAATCGATAACGCAGAGGCCCGGATGATCGGGGCAAGTGTCACATTGAGTGATGGTGTCCTTCCATATCCCCCTCTTGTGACACACTTTGCATCTTTTTTGGGTTTGTCCCTTCTTTCCAGTATGGGGGACCACACCTGGAAAAATGTTGGCCAGGGACGATCCGGACGCCTCCAATTCCTGAGGTACTCCGGCCTGCTCTTTCAAGGTCTGAAAAAATAAAAATAAAAATCAGGTCCTTGAGGACTGCCTCATAGAATTGGAAGAATGTCCCTGTGCTGCCAGCGCTTCGGGATAGCACAAAAGCGTTGTACAATGCAACCTGTACCAAGTAGACCGCAACTTTTTTCTACCATGCCCGGGTTTTGCACATGGCATTATACGGCTTGAGGACTTGATCAGAGAGATCAACTCCTCCCATATACCAATTGTAGTCGCTAACAAGTTTCCCGCTAACACCCAGAGTGGGGGGGGGGACAGTCTGGGGGTTGAATACGGGAATCTCGCCCCTCGGGTACCCAATCTTGTGTGTACGTCTACAAATGCATTGCAAGAACGGATCAGTCTATCCGCTTGTCATGCGGATGGACGGATCCGTCTGGCAGTCCTTTTCACAGTTTTCAAGGTTGCGCATGCGCAGATCGGAAGGACGGATCCCCCCTTCAGTTGTTTTGCAATGCCGGTTCAGTCAGGCAGTTCCGTCGTCGGAACTGCTCGCCGGATCACTTTGCTGCAACTGTGAAAGTAGACTTAGTCCTGCGACATCTCACCGTGCTGCACCAGAGCTCCGTCCTCCGCCCCATTACAGTCAATAAAGACGGAGCGGCAGTCCAGCGGCATGGCCAAATAGCGGCAGGCCGGATCCTACAGGGTGAACAGCCTGTCGGATACGTCCTGCCACTAGTGTGACAATACCCTTACACTAGTGTGAAATTACCATAAGCAGTATCTGTATCTAAGCAATATCTATATTATTCTAATATATATTCAATATGGATATTGCCTAGATAAAAATATATATTGGTGGCAGATATGGATTATATATAGCTACATCAATAAATATGATGGACAATTATATATTTATTTTCCCAGGGGGTGGCAACTGTAGAATGTGTAGTTGTGGAGGGTAACATGGCTGTAAGTACGATCCCCAGACACAGAGGGGATCACACTAACTCTTAAGCCCAGTGAGTGCAGGAGGGAGAAACATACCCTGCTGCCGGAGAAGAGATCTCGGCTCTGGTACGTACCGCGCCTGAGCGATCGCATACCATTGCCGAGGAAGTGTTAGAAAAGCTGGAGAGGGGAGGGAACCAGAGGCTCTGAAGTCTCGTTTACAGAGCCTGGCCACCCCCTCAGCAGGGAGAAGCCTGTAAACGAGACGTCAGCGCCAGAGCCAGCTTGATGACGTCGGGGGTCACATGACAAAGATTCCACATAAGTTAACTGGACAAACGGAGAAAGATCGATAATGTAAGTGATTTAAAGAATGGTTTAATAGAATGTAATAACAGTAATTAGAATAAATAACCCATTTAATTCTCATATTGTCCCAATGTACAGTAACCTAACTACCATATTGAATAAAGGAAGGTGGAGAAATCTGATTGGGAGCGGATGTCACCCCATCATACGCAAAAAATACCATAAATAGTCACCATACAATGCAATGTTTTTTTGTAAAAATATATATATATATATATATATATATATATTATATATATATATATATATATATATATATATATATATATATATATACTCCTCGCCTTTGTTGGTAAAACATATCCTGGAATAGAAAGTAATTTTCTCCAAGTACAATTTCCATTAATCTCAAAAAGAACTCATTCTCTTGTGTTGTATAAAGGGAAGAGTCAAGAATCCATTTCACTGCTGTGAGACCTTTGGCATGGTGAATTGATGTATACAAGCTGCATACATCAAAAGTCATTAATAGATGTTCCCCATATACAAGATCTTTAACCACTTCAGCCCCGCTAGGTGAAACCCCCTTCATGACCAGGCCACTTTTTACACTTCGGCACTACACTCCTTTCACCGTTTATCGCTCGGTCATGCAACTTACCACCCAAATGAATTTTACCTCCTTTTCTTCTCACTAATAGAGCTTTCATTTGGTGGTATTTTATTGCTGCTGACATTTTTACTTTTTTTGTTATTAATCAAAATGTAACGATTTTTTTGCAAAAAAATGACATTTTTCACTTTCAGCTGTGAAATTTTGCAAAAAAAACGACATTCATATATAAATTTTTCGCTAAATTTACAGTTCTACATGTATTTGATAAAAAAAAATGTTTGGGCAAAAAAAAAAAATGGTTTGGGTAAAAGTTATAGCATTTACAAACTATGGTACAAAAATGTGAATTTCCGCTTTTTGAAACGGCTCTGATTTTCTGAGCACCTGTCATGTTTCCTGAGGTTCTACAATGCCCAGACAGTAGAAAACCCCCACAAATGACCCCATTTCGGAAAGTAGACACCCTAAGGTATTCGCTTATGGGCATAGTGAGTTCATAGAACTTTTTATTTTTTGTCACAAGTTAGCGGAAAATGATGATTATTTTTTTTTTTTTTTTTTTTTCTTCTTACAAAGTCTCATATTGCACTAACTTGCGACAAAAAATAAAAAATTCTAGGAACTCACCATGCCCCTCACAGAATACCTTGGGGTGTCTTCTTTCCAAAATGGGGTCACTTGTGGGGTAGTTATACTGCCCTGGCAATTTAGGGGCCCAAATGTGTGAGAAAAACTTTGCAATCAAAATGTGTAAGAAATGACCGGTGAAATCCGAAAGGTGCACTTTGGAATATGCGCCCCTTTGCCCACCTTGGCAGCAAAAAAGTGTCACACATGTGGTATCGCCGTACTCAGGAGAAGTTGGGGAATGTGTTTTGGGGTGTCATTTTACATATACCCATGCTGGGTGAGAGAAATATCTTGGCAAAAGACAACTTTTCCCATTTTTTTATACAAAGTTGGCATTTGACCAAGATATTTTTCTCACCCAGCATGGGTATATGTAAAATGACCCCCCAAAACACATTCCCCAACTTCTCCTGAGTACGGCGATACCACATGTGTGACACTTTTTTGATGCCAAGGTGGGCAAAGGGGCACATATTCCAAAGTGCACCTTTTGGATTTTGGAGGCCATTTTTTACACATTTTGATTGCAAAGTACTTCTCACACATATGGGCCCCTAAATTGCCAGGGCAGTATAACTACGCCACAAGTGACCCCATTTTGGAAAGAAGACACCCCAAGGTATTCCGTGAGGGGCACTGCGAGTTCCTAGAATTTTTTTTTTTTGTCACAAGTTAGCGGAAAATGATGTTTTTTTTTTTTTTGTTTTTTTTTTCTTACAAAGTCTCATATTCCACTAACTTGCGACAAAAAATAAAAAATTCTAGGAACTCACCATGCCCCTCACAGAATACCTTGGGGTGTCTTCTTTCCAAAATGGGGTCACTTGTGGGGTAGTTATAATGCCCTGGCAATTTAGGGGCCCATATGTGTGAGAAGTACTTTGCAATCAAAATGTGTAAAAAATGGCCTGCAAAATCCGAAAGGTGCACTTTGGAATATGTGCCCCTTTGCCCACCTTGGCATCAAAAAAGTGTCACACATCTGGTATCGCCGTACTCAGGAGAAGTTGGGGAATGTGTTTTGGGGTGCCATTTTACATATACCCATGCTGGGTGAGAGAAATATGTTGGCAAAAGACAACTTTTCCCATTTTTTTATACAAAGTTGGCATTTGACCAAGATATTTATCTCACCCAGTATGGGTATATGTAAAATGACACCCCAAAACACATTCCCCAACTTCTTCTGAGTACGGCGATACCAGATGTGTCACACTTTTTTGCAGCCTAGATGCGCAAAGGTGCCCAAATTCCTTTTAGGAGGGCATTTTTAGACATTTGGATCCCAGACTTCTTCTCACGCTTTAGGGCCCCTAAAAAGCCAGGGCAGTATAAATACCCCACATGTGACCCCACTTTGGAAAGAAGACACCCCAAGGTATCCAATGAGGGGCCTGGCAAGTTCATAGAATTTTTTTTTTTTTTCGCATAAGTTAGCGGAAATTGATTTTTTTTTGTTTTTTCTCACAAAGTCTCACTTTCCGCTAACTTAGGACAAAAATTTCAATCTTTCATGGACTCAATATGCCCCTCAGCAAATACCTTGGGGTGTCTTCTTTCCAAAATGGGGTCAGTTGTGGGGTGTTTGTACTGCCCTGGCATTTGAGGGTCTCCGCAATCATTACATGTATGGCCAGCATTAGGAGTTTCTGCTATTCTCCTTATATTGAGCATACAGGTAATGAGATTTTTTTTTCCGTTCAGCCTCTGAGCTGAAAGAAAAAAAATGAACGGCACAGATTTCTTCATTCGCATCGATCAATGTGGATGAAAAAATCATTGCCGGGATTTTTTTTATATACATACATACATACATACAAAGTGCTTGCCAAAGCATAGGAACGCCGCCTCCTCCTCAGCTCGTATGCCTCGGCAAACGTATCTGTCACTGCAGAGGAGAAAATCCCGTCTTGCAGCGCCGCATACACCGACTTGCGTGTAATCTGACAGCAGCGCAATGCTTCTGTCAGAATGCACATCGGTGCTGCAGCTAGTAGATCGGTTGGTCCACCTGGAAGGTAAAAAGACAAAAAAAAAAAAAAGAAAAAAACCAGGCCACAACGCAATAATTTTATTAACTTTGGAACAGAACATGTAACTTTAACTTTTGGAACTAAACATTAACCTGTTTGCTTACCTGTTTTTTTTTTTTTGTTTTTTTTGTTTTTTTACCTTTATAGAACAAACCTCTCCTTCCCCATGGGTCAATGTGCAAAGCGCAAATCGCCCAAAGATGTGGCGAAGTGCGTTATGCACTTTGTCCCATGTGAAAGGAGACGTTTGCAGCAGCTGTGAGTGAATGGGCCCTAATAGCCCTGTGTGCCTATCCTGGTGAGATGATCCCTATGCTAATAGTGTACCTGTGAGTGGTACTTCCGGAAACACTCTCCAAAGCATAGGGCAGGGTGGTCCGGACAGTCAGGACAGAAATAGCGGGTGTCACGCCTTATTCCACTCCTGCTACAGACACGACATTTTTTTCGGGGTGGCGGTCGGTTTGAGGTACCAGCAACGACACTGGGGAAGTGTCGCTCGTGTAGACGGCTAACTACACTGGTGGATGGGGCCACGGAACCTCCTGGATACAGGAGGTTCGCGATGATCTCTTCCTGAAATTTGAGGAAGGATCCAGTTCTCCCAGCCTTACTGTAGAGAACAAAACTATTGTACAGAGCCAATTGAATTAAATATACAGACACCTTCTTATACCAGCGTCTGGTGCGTCGGGAAACTAAATACGGAGCCAACATCTGGTCATTGAAGTCGACCCCTCCCATGTGGAGGTTATAGTCGTGGACTGAGAGGGGCTTTTCAATGACACGGGTTGCTCGCTCAATTTGGATTGTCGTGTCTGCGTGAATGGAGGAGAGCATGTAAACGTCACGCTTGTCTCTCCATTTCACCGCGAGCAGTTCTTCGTTACACAGTGCGGCCCTCTGCCCCCTTGCAAGACGGGTGGTAACGAGCCGTTGGGGGAAGCCCGCGCGACTAGTTCGCGCGGTACCACAGGCGCCAATCCGTTCTAGAAACAAATGCCTAAAGAGGGCCACACTTGTGTAAAAATTGTCCACATAAAGATGGTACCCCTTGCCGAATAAGGGTGACACCAAGTCCCAAACTGTCTTCCCACTGCTCCCCAGGTAGTCAGGGCAACCGACCGGCTCCAGGGTCTGATCTTTTCCCTCATAGACCCGAAATTTGTGGGTATAGCCTGTGGCCCTTTCACAGAGCTTATACAATTTGACCCCATACCGGGCGCGCTTGCTTGGGATGTATTGTTTGAAGCCAAGGCGCCCGGTAAAATGTATTAGGGACTCGTCTATGCAGATGTTTTGCTCTGGGGTATAAATATCTGCAAATTTCAGGTTGAAATGGTCTATGAGGGGCCGAATTTTGTGGAGCCGGTCAAAAGCAGGGTGGCCTCTGGGACGGGAGGTGCTGTTATCACTAAAGTGCAGGAAACGCAGGATGGTCTCAAATCGTGTCCTGGACATAGCAAGCAGAGAACATGGGCATGTGATGAATTGGGTTCGTGGACCAATATGACCGCAATTCATGCTTTTTTGTCAGGCCCATGTTGAGGAGGAGGCCCAGAAAAGTTTTAATTTCGGAAACTTGGACTGGTTTCCACCGGAAAGACTGGGCATAAGAGCTTCCCGGGTTAGCGGTTATAAATTGTGTGGCATATCTGTTTGTTTCGGCCACAACTAAGTCTAAAAGCTCCGCAGTCAAGAACAGCTCAAAAAATCCCAGGGCCGAACCGATCTGAGCTGTCTCAACCCGAACTCCAGACTGGGCAGTGAAAGTGAAAACTACGGGTGCGGCGGAAGTTGGGGACTGACAATCAGGGTTTGCCAGCACCTCTGGGATTCTAGGGGCTCTACGGGCACGTCTTTGCGGTGGCTGCGACGGGGTCACTACTGCACGTGCCACCGTACCAGCTTCAACTGCCCTTCTGGTGCTCGCTACTTCACCAGGTTGTACGGCAGTGCTGGTACTAGGTCCAGGAAGGGCTGGGCTGCTGGTGTATGCCTCACCACGTAATCCGACAGCACCAGCCCCACTCTGCTGCTCTTGAAGCGGATCCTGCGCAACCTGCGGTCTAGCGACACGGGGCCGGGTACGCCTGCTGCTATCAGGGACCTCAGCCTCCTCGTCCGAACTTTGGGTCAGAGAGCCACTGCTTTCTACAGGTTCGTATTCTGACCCGCTGGATTCATCAGATGAGGGTTCCCACTCCTCATCCGACTGGGTCAGAAGCCTGTAGGCCTCTTCAGAAGAATACCCCCTGTTAGACATGTGGGCAACTAAATTTCGGGGTATTCCCTGAGACTACCCAAGAAAAAAAAAGCAAGCCTGTCTTACAAAGGGGAGCCTAGCGAAGTACCGGAGGCCGCTGCGGTTGATAAAAAATATCAAAACTGATTTTTTTATCGCCGCAGTGCGTGTAAAGTGAATGTGCAGTGATCAAAAAAAAATAATTTTTTTGTCACTGCGGTGGGGCGGGCGTGGGCAAACGCACGTGTGGGCGACCGATCAGGCCTGATCGGGCAAACACTGCGTTTTGGGTGGAAGGCGAACTAAAGTGACACTAGTACTATTATAGATCTGACCGTGATCAGTTTTGATCACTTTCAGATACTATAAAAGTACAAATGCTGATTAGCGATACGCTAATCAGCGAATAACGGACTGCGGTGTGGTAACTGATCGCTAACTACCTAACCAAGGGACCTAAACTATACCTAAAACCTAACGGTCAATACCAGTGAAAAAAAAAAAAAAGTGACAGTTTGCACTGATCACTTTTTTTCCTTTTCACTAGTGATTGACAGGGGCAAGAAGGGGTGATCAAAGGGTTAATTGGGTGCTGGGAGGTGATCTGGGGGCTAAGTGTAGTGTAGTGGGTACTCACAGTAATGATGTGCTCCTCTGCTCCTCTCCTGGAACCAACCGACCAAAAGAAGGAGCAGAGGAGCACAGCAGCCATATAACCCCATCATATTTACTAATATGATGGGTTATCTGGCTGCTGATTCGTTTTTTTGAAAATCATCAACCTGCCAGCCAATGATCGTGGCCGGCAGGTTGATGACGAAGTTCTTCTTTGAATTTTGCCGGCCCGCGATGCGCATGCGCAGGCCGGCATACCCGGAAATCTCGCGTCTCGCGAGAGGACGCACCGGCGCGTCCAGCCAGAACAGCACGACCGCCGCGAAGACGCAATCCTGCGTACGGCGGTCGTGAGGAGGTTAATTTGCCTCCAAAAATGACTGGTGTCCAGTAAAATAAAAATAAAAAATATAAATAAAAAAGATGGTGTGAGAACTTTTTCTAACAAAATGGCTGGGGGGGGGTGAGAAAATGGAGTTGGTGGACGCCATTATAGGGCCTCCCAGTGGCTGTGTTAGTGACTTGTGGATTTACGGCAAGGTATAAAATACCGGTGTCAGATGTTGATTAATCAAGTATGTAAATAATTTGTCATCCAACACGCCTCTATCCCTGAATTCCGTAGCAATGTCATTAAGTTTATGTTTGTTGTCATAAACTGGGTCCTGTCTTAGGGGTTGGTACGTGCCCCTATCAGACAATTGTCCCATAATCTCTGCGACATAATCCTTGTCCATAAGGACAAGGGCTCCTCACTTAGCAGGTTTAAAAATAAGAGAATCATCATTTATTATGGATTTCAAAGCATTTCTCCCAACAGATGTAAAATTATCTGATAGAAACAATTTACCATGTCTACAGTCATATAATAATCGTGTCATGTCACTTTAAACCAGTGATATAAAGGTCTCCTCAGGATGGTGAATCTTAGGAGGATGAAATCTACTCTTGAGTTTCAGATTGAACCATTGTAATGTCAGTTTATTGGTATCAACAGATACCACCTGCACCTGGGGAGACCCCTCATCACCAGTTACAAAGTGTGTTTTTAAAAACGTAGGTTAAGGAAAAAAAAATTGACAATCCATTTCAAGATTAAAAATGCATCAAGATGTCCTTTCGGACTAAATCACAGTCCTTTTTGTTAAACCTGTAATTGTGCAGGATTTTTAGATAAGATGTTAAATACAAGAGTTTCTTCTATACTTGGGACCATGTTATCCGTGTAGCATTTATGTCACCTATAATGGTGTCCTGCCCTTCTTGTGTTCTTTTTGTGCGCCGTGGGTTTTTTTCCCCTAAAAAAGGGGTTGAATGGCGTGGGGCAGAGGTATAAATCGCTCCCAGAGCCAGAAGACTGGGAGTCTGGAGAAAGGAATTGCAGTGCCCAAGGAGTCTTACCATTTATATATTAATTTTATTCTGACAGTCCTCAGAATCCCTTGTGAATCAGAACAAGTCTTCTCAATCTTAAGTTTAACCCCTTAAGGACTTAGGGCGTACCAGAACTTTAAATTGCAACAGGATGTCCACTGAAATCATTCAGCGGGCATCCTGTCACAACGCCAGGGGGGTCCCATGACACCTCCATGTGCGCATTAAAAGGATAAGAATTGCATCCAATACAGTGAGTGCCGGTCTTCTTTGTTCTCAGTTCTTGGTAATGTCACTATTGTGCCATATTTTCTCTACTTGATGACTGACTTCACTGTGTTCCATGGTATATCTAATGCCTTGGAAATTCTTTTGTACCCTTCTCCTGACTGATACCTTTTAACAATGAGATCACTCTGATGCTTTGGAAGCTCTCTGTGGACAATGGCTTTTGCTGTGAGATGAGACGTTATACTGTATGGGGGGGCGGCGGCCACAAGGTGAGGTTATACTGTATGGGGGGGCGGCGGCCACAAGGAGAGGTTATACTGTATGGGGGGGCGGCGGCCACAAGGAGAGGTTATACTGTGTGGGGGGGCGGCCACAAGGAGAGGTTATACTGTGTGGGGGGGCGGCCACAAGGAGAGGTTATACTGTGTGGGGGGGCGGCCACAAGGAGAGGTTATACTGTGTGGGGGGGGCGGCGACCACAAGGAGAGGTTATACTGTGTGGGGGGGGCCACAAGGAGAGGTTATACTGTATGGGGGGGCCACAAGGAGAGGTTATACTGTATGGGGGGGGGGGCCACAAGGAGAGGTTATACTGTATGGGGGGGCCTAGAAAGAGAGGTTATAGTGTATGGGGGGGGGCGGCGGCCACAAGGAGAGATTATGCTCTATGGGGGGCCACAAGGAGAGGTTATAATAAAGTCTTGTGGCCACAGGCCACCATACATACAATAATGCTTTAACATATACTTTTCCCGCGGCTGCCTCGCTTGTGTGCTCCGATTCGGACATGAGATGTCAGTGGTCGGAGATTTGAATATGGGAGCAAGGAGGAGGAAGAGCTGGGGACGGCCCGCTGCGGGAAGTAGTACGTTTGTAATTGTCATTAGAACACACTAGCGAGGCAGCTGCAGGAAAAGTCTCTCCAGAGATACCCAGATGCAGATTTAGAAGTGGTCAGCGCACATGACCGCTTTGATGACGTCACAAAATACCGGGGTAATTAGGATACAGCGATATCGCCATATTGCCTTTTTTTAATACCGGTATATCGCCCAACCGTACTTCCGGTTCTGCGATTCACCAAGACACCGGCCTCTAGCGATTGTTAGAGGTAGGAAGACACGATAGCTCTTCTTTAAAGTGCTTTAACAGTTTAAACCCTAATACGCCTCCTACATGCAGGGAGCGGTCCCATAGTGACTTCTGATGCTATAATTCTATTTATTCATCCAATGATTAGGACATAGGGGAATCTCGGATCCTTAGATACAGCTTCATACTTTAAAATCTTAAAGTACCCTACTGTAGGCATGGAAACTTGTCACAATTAGAAGCAGAGGCATTGAAGATATTGGATAGATCCATGGTCATCAAGCAGTCCGACAAGGGTGGAAACTTGGTGATCATGGATCACGACTCTTATTCTGGGATGTGTCTGGACCTTTTGAAAGATGGAGGGGGGTACCGGATCCTGTTGGGAGACTCGACTGATACGTTTAGGGAAAAACTGAGGAATATTCTTTAATTCGGCCTGGGCAACAAGACCATTGGCAAGGCTGAATTATGAATTTTTGTTACCTACAGCTCCTCAAATAGCTACTTTCTACAGCCTCTCAAAGGTTCATAAGGGGACAAATCCCCTTAAGGGCCGCCCGATAGTGTCTTGTATCAATTCCCTCTCCCAAAACAGTGGGATATACATAGATCAAGTGATGAGAGATTTTGTTCTCTCACTGGCATCGTACACAAGAGATACAATGGACTTTTTGAACAAAATAGAGTCTCTAGTTGTTGAACCATCTGTATTGCTTGCAAGTATAGACGTTGAGTCTTTTTTTGTATAATTGTCTTTTTATTGAACAATGGTACAATAATAAAAGACATGTACATTCTCATGTAATCATGTGACAATCAGGTAGTCAGAATGAGTCGTTGAGTCTTTATATAGCAGCATCCCTAATGACAAAGGACTACTAGCAATCCAGTATTTTCTCAGTACGAGAGGGACGCATCTTAAAAATCACAACCAATTTATCCTCTGCTTATTGGAATATGTCTTGAACAACCATTTCTTGTTCAGGGGGCGATTTTATTACCAGCTCAGGGGGACGGCAATGGGGTGCGCATGTGCCCCCACGTACGCCAATCTCTTCCTGGGCTGGTGGGAGGACAACATTGTCTTCCCCGGCCACGCAATATGGTGGCAGGATAAAAATCGCCTTCTGGACAAGATACATTGATAATGTTTTTGTGCTGTGGAATGGAACAAGAGAGGAGTTTGAGATTTGTGGATGCCCTTAACGTTAATGAGATCGGCCTTAGATTTACTTTTGAGATCCAGACTGAATGCATCAGCTTCCTGGATTTAAGAGTCTACAAGCAGGGGGAAAGTTTAACAAGCAATGTTTTTAGGAAATCCACAGCAACTAATTCCATCTTAACCCCTTTGGGACACATCCTTATTTCACCTTATTGACCAGGCAATTTTTTTCAAATCTGACCAGTGTCACTTTAAGTGGTGATAACTTTAAAACGCTTTGACTTATCAAAGCCATTCTGAGATTGTTTTTTCGTCACATATTGTACTTCATGACACTGGTAAAATGAAGTAAAAAAATAAATAAATATTTATAAAAATATAAAATTTAACAAAAATTTGTTAACAATTGCAAATTTCTAAGTTTCAATTTCTCTACTTCTATAATACATAGTAATACCTCCAAAAATAGTTATTACTTTACATTCCCCATATGTCTACTTCATGTTAGGATCATTTTGGGAATATTTTATTTTTAGGGGATGTTACAAGGCTTTGAAGTTTAGAAGCAAATCTTGAAATTTTTCTGAAATTTTCAAAAACCCAATTTTTAGGGACAAGTACAGGTCTGAAGTCACTTTGCGAGGCTTACATAATAGAAACCAAATCACTGGCAAGCTAATATAGGTAGACATTCCACCATCAATAAATAATATCACTGTAGTTAGGAACATTATGAGGATTAGATAAAACTAATATTTTATTAAATATACAAAAATTATAGAGGAAAGGAAACCTGACTATATAAAAAAAAAAAATCAAAGTGATCAGAGTGTATCCGCAATTAATGTGGAGGATCAAGGTGACAAGAAGGACCACGATTCGTGATACTACTCAGGTGTGGAGACGGTCACTAAGAGATCCACTTCAGGTGCACTATGGTTTATTATATAAACATGACTCTGCTATGGTAATCTATGCACAACCCAAATTGGCCCTGGACTAGATTTAAAGGGAACCTGTCACCGGCATTTTGTGTATAGAGCTAAGGGCATGGGCCGCTAGCACATCCTCAATACCCAGTCCCCATAGCTCTGTGTGCTTTTATTGTGTAAGAAAACAGATTTGATACATATGCAAATTAACCTGAGATGAGTCCTGTCCCTGACTCATCTCACTTACAGGACTCATCTCAGATTAATTTGCATATGTATCAAATTGATTTTTTTAAGCAATAAAAGCACACAGAGCTATGCGGACTGGGTATTGCGGATGTGCTAGCCGCCATCTAGCAACCCATGTCCTCAGCTCTATACCCAAAATCCCGGTGACAGGTTCCCTTTAATATTTGACTAATCCATTGATAAACATCTACCCTTAGGATCCGACATGAATCAAGAACCAGCTGTCATGGATATGAACCAGATGTCCAATTGTCGGCCCTTAGAGCACGAATCAAGGGACACTAGCTACCTGGGTGTGAGCTAGAGGAAGCTTGAGTGCATCTGTTCACATATGGCAGAGGGCTGAGAAACCGCAGACCACTACTGCCATGTAAACGCCATTCAAGCAACCATCAAAAAAATATATAAAAGTCTGCCCCCACTAATTGCTCGACGCATTTCGCCATACTCTGGCTCGTCAGAAGCACAAGTTGTGGGTAAAGAGAAACAAACAGATCAGCTGCTACTAGCCTCTGTGACAGAGGCAGCAGTTATCAGCACCGAGTGGCCGTACGCGGCCGCAAGGACACACGCTATATAAGGAGGAGACTCCTCCCCTCATTCTGGATCAAGCCCCTGGAGCGGCCAATAAGGAGGAAGGAGGCACGGCGCCGCCGCAGCAAACTACCTGCCCCACTTACCCGCCCCCTCTATGAGACTATCGCAGCTGAATGTCAACACAGTCACACAAACTATTGTTAAAGGGACAAGACGGCGGTTTAAAAATATAATGCAATTCAGCAGGACATTACAGGGACAGGGAACATTGTCTAATTCTGGTAAATGATGTTGCATACCTAGTGGCCAGTGTAGTCTTTGTCACAAACACAAGATAGGTCTTACACCATAAAAAAAAAAAAAAAAAATTTATATATATATATATATATATATATATATATATATATATATATATATATATATATATATATATATATATATATCTCTATCTCTTTCTTATTTTCTTTGTTTCTCTCCCCTTCCTTTTCTTCCCCTTTCCTTCTTTGGAAAGTGGGAGGTTGTCCACAAAAATGGAGGTGATATATTATGCAGAATTTTTATGTAACACACCACCTGCACATCTCTAGAGTAAATGGCCTACATCGGGACTCAAAGGAAACATACAAAGGAATTGTACTCATTAAGTCCTTCTGGTGTGAGTGTGCGCAAGCAGTAAATTCAGTGTCTCTTTTTGTAATAATCGCTTATCAAAGTCTCCTCCTCTTGGAGATCTTCTGACCACTTCTATAGCCTGGAATTTCATCACATCCATATTGCCACCATGAAAGGTGGAAGTATGTCTCGCAATTGGGGGTATCAGCCCCCTTGCGAATATCATTGAGATGTTCTGCTATTCTTCTGCGAAATTCCCTAAAGGTTTTCCCCACGTATTGTTTTCCACAGATACACGTGTCCCCACGTATTGTTTTCAACAGATACATGTGGCCAAGTATACCAAACCTCTAGTCCTACAATTAACAAAAGACCTGAGGGTGAACACTTGCTCTGTTACGCTGCAAGTAAATGTACCGCCTAGTTGAATAGCAGAGCATGCCACACATCTTCCACATCGAAAGGTCCCTTTGAGGTTGGTACTCAGGCAAGTAGTTGTGGTGGGGGCTCGGGGGGGACCAGACGATCCCTTAAATTACATCCACGTCAGTAGGTAATCAAAGGTGTCTCTCCTACCAGATGCCCAAAGTCTGGGTCTGATTTTAAAATGCCCCGGTAATTGGCAAGTAGTTTTCTTACTGTGTCATGTGCCTCATCATAAGTGGCCACGATACGCAATTGCTCTGAGCCAGAAGGCTCTGCTTTTGGTGTCAATAAGGTGTCTCGATTCAGGGCCAAAGAGTGTTGATAAGCCTTGGCTAACACATGTTGTGGGTATCCCCTACTCCTGAATCTTGACTACAGATCATTAGATGCAGCCCTAAAATCAGACATCCTGGAGCAATTGCGCCTTACCCTCAGATATTGTCCTTTAGGGATTCCTCTTGGCAACTGTCCCACCTTAGACTATTTGTCGCTGTCTTTCTACGAAAAAGACGCGTGCCAATGTTGCCATCACCATCCCTGAAAATAGTGAGGTCAAGAAACGCAATTTGCGATTCTAAAATTTTGAGGGTAAAAAACAATCCCAATGTATTATTGTTCAGGTCTGCGACAAAGCTGTTGAAATCAGCTACACTTCCTGACCACAAGATTAGCACATAGTCAAGGTAACGTAACCAAAAATTGATGTGGTCAACCCATTTATGGTTATTCTCAGAGAACACAACTTCCCGTTCCCACCAGCCCAGGTACAGGTTGGCGAAAGTGGGGGCACAAGGGCTCCCCATCTCCACACCCCTGAGCTGATGGTACAGGCGATGGTCAAAAATAAATATGTTGTGCTCAAGAATGAAACTCAAAAGTTCAAGGACAAACTCATTATGCTGCCAAAGATGGATACCGCGCTGATTTAAAAACGAGGCCACAACTCCACACCCCTTATCATGAGTTATGGAGCTGTAGAGGACCTCCACGTCCAAACTGGCAAGCATAACATTTTCACCAATGTGGATCTCCTCCAATTTTTGATCACATCCATGGAATCATGTACGTACAAGGATAGGGCCACCGCAAACGGGTGCAAAATCTGATCCACGTACGTACTGATAGGGAATTTCGCAGAAGAATAGCAGATCTTCTCAATGATATTCGCAAGGGGCCTGATACCCCAATTGCGGACATTTTTTCATTTATTTTTTTTAAAGATTTATTTGAAGGGAATAAAAAAAAAATACATATATGATTATATTTTTTTTTTTATGCTGTAAGAGATATCTTGTGTTTTGTGACAAAGACTACACTGGCCATTAGGTATACAACATAATTTACGAGAATTTGACAATGATCCCTGTCCCTGTAATGTCTGTAATGTCCTGCTGCATTTTACTTTTAAACCGCCGTCTTGGCCCTTTAACAATAGTGTGTGAATGTGTTGACATTCAGCTGCGATCGTCTCATAGGAGGGGGCGGGTAGTTTGCTGCGGTGGCACCGCTCCAGGGGCTTGATCCAGAATGAGGGGAGGAGTCTCCTCCTAATATAGCGCGTGTCCTTGCGGCCGCGTATGGCCACTCGGTGCCGATAGCTGCAGCCTCTGTCACAGAGGCTAGTAGCAGCTGATCTGTTTGTCTCTTTACCCACAACTTGTGCTCCTGACGAGCCAGAGTATGGCAAAACGCGTCGAGCAATTAGTTGGGGCAGACAATTTTTGATGGCTGCTTGAATGGCGTTTACATGGCAGTAGTGGTCTGCGGTTTCTCAGCCCTCTGCCATATGTGAACAGATGCACTCAAGCTTCCTCTTGCTCACACCCAGGTAGCTAGTGTCCCTTGATTCGTGCTCTAAGGGCCGACAATTGGACATCTGGTTCATATCCATGACAGCTGGTTCTTGATTCATGTCGGATCCTAAGGGTAGATGTTTATCAATGGATTAGTCAAATATTAAATCTAGTCCAAGGCCATCCATACTGGGCGAGTGAGCTGTCCGTGCCACGGTGCACAATTTGGGTTGTGCATAGATTACCATAGCCGAGGCATGGTTATATAATCAACCATAGTGCATCTGAAGTGGATCTCTTAGTTACATAATATAAACCACCCAAAAATGACCCCATTCTAGAAACTAAACCCCTCAAGGTATTCAAGACTGATTTTTCAAACTTTGTCAACCCTTTAGGTGTTGCACAAGAGTTATTGGCGAATGGGGATGAAATTTGAGATTTAAATTTGTTGCCAAATTTTCCATTTTAACCCATTTTTTCCACTAACAAAGCAAGGACTAACAGCCAAAAAAGACTATCTTTATTGCCCCGACTCTGCCGTTTACAGAAACACCCCATATGTGGTCATATGTGAGGGAACGGAGCGCCGTGTGGTTTTTGGAGGGCTTATTTTTATGGACCGGTTTATTGTTTATTTACATCGTTTCCTGTTTCAACCCACCCCCCCCCCCCCCCCCCCGGAGTAGAAAATCCCTCAAAGTGACCCCATTTTGGAAACTACAGGATAAGGTGGAGTTTTTTGGGGGACTATTTTTAGGGTACATATGATTTTTGGTTCCTCTATATTACATTTTTGTGAGGCAAGGTTACCAAAATTTGAAATTTGATCTCCATATGCCATTAACTGTTGAGGACCACCTAAAGTGTTAGGCTACTTTCACACTAGCGTTCGGGCGGATCCGTTCTGAACGGATCCGCGCATAATAATGCAGACGGAGGCTCCGTTCAGAACGGATCCGTCTGCATTAAAATGGCAAAAAAAAAAGCTAAGTGTGAAAATAGCCTCGGACGGATCCGTCCAGACTTTCAATGTAAAGTCAATGGGGGACGGATCCGCTTGAAGATTGAGCCACATTGTGGCATCTTCAAACGGATCCGTCCCCATTGACTTACATTGTAAGTCTGGACGGATCCGCACGGATCTGCACGCCTCCGCACGGCCAGGCGGACACCCGAACGCTGCAAGCAGCGTTCAGCTGTCCGCCTGTCCGTGCGGAGGCTGAACGCCGCCAGACTGATGCAGTCTGAGCGGATCCGCTCCATTCAGACTGCATCAGGGCTGGACGGCTGCGTTCGGGTCCGCTCGTGAGCTCCTTCAAACGGAGCTCACGAACAGACCAGCGAACGCTAGTGTGAAAGGAGCCTTAATAAAGTTTGCAAAATCAGTTTTGAATAGCTTGAGAGGTGTAGTTTCTTAGATGGGGTCACTTTTAGGGAGTTTTTACTCTAGGGGGGCATCACAGGGGCTTCAAATGGGACATGGCGTCAATAAAAAAGGACATCAAAATCGGCCTTCCAGAAACCATGTCGGTCCTTTCCTTTTGCGGCCTCCCTTTTACTGATACAGCAGTTTACGAAACTGCAGTATCAGGGTAATAAAGTTTTGTTTGGTTGTTATCCCTTGCTTTGTTACCAGAAAAAACGGATTGAAATGGAAAAGTGCCAAAAATAGCGGTTTAGGCAGTTTAAAAAAAATATAATTTGACAGTGTTAATCTGGGGGGTTAGGTCATGGGGTATTTTTATAGAGGAGATTCTTACAGACGCATCTTATGTGGGGGCTCATTTTTTGGGGGATGAGAGGACGGTTTTATTGGCACTATTTTGGGGGCTATATGACTTTTTGATCGCTTGCTAAACTTTTTGTTATGTAAGGTGCACCTTTTTTTTGGACTGTGCTAATCTTGAGGGTTGGGTCATGGGGCATTTTTTATAGAGGAGATTATTATTGACACTGAAATACCCAAATAAATTATTTTAGTTTTTACAATTTTTTGGGGTGTCACAAGTCTGAGAACCAGTTTTTTTTATCCGATGTCAGTGGCTAAATTGGGATATAAATTTAGTACTTCATGGAAGTACTGAAGCAACCAATAATGCAGAGGCCCGGATAATCGGGGCACGTGTCACATTGAGTAGTGGTGTCCTTCCGTATCCCCCTCCTGTGACACACTCTGCACCTTTTTTCGGTTTGTTTCTTCTTTCCAGTATGGGGGACCACACCTGGAAAGTGTTGGCCAGGAACAATCCGGGCGCCTACAGTTCCTGAGGCACTCCGGCCTGCTCTTTTCAGGGCCTTGAGGACTGCCTAATAGAACTGAAGGAATGTCCCTGTGTTGCCAGCGCTCCGGGACAGCACAAAAGAGTTGTACATGGCAATCTGCACCAAATAGACCGCAACTTTTTTGTACATGGCATTACAGGGAGTGCAGAATTATTAGGCAAATTTGTATTTTGACCACATCATCCTCTTTATGCATGTTGTCTCACTCCAAGCTGTATAGGCTCGAAAGCCTACTACCAATTAAGCATATTAGGTGATGTGCATCTCTGTAATGAGAAGGGGTGTGGTCTAATGACATCAACACCCTATATCAGGTGTGCATAATTATTAGGCAACTTCCTTTCCTTTGGCAAAATGGGTCAAAAGAAGGACTTGACAGGCTCAGAAAAGGCAAAAATAGTGAGATATCTTGCAGAGGGATG
Organism: Bufo gargarizans; assembly: GCF_014858855.1. Taxonomy (NCBI): domain Eukaryota; kingdom Metazoa; phylum Chordata; class Amphibia; order Anura; family Bufonidae; genus Bufo; species Bufo gargarizans. The sequence continues at coordinate 77,403,787 of NC_058086.1, read as the reverse complement.
CAGCACTCTTAAAATTGCAAAGCTTCTGAAGCGTGATCATCGAACAATCAAGCGTTTCATTCAAAATAGTCAACAGGGTCGCAAGAAGCGTGTGGAAAAACCAAGGCGCAAAATAACTGCCCATGAACTGAGAAAAGTGTGCAGCTGCCAAGATGCCACTTGCCACCAGTTTGGCCATATTTCAGAGCTGCAACATCACTGGAGTACCCAAAAGCACAAGGTGTGCAATACTCAGAGACATGGCCAAGGTAAGAAAGGCTGAAAGACGACCACCACTGAACAAGACACACAAGCTGAAACGTCAAGACTGGGCCAAGAAATATCTCAGGTTTTATGGACTAAAACCTATTCTAAGGTTTTATGGACTGATGAAATGAGAGCGAGTCTTGATGGGCCAGATGGATGGGCCAGATGGCTGGATTGGTAAAGGGCAGAGAGCTCCAGTCCGACTCAGACGCCAGCAAGGTGGAGGTGGAGTACTGGTTTGGGCTAGTATCATCAAAGATGAGCTTGTGGGGCCTTTTCGGGTTGAGGATGGAGTCAAGCTCAACTCCCAGTCCTACTGCCAGTTTCTGGAAGACACCTTCTTCAAGCAGTGGTACAGGAAGAAGTCTGCATCCTTCAAGAAAAACATGATTTTCATGCAGAACAATGCTCCATCACACGCGTCCAAGTACTCCACAGCGTGGCTGGCAAGAAAGGGTATAAAAGAAGAAAATCTAATGACATGGCCTCCTTGTTCACCTGATCTGAACCCCATTGAGAACCTGTGGTCCATCATCAAATGTGAGATTTACAAGGAGGGAAAACAGTACACCTCTCTGAACAGGGTCTGGGAGGCTGTGGTTGCTGCTGCACGCAATGTTGATGGTGAACAGATCAAAACACTGACAGAATCCATGGATGGCAGGCTTTTGAGTGTCCTTGCAAAGAAAGGTGGCTATATTGGTCACTGATTTGTTTTTGAATGTCAGAAATGTATATTTGTGAATGTTGAGATGTTATATTGGTTTCACTGGTAAAAATAAATAATTGAAATGGGTATATATTTGTTTTTTGTTAAGTTGCCTAATAATTATGCACAGTAATAGTCACCTGCACACACAGATATCCCCCTAAAATAGCTAAAACTAAAAACTACTTCCAAAAATATTCAGCTTTGATATTAATGAGTTTTTTGGGTTCATTGAGAACATGGTTGTTCAATAATAAAATTAATCCTCAAAAATACAACTTGCCTAATAATTCTGCACTCCCTGTATATGGATTGAGATAAAACAAAGTACGGGTACCGCGCTATAACTAAAGCAGTGTATGAAAGTGGTTATTGTATAGAACCATAAAACGCAGAGAGTCAAGTTCGTAATTTGCTACAGAGGTGGCGATCGCAAGTCCGTGATTCACATATACTAAGACAGCTGTCAAAAGTCTATACTCCACATGCGATTTTCAGCAGCAATTTCCTTCGCTTCGCATATACAGAGGCAGCTGTCACAAGTCTATACTACACATGCGATGAACCTGTTATCCACCTCCAGCATATAAATCGGATCTCGCCTTGAGCCACCGACCGCCCACTCAAAACCGGTCAGGATTACAGATTTTGCAGTTTTCACATGCATATAAAATTGCCCGACCCGGGTTTCGCACTTAGCTTCGTCAGGGGCTGCGGTGCAAATGCTGAGCTGAAGGTCTTGTACACCTTGCTCAGAAAACGTCACTGTCATCCCAATGCGGATGGCCTTGATAGAGCCCAAGATTCTCCAAGCCTCCTCGTGTTCAGAGCTCCCCATGCAAGTATAAAAGTTATCCACGCAAAAGGTGGTAACCCTTATCTAGCAGTGGGTGCATAAGGTCCCACACAAGTTTCCCGCTAACACCTAGAGTGGGGGGACATTCTGGGGGTTGAATACAGGAATCTCGCTCCTTGCATACACAAAACTTGTAAGTGTACCCTGAGGTACTCTCACAAAGTTTGTATAGCTTCATGCCATACCTCGCCCGCTTTGAGGGAACATACTGGCGGAAAATGAGTCTCCCCTTGAACGCAATGAGAGACTCAAACGTGACCTCCCTTCCAGGTACATAGGCCTGTACAAATTTGGCCCCAAAGTGATCGATGACCACTTATCTTATACAGACTATCATGGGCAGGATCACCTTGGGGGGGGGGGGGGGGGGGGAGATATGCTGCATTATCTGAATAATGCAGACATTTCCGGGTGGCCTCAAACGGGAGAGTGTCATGGCCGTACTGTAAAGTGGGGTCTGGTAGAGGACATCCCCACTCCAGTAATGCCTGACACTGGGTTTCATGACCAGGCCCATATGCAGCACGAGGCCCCAAAATGTCCTCATCTCGGCTGCACTGACCGGCGTCCAGCCACCGGGCCTAGCCAAAAAGGAGCCCGGGTGTTAAGCAACGAACTGTTCAGCGTACAGGTTCGTCTGCTCCACCAGATTTAGCAGAGGGTCACTGGAAAAAAAAAAAAAAAAAAAAAAAAAGTCATTCTGTCAACTCCACTGTGGAAATCTGGATTCCTGATTGGCCTACAAAATCAGGAATCGGGGGCTCATATCGTTCTGGGGTACACCAGACAAGTTCACCGGCAGGGGCCTCTGGTGGATTTAACCGGTGGGCAGAAAAACTAGTACGAGCCCCAGAGCTGCTCGTACTAGAGTAGGCCACAGGGTCCCTAACATGGCGGTCCCCTTGCTCCGCCTGGCAGCATCTCCGCCGCCTTGGGGGCTCATCAAGCTGGGCGTATGTACGTCCGGCGGGACATAGGGGAGTGTGTGTCTGAGTGTGTATGTGCGTGCGTGTAAATCTTTATTTGGTGTGCGTGTGTGTGTAGGGGGGGGGGGGGGGGCACGGGTGTTCGCGAACTCACCCTAAGATTAACATTAAAAAAAATATAATAAATTCTAAACCGCTGATCAACCGTTCGAAGTTGACAGTCAGCGTACACAAAAAAAAAAAATTAAAAAATCCTGCACCCCAAAAAAGACTGTGCTGTGGACCCCAGACACCCTACTTAGAGTGATGCAATAAAAGTTTTTTTCAAACTAACTTTCCCATTATTTTCCCTGCCTAGCCCAACCTTTCCCTATACTTTCCCCAAGTACCAGCTAATCAGATGGGGGGTGCTGGGGCACAGATCGACAACGTGCAGGCAGCGCTCCTCTCTCCTCCAGCTCTGGGACACAAAAGGAGGAGGAGAGGAGCACTGGCAACATTTGAATCTCCCGCTGGCCCGCCCACCAACCAATCAGAGGCGATCCTGAGAGGTGATTTCACCATCACCTCTCAGGATCGCAGGATGGCAAGTGGGGTAAAAATCACACCACCGATCACCATCCTGTTCCGGGTTACAGGTTCCCAGAGACCCGAATAACCCGGAAACGCAGCAAACCAAAGGTCTGAATTGACCTGCGGTTTGCTGCGATCGCCGACATGAGGGGGGGGGGGGGGGGGGTCACAGGCGCATTTAAACCCGGCGCATTTAGCCTAGGTGTCGGCGGTGAGAGCCATACATGATGTACCGCAACTCTGAGGAAGGCTTTCCAGTATGCCTTGGGTACTGCATGATACTGCAAATAAAGAAGTAAAAGAAATACTAGAAAAGTACTGGCCAATCCTTAAAATGGATCCCGAAGTGAGTAAGAACATCGCGTTTTATCCAAGTATCTCAAACTGCAAAGGCAGAAGCCTGAGAGACAGGTTAGTGTGTAGCCACTATGTACCTTTGGCACCATCAGCTGGACCGTAGACCCACAGGCATGTGTAGATGTGGAGCATGCAAGGTGTGCGCCTCCATTTCCACATGTAAGACAGTTACATGCTCGGCGACTGGCAGGGTTTTCACTAGGGCTGCACGATAAATTGAAAAAATAATCGAATCGCGATAATCGGCAAATGCGATATGGCCGACCCGAAAATGCCGCGATTATATATAAAGGGGCCCTGGGCACATAACTGCCTTTTGAGTGTAAAGTGTTTTACTAGTGTGTGTGTGTGTGTGTGTGGGTGAAAATCTCTCTCCTAACAGGTCCGGCCTCTGTACTCACTATGAATGCAATGCTCTGCAGCGAGCGGCAGCGAGGTGGCCGGCCGGCGCGTGACGTCACTTAGTAACGCTCCTGCTTCCTGAAGTGGGAGGAGCGTTACTAAGTGACGTCAGTCACGCGCCGGCCACCTCGCTGCCGCTCGCTGCAGTGCATTGCATTCATAGTGAGTACAGAGGCCGGACCTGTTAGGAGAGAGATTGTTTCTCACACACACACACACACACACACACACACACACACACACACACTAGTAAAACACTTTACACGCAAAAGGCAGTTATGTGCCCAGTTTAGGACACATGAGGAGGACCAGCATAAGATGCTATATGTCTTAAGCTGGCCCCCCTCATGGCCCTATGTGTCCTCCACACCCACACATCCCCCATATAACAGCGCCCTCCACAGCTCCCCCATATAACAGTGCCCTCCACAGCTCCCCCATATAACAGCGCCCTCCTTGGGAAAATCCAAGCAAATAGACCTCTAGCACAATTCCTTTAAGATATTGCATCGCATATCGTTATCGCAATTTTTAGGGCCCTAATCGCAAACGCACAAAATTCCCATATCGTGCAGCCCTAGTTTTCACCATAAGAGATTTCATCAATTTCAGGACTAAAGGGGTGATTTATATTTGTCAATGCCCATGCCCAAAAGATTATATAGGGAAGACTTATAGGGAACTCAGGAAAAGAATCTGCGAAAACCTAAATGATGTAGTGAAGAAGAATGGAGCCCTGGCTTGTAAATAGCCAGATACAACATAAAGGGGAGACAAGAGGGGCTAAGTGGGGGGTGACAGCTGAGGGGCATCGAGGCTACCATTAAACCGGCCCTAAAGCATATGTATGGGAACCGGGTGGTGCACCTAGAAGACAGGGCCGGACTGTGTAGTCGGGGGGGGGGGGGGGGGACCGGCTACTGCTTGCTGGTGGAAAGAGCGCATAGCAGTACAAATTCCTCAAGGTCTGCGAGCGGGAATAATTAATCCTGATGTCGTGCCTGATGGGAAGAGAGGGTAATAACAGGGGGTAAGCTGGAAAGCATGCTTCTGGAGGGTGCATAGTACCCAGAGTTGCCCTGAGCTGCCCCCTCTCTCCTCCCCTGCCTAAGTAGTGGACCAAGGCTTTGAAGTTGCAAGGCAAGGCTGCCGGTGTACAAATAAAAGAACTGGCTTCTTTTTTAATGGCACATAACCGTGGTATTTAGGAAACAGCGATATCACCATTTTTTTTATACCGCGGTATATCGTGATACCTGTATATCGCCCAACCCTACCCCGTATAGGAAGGGGCCAAGGATCCTGGAGGGAGTATTTCTGGAGAGATGTGAACCAACTTCTCTTCGGCCATAGGGGAGCAATCACGATTACCGTGGCCTTGTCCTGGCGAATTTTCTGGATTACCTTCTGAATTAAGGGAAGTGGAGGGAAGGCATAGCATAGTTTCCAATGCCAATGGATGGCGAAGGCGTCCAAGGCATGAGGTCTGTCCCTGGGGTTTAAAGAACAGAATGTCTCCACCTTTGAGTTTACCCTGGTGGCAAAGAGATTCACGTCGGGCATCCCCCACTTTTCTACCACTAACCCGAATGTCTCTGGGGTTAGGGACCATTCCGTATGATCGATCCTGTGGCAGCTGAGGAAATACGCTTCCCCCTCTGCCCATGACATTTTTTTCGTTGTCAGCGTTTGAAGAGTTGTTGACCGCTGTGGTGAAACCAGCCTCGCCACTGTGTTTTGGAGGGGGCTGTTTGCCAGCCTCCTGCCCTGGGATTATGGTCCCTTAAGTTATTGGGTCTTCAGGCACTTGGGACTGAGCCCTCTGTCCCTGGATTGCATAATTCGCCTTACTTGCTTGGATTTCACTATTCCCAAGGTGAGAACAATGGATGAAGCACATGGTGAGAACAATAGATAGCGGCCATTTTAACTCACAGACACTGTTCTGACTTTTCAACACGGCGCTATCTTGCCTGTATTTGGTGCACAGAGACATCATTCAGTAGTTTGAAACGACCAAACAGGGGACACATTTATTAGTGACTATTTTCTGTATAACTTGTATATTTTCGGTGTAACTGGCATAAAACTGTATCTTCCAAACTACTGAACGGATGTGGGTGAATTTTGGATATGTGGTTCACCCAGATCCCCCGGTTCCGAGGATATACTGGTTATGGGGTTATTGCATGTTTTGGGGTTCCTGTGATATGTTTTATAAAACTGTATTTCTCTGCCTTTGATAATTATATTCGCCAGTGTGTTCAATAATCATCACCAGCAGAGGGGAGGATTTTGTGTGGGTGTGTTTCTATTGTCCCATTGTGTGTTTAACTGGTGATGTCTGTCCTGTTGTCTTCACATGTGTATTGGCGACTTCCCTTTGTCCTGAGAGATAATTGGATTGCTCTTCGGTTGTCTCCGGGACAGAGAGGAGGAAACCATGATGCATTGTGGGGATGTGTTGTATCTGTCCTGTATTTGCAACAACTGTAATAAAAACCAGGCTGGGTGTGCCAGCACATCAGACCACTGCTTGACCCTCAACACGGAGCCTTGTCTCGTTATTGGGGGATTCCCTGTATGCTGTTGGAGACTGATTGCCAGGAGTGTAAGCCGATTGTATGCTTTTCCTGTTCGTCTGCTAGCAGCTATTCGCGAGGTTCCAGTTTGGAGTGCTATTTTGTATCCAGTTCGGGAGTTTGGTGTTCTGCAGTAGCTGTGCCTGTCTCTCAGAAAGGGGCATATAGCCTAAACAGATTTTAACCCCTTGTCTGCTGAAACGGTCCGTTACAACCACGTTCCCCCTTGATGAGAAAGATAAGCGATGGCAGTAGTGCTGTCCGATAGCACTTTTATATGAAGACGACATAGTATTCCCTCTGCTGCCTTGAATGCCTCCCAAACTGCTCTCAGTTCACTGAAATTTGACAACTGGGATCTGATCGATTGTGGCCAAGTGCCCTGAAAGAGATGATCCCCTACCTTTGCACCCCAGCCGGACAGACTTGCGTTTGTTACTACTTGCATTGGGGGGGGGAATCGTACTTTCCGAGGGAGTGAGGACGGACTTGTTTTCGTTCACAATCCACCCGAGGTTGTTTAGGATGGAGAGAAAATATTTCATATTTGAGTTGATCTGATTGAGATCTTTGCTGATCAGAAGAAAGTCGTCCAAGTAGGGAATTACCATAAGTCCCTTTCTCCTGACGAAGGCAACCATCTCTACCACCACCTTGGTAAAGATTCTCGGGGCCGATGAGATCCCAAAGGGACGGGCTTCGAACTGATAGTGATGAATTTTTCCTGTTACATCCTGGATTGCAAATCGGAGAAAACTCTGTGAATCGGCGTGAATAGGAATATGGTAATAAGCGTCTCGCAGATCTATTGTACACATGAAGACGTCTTTGCTTAAAAGTGGTATCGTAGACGCAAGGGTTTCCAGCCTGAATTTTCGGTAAAGAATAAAATTTGTTTAAGGGCTTCAGGTTTATGATTGTTCGGAATGTACCTTCTTTTTTCTTGATTAGGAATAATGTTGAATAGTAACCCCGGCCTCTTTCTGGAGGTCGAACAGCGGAGATTACATTCAGCTGATGAAGATTCTGGATTCCCTGTCAAAGGTTGGGTTGAAATTGTGTCAGTGAAAATTTGTTTGGGGGTTTTGAAGACCACTATTTGATAGCCTGTACCGACTATTTTGGAGACCCAGGGATTTTGGGAAATAGATTCTCATGTCTCCAGGAATTTTGAGAGAGCCTTCCCCCCCACTCCGGCGTCATTGCTTGTCGGATAATTTCTGGTGGGAGGAGGATTGACCACTTCCTCTTCCCCCCCTTTGGGATAACGCCAGCGCCCCGACTTCCCTTTCCCCCCTGTAGCTTTTCTTTTGACCCGAGGAAGAGCAAAAGGGAAATCGGCGCCTGAAGGGACGATCTTCCGGAAACCTTTTCTTTTTGTCCACGGTGATTTACATATTATAAAAGTACGTTTTATTCATGATCTACTGAACGAAAATGACTAACAACATTATGTATTCATATATCGCTGTATAGGGATTATGAGAAGCCCAAAAAAAAGAAAAGTTTAGTGGGGTGACAGAAGGGAGGGAATTGAGGATTTCTTCTCTAGATGTTTTATTTTTTATATGGTCTTCTAATTCTCCCAGCCAGAGAAACATGGATCTAGTGACTGAGGTAGCCGCAATGTTAGTTTTAATATTAAACATGGCAGCCTCCCAGACCTTCCTGAGGAGGCTGTCGGCTTTGCGATCCATAGAATCTTTGAGTTGGGAGGCATCCTCAAATGGAAGGGATGTCTTTTTGTTCACTTTAGCAACCTGAACATCAATCTTGGGGATCTCATTGAAAATCTTGGACTCCTCTAGATCAAATAGTAATCTATTTTTAAATGAAGCAGAGACTCCCAGACGTCTTTCAGGGTCTGCCCATTCTTCTAGAACCATATCTTTAATACTTTCGTTTATGGGAAACACACGTGTTTTTTTAACTCTCAATCCCCCCAAACATCTCTTCCTGTACAGAATGGGTACGTTGTACTTCCTCCACCCCCATTGTGGATCTGACCGCTCTTAATAGGTCGGACATATCTTCCAAAGGAAAATAGTATCTACGACCACTATCTACCGAGTCCGAATCAGAGACTCTTTCCCTCTCTTCCCATGACCTGGCTGAGTGGACGCTCTCGTCCACTATGGCTTCAGAGTCAGAAGGGGAAGGTGATCAACACACTTTCTCTTGGGTTGCGGTAAGTCGGGGCGGGGGGGGGGGGGGGGATTAGCAGACAGGTGGGCTGGAGATGAACAACTTTCCTCCTGTATTATAGATTTTAGTTCTTCCTTCAGAGAGGGTGCTTAGTCACGTACAATATTTGATATACAATTTTTGCACAGCTTCTTGGGATAATTGTCAGTGAAGTTTGCCACTACAGGAGATACATCTATTGATCTTTTTTTGGAGTTTCTTTAGACGCCTAAAAGGAGGAGAAGGTAGCTATAAGGGAATGATCAGAAGGAATGGCAAAAAAATAAAGGGGGGGCAGAGCTGAGGAGAACTCCACATGAAAGATTTGCTCCACAAAAAGGGGGGGGGGCGAAGGGACCTCCCTAAGGAAGGAGAGAAGACCCATAGTATATTTAGACAGGGGGAACAAACTCTCCCCCCCCCCCTTTTTCTCACTGCAGGAGAGGGGGATCAGTAGACTCCCTGACCAAGCAACAATACCCCTGGAGGTATTCTGGGGACTCACGGATGGTGGCAGTGTCTGTTCGGCTTTCTAGGGCAGCGGTCCCCAACCGCCGGGCCGCGGCCCAGGACCGGGCCCTGGGAGATATGTTGCCGGGCCGCAGAGGAGAGAGGAGCGCAGGCGCCAGGCGCATGCGCGGCCGACGCGTACATGTTGCCAACATCAGTGGAGACGGAGGGAGGGACGGACGGACGGAGAGAGGGAATCCCTCCCTCCCATGACGCGGCCGCTGCAGAGCCCAATACAATGAGCGGGCTCTGAGGCGCCGCACCACTGCCACCAATGAATATGTCTCTAATATTAAAGTAGGAGGAGGGACAGGGGAGGGTTTACCGCTGCACCGTCTCAGCTAGTGTGCTCGGCGAACGGCAGCAGCGGCACCCTCCTCCTCCTCCTGAGTCTTGTGTTCTCAGACCAGTCCCCAGCCATTAGTGATCTGGAAAGCGCAGGTAACCACACACTGTCCCACAGATGGGGTCACCTATTATTAATCTGAGGTACATGGTGCTATTACATTAGTACCCCCATGTACCTCAGATTAAAAGTATGTGGCCCCCAAGCACATCATCAAATAATGGGCAACATTGGGTTAACCATTAATATGAGGCACATGCAGGTCCAAATTGATAAAACAATGTGCCTCATATTAACAGCATGTACCTGATGCCATTAACCCCATGTTGTCCATTATGTTAAGCGGGGTACTTGACGAGGTTGCTATTAATATGTGGCGCATGGTTTCATCAATTTAGACTCCATGTGCCTCACATTAATAGCCAGTAACCTTATCATACTGTAGTACCTAACACCAGCCTACACATTAACCCCATGCTGCTCAATGTCCATTATGTCAGGAAGCACTTGCTGGTGTTACTATTAATATGCGGCACAAGGCTTTATCAATTTAGACTTCTATTTGCTTCACATTAATAGCAAGTGACCCCATCAAGTACCTCCTCACATAATGGGCAATTGATACTTTGCAAAAAGTAAAAATAAAAAAATACTCACACGTTAACCCCATGCAACATCTTAATATGCACCTTGTGTTTTGTCGTGCGCGTGAATCAGTCAGCGCCGACCAGCACCCCCATAAACCCCGCCCACCCCCTAAGCCCCCCCCCCCCCCCCCCCACGCCACCCGGTCCCTGGAAAAATTGTCTTACATAAAACTGGTCCTTGGTGCAAAAAAGGTTGGGGACCACTGTTCTAGGGGATCGCTCTGGCCCAGACATTGTGGCCGGATGATTTTCTTCCTCTTCAGCCGGAATAGGTGAGGGTTCCCCGATTCCTCAGGAGCATCTACTGAGTGTCCAGGCCTCGGTCTTAAGCCGGGCTGGACGCCGCCTACGTCACTTCCGTAGCGCCGGAAGTGACGTCAAAACTATGCGACGCGGGCGCGCAACCCTGCTGAAGCCTCGGTAGGCCAGGAGGGAGTCGACGCAGAGGGATCAGGCCCCGGATCAACCGGAACGAGAATATACCCCACACCCCCTGCCCAGCGTTAGTACTGGGACCGCGGGAGGACAGGGGGGTCACCATGCAGGATGCCAGCGACTTTCTATGGTAAAAACAAAACGCTTAGCTTCATCTCCCTGCATACAAGGAGACCTTTCTCTGCCTTGTCCTCTGTAGGGACAGGAAACACTGGTGTTGGGAGGTGGGTATTTAACCTTTCTCTGTTCCTGCCCCTACAGAGGTCAGGGGTCAATCTCCTCGTATGCCGTCGTGATGATGCTATGGAAAAATTGCTTTGTATGCAGACGATATTATGCCGTTTGTGGGCTCCCATGGATCACTTACCAGGAGATTTGAGATTTTTGAAGAGTACAGCGAATATGCTGGACTCAATATAAATTGGTCTAGGTCGGCATGCATCCCGATTGATCTCCTGAATGGGTTAATACCGGGTCAACTGGAAATCAAGAGAATATATGAACCCGTAAAATATCTAGGGATTCAAATAACGCCTAATCCTAAAGACTATGTCCAGTTAAATGTAATACCTAAAATACAAGAAATTAGGAAGAAAGTAGAAGTACGGAAAAAACAATATGTTTCAATGGCAGGCTGAATTTCACTAGTGAAAATGTGTATTCTACCCTCCATGAATTATATCTTATGGAATGCGCCGGTAATAATTCCTAAAAAGGTTTTTAAAAAAAATAAACTTCCTTAGGCTACTTTCACACTAGCGTTCGGCTGTCCACTTGTGAGCTCCGTTTCAAGGGGCTCACAAGCGGACCCGAACGCTTCCGTCCAGCCCTAATGCATTCTGAGTGGATGCGGATCCGCTCAGAATGCATCAGTCTGGCGGCGTTCAGCCTCCGCTCAGCAGGCGGACACCTGAACGCTGCTTGCAGCGTTCGGGTGTCCGCCTGGACGTGCGGAGGCGTGCGGATCCATCCAGACTTACAATGTAAGTCTATGGGGACGGATCAGTTTGAAGATGACACACTATGGCTCAATCTTCAAACGGATCCGTCCCCCATTGACTTTCAATGTAAAAGTCTGGACGGATCCACTCAGGCTACTTTCACACTTAGAAAATTTTATACAATATAATGCAGACGGATCTGTTCTGAAAGGAGCCACCGTCTGCATTATATGAGCGGATCCGTTCAGAACGCTAGTGTGAAAGTAGCCTTACTGGCGGATTTAATATGGCGTGGAAAAAAAACCGCGAATAAGAGCACAAATATTGCAAATTCGGGAGAAGGAGGGTGGATTATCAGCCCCGGATAGGGTACTATATTTCCTTTCTGGCCACATTAGAAATATGATAATATGGAGTAATTAACAAAGATATACGAACATGGTGGCAGGTATTAATTTAAAAAAATTGGTGGAAGCCAACATTTTGTCACAGCAGCAAATTAGTAAAATACCGCTATTTGGGCTATGGACTAAAATCTATAAAGAAACAAGAGAACTGTGGCCCCAGACTAGATTACACACAGACACCTTACTGTGGGATAACATACTTCTCACAGAATTGACGTCAATTGAACAGAAAATGTGGTGGAAATACAGCATCTTCAGACTGGGACAGGTATGGAAGGAGGGAGGCATAGTCACATACTCAGATCTTAAAAATGAAGACGGGTTTGGGAATAGGGACTTGAGTCTCTTTTACTTACAACTGAAACAAGCTCTACAAGTGTCATTAGGTAGGGGGACACAAATTGATACCCACCCTCCCACCCCCCAGCCAATATTTCTAAATTAACAATAGGAAAGAAATTGGTGTCCAAGATATATGAAAGTCTGTTATACCAAAAATAAAAAAAAGTGCAAGTTAACTGCCTAATGTATAAAATGGCAGGATGTTCTGGAGCCTCACAGGGAGGAACTTTGGGAGAAGGTGATAAGGGCCAAAAATTGGGTCTCAAATAATTTCTCCCATTGGATTACTCAATTTAATATAATATATCTGCTATATTACTCCCCTAAAAAGCTGATGAAATATTATAAAACCAAGGCATTTAGCTGCAAAAAAATGGGCAATTAGGAGTGGACGACGTGCATATACTTTGGACATGCACGAAGATCAGAGAATTTTGGCAGAAGGTGCACGAAAGAATACAAGAATATCATGGGTTTAGAGTTCCTTGGGAATTTGGAACTTGCATATTGAGGAGGATGGATGAGATATAGTCCGCTAAGTATCGAGAGATAGCATCCAAACTTTTATTCCAAGCCAGGAGATGTATCATAGCACATTGGGAGATAGCGTGGTCCCGGCGGTTAAAGAGTGGGAGTCTCGTTTGCCTGAGGGAAATTTAATTTGGTATCTAGGGGGAAAAAAAATAAAAAAAAGCTAGACTTGATGGGCTCTGGCAGAAATGGCTAAAAATGACTTGAGATGGGAGGGTGAGGGCGAATAAAAAAATAAATATTTTTTTTTCCATATCTTTCTCTTCTGAACAAGCAGTGGGGCGGGCGGGAATATTATATCTATGTATAATTTTGGATATGCTGTTGCTCATTGTAAAGCAAATTAGACTGTCGAATGTATTACATTTGTAAAAAAACAATAAAGATTAAGTAGTTAAAAAAAAAGAAATTTGCAATTTTTTCCAAATTTTGTCTTTTTTATAAATAAAGAATTTTTTTTACTTCATTTTACCACTTTCATGAAGTAAAATATGTGACGAAAAAAACTCAGAATGGCGTGGATAAGTAAAAGCGTTTTAAAGTTATCACTAGGGATCGACCGATATTGATTTTTTTAGGGCCGATACCGATAATTTGTGAACTTTCAGGCCGATAGCCGATAATTTATACCGATATTCTGGGAATTTTCATTTTTGAAAAAAAAAATAAAAATTACCACAAATCTGCTGAAAATTAATGTTTATTGTTAATGTGTATGTTTTTTTTTTAAATCTTTTTTCATTTATATTTAATATTTTGGTGTTTTTATTATTTTTTTTGTAACTTTTTTTTTTTTTAACTAACTTTTAGCCCCCTTAGGGACTAGAACCCTTGTCCTATTCACCCTGATAGAGATCTATCAGGGTGAATAGGAGCTCACGCTGTCCCTGCTGCTGTGTGCTTTGTGCACACAGCAGCATGGAGCTTATCATGGCAGCCAGTGCTTCAATAGCGTCCTGGCTGCCATGGTAACCGATCGGAGCCCCAGCATTACACTGCTGGGGCTCCGATCGGAGGAGCAAGGGAGAGGGGATCCTGTGGAGGGGCGCACTGCGACTGGGGTGGGGGGGGCCCTATGCGCCACCACTGGGGGGGGGGGCGCACTGCGCCACCAATGTCTGATACTGGGGGGCTTGGGGGGGGGGGGGGCGCACTGCGCCACCAATGAAGCTTAATCTCACATTTATTCATATACAGGAGGCGGGAGCTGGCTGCAGGATCACATAGCCGGCTCCCGACCTCTATGAGCAGTAGCTGCGATCCGCGGCACCTGAGGAGTTAACTACCGCAGATCGCAGCTACAGCTCATAGAGGCCGGGGGCCGGCTATGTGATTCTGCAGCTCCCGCCTCCTGTATATGAATGAATGATAGATTAATCTTCATTGGTGGAGCAGTGGCCATAGCTCCTCCCCTCCTCCTGTCCCCTGTCTTTACATTGGCGGCAGCGGCAGGAGCAGCACAGGGGGAGGAGACACTGCTCCTTCTCCCCTGTGCTGCTAAGGGGAACACGGAGAGCGCTGTCAGCAGTGCGATCTGTGTTCCCCATACACTATCGGAATATCGGCAAAATAGATGCCGATACCGATAGTGTTCAAAATCCTGAATATCGGCCGATAATATCGGTAAATCCGATAATCGGTCGATCCCTAGTTATCACCACTTAAAGTGACACTGGTCAGATTTGTAAAAAAGGGCCTGGTCCTTAAAGAGGACCTTTCATCAGAATTAAACTTCTAAAGTAACTATGCAGGCATGTAGAGCGGCGCCCAGGGACCCCGCTGCACTTACTGGTATACCTGGGCGCCGCTCATTCTCCCATGCTGCAGCGCTGGCCAATCACAGCGCTCAGCTCATAGCCTGAGAGAGAGCCGAGCGCTGTGATTGGCCAGCGCTGCAGCATGGGAGAAGGAGATACCGGAGGCAATTACCGGACAACGGAGCGGTGCCCAGGTATACCAGTAAGTGCAGGGGGGTCCCTGGGCACCGCTCTACATGCCTGCATAGTTACTTTAGAAGTTTAATTCTGATGAAAGGTCCTCTTTAAGGTGCAATAAGGCTGCGTCCTTAAGGAGTTAAAGTGCCCAAACCCGCTGTCTTTTCCTCCCCTGAATAGTCGGTATGTCAAGGGAGAGTGAAATAGTGAAATTACACTCATCAATAGCTCAATACAGAATGAAGTCTGCTTGTCCTGCAAAGGCATCTCCCTGCGTGCTGCTACCCCAGATTGGCTGATGAGGCTGCTTTTCAAGCCCCCAACTTTCTCCAAGGATCATTTGAGCATTCTACTTCCTCCCTTGTGGTTTTGCAGTAAAATGGTGTTGTTTGGCAGACAAATTTGTGGGAAAGTTGTAACTAACCCTGTTCATTACATATTGAACATTTATGTTCTGCTAGTATTATCTAAATATTTTTCGCTTAAATCAGACTTTAATAAATGAGCCACTTTATCCACTTGCAGCTTTTTTAGGAATTTTTTATTTATTTTTTTAAACTTCTCTGCCTTCTGGGGGGTTGGTATTCCTGCCAATGTATCACACTTATATGTATATAAAGCACAGCGTCTGTATTATGTCCCAGTGTATGTGAAGAAGGGGATCCGTCCTCAAATTGCGTTATATTATCGGAGTAACAAAGGATCTTTCAGAACCATCACTGGCTGGTGCCCGTGCCTTCTTTTTCCTACAGGTGTCACTAGCCTCTTACTAGAGATGAGCGAATCAAAATCGGATGAAACAGGAGCTCCGTACAGTATAGAATGTATTGGCTCAGATGAGCGAGACTTCGGATAATAACTTCATAATTTAATTTGTACTGTAAAAAAATCAATTTACCGACCTCAGGTTCGGTTCCACAAATTAATTTATGAAGTAATTGAGCGAAGTTTCGCGAGACTTTGCGTAGCAATAACTTCAGCTCATATGAGCCAATATAATCTAATACTCCTGCTCCGTACAGTATTAAAACATCCGTAGTCGATTCGCATAAAACTGTTCTATCTGAAGTCGATTCTCTCATCCCTACCTCTTACAACTGCATTAAGCTAGGCCGCGACTAGTGTTGAGTGAGCTACTGTTTTTAAGTTCAGCGTACAAGCTTCGGGATATCTAAGAATTCCGTTATAGGTTCTGCTTCTGTGGAATCCATAACGGAACTCTTAGATAACCCGAACCTTGTACGCTGAACTTAAACAGAAGTTCGCTCATCCCTAGCCGCAACCATCAGCTGTGGAGGCTCTCTTCCGGTTTATCGGTGGTGCAGTGTAATGAAAAGTACCATTCACTTGAACAGAGCGAGTACTTGTAATTACACTACGCCGCCGCTCCACAGGACATGACAGGCAATGTAACGACTAGGAAGCAGCGCTCGCATGGAGCACCGCCTCCTCGACAAACAAACTAATGTAGGGGGTGTGGGGTCTACGCCGATCAGATATTGATCAATATATACATATGGCAGAACATCTCACCCATACGCTGAGAAAAAGAAAGAAATCCAGCAGTATAAAATGGATTGGAAATCTGCTGCATATCATTTCATTCTGCAGATCTTCATCCTGGATTTCACCATTTATGAATGCAGGGCATGAAATCTATGGCAAAAAACGCAAGTAATTCATGTGGGTTTTTTGCTACGATTTGGTGTGGATCCACAGCAGACATTTCCAGTGTATTTTACATCCAGTTCATGTGGGACCTAGTCACACAGGACATAACAGGATTGAAAGACAGGGGGAAATTATTCTCCCTTTGCCTGTTTTTCACGTAGAAAATTGCAAATCCATTTCATTAGGGCATCACCCCATCAAGAATGTGCAAGAGACACCAATCATGAATCAGAGCCATAATTTTCATCTGAAAATATGACTTCATAGAAAGTCAGCAGCACACAAAGAAAGTGCTCGCTCAGCCCCAATAAATAATGGCTGCAGTGGAGAGTGCTCCATTCAGAGTGTGGGGGCCTAGATGACACCTAACAATCCTGCAGAGAGACCATAAGTACTTCTCATTAGGAGAACATATTTAATAAAGTTTATTTTAAAAAGAAAACATATACAGTAAAAATAAGGAATAAGGTGAATGCCAAGCCCCAAAATGTATAGATAAACGCATGTGCAGGACAATGTGTTCTATGTACAGTCCAGATCGCAGGGGAATCGGCTGGATATGTAATACTATGCTCACAACAATTCTTGTGGAGTTATTTATCATATCCCAAAACACTCACAGATGGGGTGCCCTATAAAGTCCCACATCTTTCATAGAGTGCGGCGGCGCCCGTCCATGTGAGCGGCTAGCGTGTAATGCTTCCCCTTCCCCAGCGGCTTCCTGAGGCGACGAGCAGCAGCCCCCGGAACTCGCACATCAAAGAATCTATGCAATAGATGCTAGCTCCATAGCTAAAGAAGCGAGGTGGACGGCGACTTACCAGGAGAGAGGCGGCGTTCAACACAGGCATCTTATCGAAAGGCTTGAGTACAGAAGCATTACGCGCCATATTACTCAAAGACTAAGCCAGTGAGGTTGAGGTCATGTGACAGGCAGAAGTCACGTGAGCAGTCCAGCTCTACTTCCGGGTTGTTTCTAGTCTAGTACGTGAATTAGTAGCAGGCTGTGTCCTATTACACTTTTTTTGCTCCAACTCAGGGCAGGAGTTGAGCGAACTTCCCCTTTGGCAGTAATGGATACTGTTCTCAAGGAATAATGCTTTAGAGGAATTCCGTTTTGCATGCATCATAATACAAGTGTATGGCCAGCAGAAGGGAACCCACTGAGTGCGGCACACCGGAATCCATTACATAAAACCCCGAACTCGAACCACTCTAGTAAGGGCAAATTGATCCGGCTGATTCCTCTTGTGGTAAAAATATTAATAGTTGTAATCAGCTCGCATCAAAGTTGTGCAAGGAAAAAGGCAAGTCCATCTTCCATCAGCTACAGCCAGAGAACCACCCAAATGCTACCATCTTGATTCAATTCTCCTGTGCATCTCCCCCCTCCTCCTTGCTCAGTGCGTCCTTTATTGACTAAAACAAAAGGTGTAAAAGGGGCTGGCCCAAGACAAGGCTAGAACATAGAAACATAGAATGTGTCGGCAGATAAGAACCATTTGGCCCATCTAGTCTGCCCAATATACTGAATACTATGGATAGCCCCTGGCCCTATCTTATATGAAGGACAGCCTTATGCCTATCCCATGCATTCTTAAACTCCTTCACTGTATTTGCAGCTACCACTTCTGCAGGAAGGCTATTCCATGCATCCACTACTCTCTCAGTAAAGTAATACTTCCTTATATTACTTTTAAACCTTTGCCCCTCTAATTTTAAACTGTGTCCTCTTGTGGTAGTTTTTCTTCTTTTAAATATTCTCTCCTCCTTTACCGAGTTGATTCCCTTTATGTATTTAAAAGTTTCTATTATATCCCCTCTGTCTCTTCTTTCTTCCAAGCTATACATATTAAGGTCTTTTAACCTTTCCTGGTAAGTTTTATCCTGCAATCCATGTACTAGTTTAGTAGCTCTTCTCTGAACTCTCTCTAGAGTATCTATATCCTTCTGGAGATATGGCCTCCAGTACTGCGCACAATACTCCAAGTGAGGTCTCACCAGTGATCTGTACAGCGGCATAAGCATTTCACTCTTTCTACTGCTTATACCTCTCCCTATACGTCCAAGCATTCTGCTGGCATTTCGTGCTGCTTTATTACATTGTCTTCCCACCTTTAAGTCTTCTGAAATAATTACTCCTAAATCCCTTTCCTCAGATACTGAGGTCAGGACTGTGTCAAATATTCTATATTCTGCCCTTGGGTTTTTACGCCCCAGGTGCATTATCTTGCACTTATCCACATTAAATTTCAGTTGCCAGAGTTCTGACCATTCTTCTAGTTTTCCTAAATCCTTTTCCATTTGGCGTTTCCCTCCAGGAACATCAACCCTGTTACATATCTTTGTGTCATCAGCAAAAAGACAAACCTTACCATCGAGGCCTTTTGCAATATCACTTATGAAGATATTAAACAAAATTGGTCCCAGTACAGATCCCTGTGGAATCCCACTGGTAACATGACCTTGTTTTGAATGTTCTCCATTGACTACAACCCTCTGTTGTCTGTTCGGGCTTCGGTATATCAGTTGATTAGACATCAGGAACATCTCACTCCGGCGTATAGAAGGAATGGAGACAAAAAACATAAGTATATGTCCTATTTCCTTTCGCCCGGATCCAATGGAAAACCAGTGAGCCCCAAGACCTCCCAAAGTTTTAAAAACTGCCCCTGCCCTGCTCCTGTCAGTATGGGCCTGACCCTTGTCAATGGTGTCTGCTAGCCTGGCATAACCATATACCTTCCTCACAACTGGAGGATCCCAAATCTACGGGTCGCCTAGCTGCCCGGACACCCATACAGGATTAACAAGCGAGGAGCAGGAGCCAGAGCTAATATTAATATTGTCTATCAACAAATGCCTCCTTGTAACAAACAAAAGTGATACTCTGCATTCTTTGACTTAGTTGAGCAGCTTCTTGCAGTGACCGGTGTGGATCCAGTTGTCTCGTCCCTCGAACTTCAAAGAGGTTGGCGTCATCAGCATCACCTGGAATGGCCCAAGATATCTCGGCTCTAGTCCCGTCCTCGGATGTTTCTTTAGCACGACCCAATCACCTGGTTGGCTAGAATGAACACTGGTTATTGAGTCTGGGTCCGGGAGCAATTCCCGAACCTGGTGGTGGACATCGGGTGATAACCCGTGGGGCTGCCTGGAGGCATACCTGATGGAATAAAAGGGTTACAGCGGAACATTCAGGCCATGGATCGGCCGTGATTTTTACCTACTTTGCAAAAATCTGACCCAAGTACCAGGCAAGGAAAAGGCAGTTGTGATTGATTGACATTTGAGAGGTTAGAAAGTTTGAAGATCGTTGATTTCTGCACCACTTTCCCCCCTTTTCATCGGCCTTAAAACCAGGACAAAGAGAAGCTGGATTAGCATGGTGCATCGTCTCAAGGTTAGATGGAGAGATGACGGAGGGATGAGAGAGATAGAGAAAGAGAAAAAGAAAAGCGCTTCTCTTGGACTCTGCAGTCTTAGTGGGATGGGAGTACATGACAGTGTTAGTTCGCACTGTCTGGGGCTTTTGAATGCCTTGTTGCTGGAGATCGATGGATTCGTGCAGCCACAGTTCTGCTTTCTGGAGGGAACCATGGCTTTGGAGTCTAGTGGGGAATTTACGGACTAACTTTTTCCCAATCCAGACCTCAAAGGTCCCTTCTTTGGGGATGATCCACTCTGAACCTACAGTCCCTTGGTGCCACTCTTTGAGGGGCTTAACAACTCCTCCTCTATAGAGGGATTTCATGTACTGCTTGGTTGTCCTATAGTCAGAAGTGGTACCCTTCTGATCCCTAATTTTCCCTAAACCCATGCTCGAGCCTTCTAAAAGTAGGTGCGTCCACCTCCAGTGTCCTACGACAAACGCCTGGACGGCTGCTACTCCTCTTCGTTCGCCTCTGAGTTGCCCTAGGGTTTCTGGCACCGACACACGGCCCGTTCACCCTAGTTAGACCTCAGGAAAAGGAGTAATCAGTGCGAGGAAATGGGCTCTCGCCGACACACGGCGGCCCTCTTGAGTCTCCTAATGAGATATACCAGCCTCGGTTTTGGCTCTGAATAGTGACCTGACCACAGGATAGGGCTTCCAATTAACCTGGAGTGGAAAAGGGTGCACAGAGAACACACAGTGCCTTCTGTGGGGACGAGGGGTGCACAGGACTCCTGTGGGGAATGGGGTTTCTCACACAGCTATTGGTATGCGCAGGTGATATACATCACCTTGTCTCCTTAAAAAAATGCTCATTAACTCACTTTCCTTTGCCAATATGATTCTATATAGTCAAGCTGAACAGCACACGAAGCCCTTTTTGCAGTGACTGATCAAAAACCTCTCACTCAGCAGCAACCCTTGAATTCAGACAGTAGTTCGCACACAATATCATGAGACCCCCAGTGCTCCTAACCAAAACTACAGAGAAAAGAGAGGGAGAGAGAGAAAATAAGCAAATATGCAATAAAAACCTAAAAAAAAAAAATTAGTAAAAGAAGAAAAATGTAAATATAAATTAATCAAAGAAATACCCAACAAAAATAGACAAATATAACTGAAAAATAAAAAGGAAAAAAACACTTGATTACATACATTGAGCTTTAGTAAAAAATAATAATTTTACCTTAAAACCCAAAACTCATGCAAAAACTAAACCCTTAGGAACACATACAATTGTATAGGACTGAATTAACAAATCAATGTCCTGGAGGATTCCCCTGAAACCGTACAGGAGGAATTCCTACCCACCCAGTAATTGAAATGTTAATTTGCCCCCAGCCCCAAACAGCTTCAGATTCATTTGACCAGAGAAGCAGGATTTAACATCACAAGGTCCCAAAACTGGTTTCTTTCACATTTTAACCGTTCATATTGTGATTTAAAATCCGCTTCACTGATCCAAGATATTGGCTGTCCCTGGGTTCTCTGCCTTTGCAAACAAGCATATCTGGGACCACTACCCCACCTCGCCGCTAGGTGTGGTTCTGGGGTACTTAACATACCTGTTGCCATTAGCAACATTACAATATCGTGACCATACATTGCCTTTAATCCCAGACACATTACTCTCCAAGGGTTGTTTCAATAACTCTGGCAATTCCCTTACAGCACCCTGTGCATGCATCAGGCTTCCAGATAAACCTTCATTCTCCTTGCACAGCTCAGTATTACCCCTCACAGTACATTCATACTCAGCTCTAGCTTCAGCTGCCTGCTGGACAAGAGATCTCAATTTAACAATTTCCATTTTTAAATCTTCCACTTCTCCTTCCAAACTCAACTTCAGCCTACAAGACTCCTGATATTTATCCGCTATCCACCCAGCAGCAAAAATCAGAGCATACTTGCCTTTCCTTTTGCGCCATTTTATGGTACCGATCAGGTTTGCTACACAATTCTGGGCCTGCAGCCATGGATCAGTAGATCCCTGCATAGCTTGAAGAATGGCCACCGTGTCCTTCAACTTTGCTACTTCTTTAAAAATACTTTCCATTGCACCAGAAAACAAACACCACAATGGTTGCTACAAAAAAACAACACACACTAGTACTAGTTGGCCCAATACTTTTGGCACAGAACTACAAGTAACTCCTTTCTACACTGTAATACCCGCATTAATTATGCCAAACAAGTCTACAATTCAGTGTAACAGCCAAAGATATACAAACATTCAGCAGAATCATCAACTATAGGACTATTTCACCACCAAACTGCCACTAATGCTCACACAATGATTTCTGTATCAGACTGGTCACTGCGCTATAACATAACCGAACACTAAACCGATATCAGCACAAAACTTATTAAAACAAAATCAAACTGTACATAGAAAGGTTACAAAAAGACAAGATAACTATTCAACAAAACTAACATTTCAGGCAAAAACAATCAAATCGCTTCCCATAGCAAACTAATTAAGATGGCCGACAAACTTAAAGATGGCCAACAAGCATGGCCAAGATGGTCGACAAGCACTTGGTCAAGATGGCCGACAAGCATGGTAAAGATGGCCGACAAGCATGGTCAAGATGGCCTACAAGCATGGTCACACAAAGGAAATCAAGATAGTGTCTACAATATCCAGCAATAAAAACAGTTTTTATATTTCCCTATGTTTAAACCAGAGCAAAACCTCCACTCTATGGGTGATTTACAGGCTAACAATACAAAAACCACTCTGAACGCTGTCTCTAATGTACAGACACTAAAACCAATTGCTGCCTCTATAAAATCGCCTCTTACAAAATCACAGTAACATAAAAGTTAAGAAGTTACAAGAAAAACAATTCCCTGTACTATTCAGCACACAATCTCTGTACAATCAACACAATGGAAAAACACTTACCCCATTCCTTACACCCCTCGATGCGGCAGACAACAACCACATAGGTTGTTTGAACAGATTTTTCTTTCCTCTGATACCAGCAGATTGGAGGACACAGATTTCAGTTCACAAAGAGCAAAACTTTCTCAAAAATGAGAGTAAAGAAAAGGATATTACCTTATGCCGGCCTTTTTTGCTTTTTGAAAATTAAACTGTGTCTCCTTTTAAGTTCTGCTGATAACAGGGGAAAAAAATATTTCCTTCCTGAGCTCGCCAACTGTTGTGGTAAAAATATTAATAGTTGTAATCAGCTCGCATCAAAGTTGTGCAAGGAAAAAGGCAAGTCCATCTTCCATCAGCTACAGCCAGAGAACCACCCAAATGCTACCATCTTGATTCAATTCTCCTGTGCATCTCCCCCCTCCTCCTTGCCCAGTGCGTCCTTTATTGACTAAAACAAAAGGTGTAAAAGGGGCTGGCCCAAGATAACGATACAGGAAGTGATGACATATCAAAGGACAGGGAGGAGCAGCCAATGTGGCTGTGCAGACAATGGACACACCCCATACAAACACATGTATACAATAATTTACCATTACCACTGAGAGACATGATGACAATCTATAAAACACACACACATCCTAAGATAAAATGTCAGCATAATAAAATTTCCACAACACTCTTTCTCATAAGGAATCAAAATAGCTCAGTTGAATGAGGTTATAGTGACATAGCTGTCCGTTTATATGTCACCAGTGGCGTAGCGTGGGTTGCCAGCACCTGGGGAAAGCCAAGTATTGCGCCCCACCCCAATATGTGGCCACGTCCCTTTTTACAGATCATTTAGTACAGTGTTTCCCAACCAGTGTGCCTCCAGCTGTTGCAAAACTACAACTCCCAGCATGCCTGGACAGCCTTTGGCTGTGCAGGCATGCTGGGAGTTGTAGTTTTGCAACAGCTGGAGGCACACTGGTTGGGAAACACTGATTTAGTATATGTTACCTGCAGTTATATGTAACACCACAGATAACACAGTGATAACTCTCTGAGTACAAATAATGTAGTAGATGGGTGTGAGCCCCCAGAATTCAGAACACTCACAGTGTGACCTGAAGTCTGGGGCCAAGCTGCTACAGTATGGGCCAAATTCTCTATCCACCCTGCCATCACTACAGAACATACAGGGTAATACAGTGCCCCATACCTCTTACATCCAATGATGTCTCATTTGCTGTAGATGTTCTCTTTCCTCATCTCCTTTCAGACCAGAACACACCAATTTTCAGCCATTTCTCGTATCTGCAGTTTGAAAAACAAAATCTTAGTTTACTACTTTTCCATCCTCCTCCTATCTTCTGGACAAATCATCCTACCACCTGTGACACAGTGAGGGGTTGTGTCTCACAAGGCAGGTATTTTCCTCCAAGGATGTGTGGCTTGGCTGGTTTCCAGCCAGGTGAGGTAAAATACTGGACCAGAGTATAATTGCCGGTCTGGGTTTTGGCAGCTCCTGGCTGTCCTTAAATAGGCAGCTGGGCTCAGCAAAGATGTCTCTGTTTTTGGGATCTGAGGCTCTGTGCTGTTCTGGAGGGCTGAGAGCAACATGCTGGAGAAACAGACCCCCTAAAGCCTGCTGACTTGTGTTATAG
The DNA here is from genome assembly GCF_014858855.1 of Bufo gargarizans. NCBI lineage: Eukaryota > Metazoa > Chordata > Amphibia > Anura > Bufonidae > Bufo > Bufo gargarizans. The sequence continues at coordinate 77,379,216 of NC_058086.1, read as the reverse complement.
GTGACTTGTGTTATATGAACTTTCCATTCTGTGGGAATTAACACTTAGGGCTCTTTCACACTTGCGCTGTCCGGATCCGTCGTGTACTCCATTTGCCGGAATTACACGCCGGATCCGGAAAAACGCAAGTGAACTGAAAGCATTTGAAGACGGATCAGTCTTCAAAATGCATTCAGTGTTACTATGGCAGCCGGGACGCTATTAACCTCTTCAGGACACATGACGTACCGGTACGTCATGATGTCCTGGTACTTAAGGACACATGACGTACCGGTACGTCATGTGTTGTTCCGATCACTGCCGCCCGGCTGGCAGTGATCGGAACAAGGTGCCTGCACAAATCATTGAGCAGGCACCTAGGCTTAATGCGCGGGGGGGTCCCGTGACCCCCCCATGTCGGCGATCGCAACAAACCGCAGGTCAATTCAGACCTGCGGTTTGATGCGCTTTTTGCCGTTTCTGATCCCCGCGGTCCCTGATCAGAAACTTTACAATGCCCAAAATATATATGTTCTTCCTCCCCCTGCACCCCTGAATGATATTATGTGGGCGGGTGGTGCAGGGGGAGGGTTGTGGGCGGTGCGGCAGGCGGGATCGCGATCCCCCGCCCGCCTCCCCTTGAATAATCGTTGGTGTACAGTGGGTATACCAGGGTGCCAGCACATTGCTGGCACCCTGGTATAAACGGCTGACATCGTTGATGCGATGTCAGCCATTTAACCCTTTCCATACAGCGGTCCGTACGGACTGCTGTATGGAAAAGGTTAACAGCGCAGGGAGCTCCCTCCCTCTCCGATCGGGGGGCTACTGTGTCTTTGCAGCCCCCCGATGTTAGAGGGAGAGAGCCCCCAGACAGCCCCCCCGAAGCCCCGTCCTCACCCTTCCCCGTCTGCGAAGTTGTGGGAGACGGGAAAGGTTCCCATGGCAAAAGGACGCCTGCTCAGGCGTCCTGCTGTCCGTGGTGCCGAACAGATTTGTGCTGAAGGCATAGATCTGTTCAGTGTAAGTAAAATACAGTGCAGTACCCTATATAGAGTACAGTACTGTATTATACAGACATCAGACCCACTGGATCTTCAAGAACCAAGTGGGTCTGGGTAAAAAAAAGTGAAAAAAAAGTAAAAATCAAAAAACACATTTATAACTGATTAAAAATGAAAAAAATTAAATTCCCTACACATGTTTGGTATCGCCGCGTCCGTAACGACCTGATCTATAAAACGGTCATGTTACTTTACCCGAACGGTGAACACCATAAAAATAAAAAATTAAAAACTATGATGAAATTGAAATTTTGCCCACTTTACTTCCCAAAAAAAGGTAATAAAAGTGATCATAAAAGTCGCATGTACGCCAAAATTGTAACAATCAAACCGTCATCTCATCCCGCAAAAAATGAGACCCTACTTAAGATAATCGCCCAAAAACTGAAAAAACTATGGCTCTTAGACTATATAAACACTAAAACATCATTTTTTTTGTTTCAAAAATGAAATCATTGTGTAAAACTTGCATAAATTTTAAAAAAGTATACATATTAGGTATCGCCGCGTCCGTATGGACCGGCTCTATAAAAATATCACATGACCTAATCCCTCAGGTGACCACCGTAAAAAAATAAAAATAAAAACGGTGTAAAAAAAGCAATTTTTTGTCATCTTACATCACAAAAAGTGCAATAGCAAGCGATCAAAAAATCATATGCACCCCAAAATAGTGGCAATCAAACCGTCATCTCATCCTGCAAAAAATGAGACCCTACTTAAGATAATCGCCCAAAAACTGAAACAACTATGGCTCTTAGACTATGGAGAAACTAAAACTTTTTTTGTTTTAAAAATGAAATCATTGTGTAAAACTTACATAAATAAAAAAAAATTGTATACATATTATGTATCGCCGCGTCCGTGACAACCTGCTCTATAAAATTACCACATGATCTAACCTGTCAGATGAATGTTGTAAATAACAAAAGAAAAAACTGTGCCAAAAAGGTATTTCTTGTTACCTTGCCGCACAAAAAGTGTAATATAGAGCAACCAAAAATCATATGTACCCTAAACTAGTACCAACAAAACTGCCACCCTATCCCGTAGTTTCTAAAATGAGGTCACTTTTTTAGAGTTTCTACTCTAGGGGTGCATCAGGGGGGCTTAAAATGGGACATGGTGTCAAAAAAACCAGTCCAGCAAAATCCAGCCTTCCAAAAACCGTATGGCATTCCTTTCCTTCTGCGCCCTGCCGTGTGCCCGTACAGCAGTTTACGACTACATATGGGGTGTTTCTGTAAACTACAGAATTAGGGCCATAAATAATGAGTTTTGTTTGGCTGTTAACCCTTTCTGTGTAACTGGAAAAAAAATATTAAAATGGAAAATCTGCCAAAAAAGTGAAATTTGGAAATTGTATCTCTATTTTCCATTAAATCTTGTGCAACACCTAAAGGGTTAAAAATGTATGTAAAATCAGTTTTGAATACCTTGAGGGGTGTAGTTTCTTAGATGGGGTCACTTTTATGGAGTTTCTACTCTAGGGGTGCATCAGGGGGGCTTCAAATGGGACATGGTGTCATAAAAACAGTCCAGCAAAATCTGGCTTCCAAAAACCAAACGGCGCACCTTTCACTCTACGCCCCGCTGTGTGGCCGTACAGTAGTTTACGGCCACATATGGGGTGTTTCTGTAAACCGCAGAGTCGGGGCAATAAAGATACAGTCTTGTTTGACTGTTAACCCTTGCTTTGTTAGTGGAAAAAATGGGTTAAAATGGAAAATAAGGCAAAAAAATGAAATTTTCAAATTTCATCCCCATTTGCCAATAACTCTTGTGCAACACCTAAAGGGTTAACGACGTATGTAAAATCAGTTTTGAATACCTTGAGGGGTGTACTTTCTTAGATGGGGTCACTTTTAGGGAGTTTCTGCTCTAGGGGTGCATCAGGGGGCTTCAAATGGGACATGGTGTAAATAAACCAGTCCATAAAAATCAGCCTTCCAAAAACCAAACGGCGCACCTTTCACTCTACGCCCCGCTGTGTGGCCGTACAGTAGTTTACGGCCACATATTGGGTGTTTCTGTAAACGGCAGAGTCAGGGCAATGAAGATACAGTCTTGTTTGGCTGTTAACCCTTGCTTTGTTAGTGGAAAAAATGGGTTAAAATGGAAAATTAGACAAAAAAATGAAATTCTAAAATTTCATCCCCATTTGCCAATAAATCTTGTGCAACACCTAAAGGGTTAACGACGTATGTAAAATCAGTTTTGAATACCTTGAGGGGTGTAGTTTCTTAGATGGCGTCATTTTTGGGAGGTTTCTATTATCTAAGCCTCACAATATGACTTCAAACCTGAACTGGTCCATAAAAAGTGGGATTTTGAAGATTTCTGAAAATTTTCAAAATTTGCTTCTAAACTTCTAAGCCTTGTAACATCCCCAAAAAATAAAATATCATTCCCTAAATGCTACAAACATGAAGTAGACATATGGAGAATGTAAAGTCATCACAATTTTTGGGGGTATTACTATGTATTACAGAAGTAGAGAAACTGAAACTTTGAAATTTGCTAATTTTAGATTTTTTTTGTAAATTAGGTATTATTTTGTGCAAAAAAATATTTTTTTTTACTTCATTTTACCAGTGTCATGAAGTACAATATGTGACGAAAAAAACAATCTCAGAACGGCCTGGATAAGTCAAAGCGTTTTAAAGTTATCAGCACTTAAAGTGACACTGGTCAGATTTGCAAAAAATGGCCTGGTCCTAAGGTGTAAAAAGGCTGTGTCCCTAAGGAGTTAAAGTCCTGGTTGCCAAAGTAGTAGTGGTGAGCGGGGGAGCAGTATACTTACCGTCCATGCGGCTCCCAGGGCGCTCCAGAATGATGTCAGAGCGCCCCATGCACATGGATGACGTCACTCTGAAGCGCCCCGGGAGCCGCACGGACGGTAAGTATACTGCTCCCCCGCTCCCCACTACACTTTACCATGGCAAACAGGACTTTAGCGAAAGCTAAACGTCGGATCCGGTAATGCGCCGAAATGAGGTTTAGCTTAAGGCCGGATCCGGATTAATGCCTTTCAATGGGCATTAATTCTGGATCCGGCCTTGCGGCAAGTGTTCATGATTTTTGGCCGGAGCAAAAAGCGCAGCATGCTGCGGTATTTTCTCCGGCCAAAAAACGTTCCGGTCCGGAACTGAAGAAATCCTGATGCATCCTGAACGGATTTCTCTCCGTTCAGAATGCATGGGGATAATCCTGATCAGGATTCTTCCGGCATAGAGCCCCGACGACGGAACTCTATGCCGGAACAGAACAATGCAAGTGTGAAAGAGCCCTTAGCTATATATACACCCTAAGACTGCAAGGTTAAGTGCTGTTTTGTGCCATTGCCTCAAGTGTGAATAAACACTGACATTTTGAGTAAAGAACTTGTATTTTGCCTCTGTTGTGCCCGCCTACCCTATCTATGGGCAAAACCCCACATACCCCAAATACTGTACCGCTGTGCTCCCCAATACTATAATGCAGAAACAGATAAACCCCCTGATAATACTAGTGCCACACAGATAATGCCCCTTCAATAATTATTGGCACACACTGCCCTAAAATAACTGTGACCAGCAAATAGTGCCCCCTGAAACTAAGGCCCCTTTCACACGGGCGAGTTTTCCGCACAGGTGCAATGCGTGAGTTGAACACATTGCATCCGCACTGAATCAGGACCCATTCATTTCTATGGGGCTGTTCACATGAGCAGTGATTTTCACGCATCACTTGTGCGTTGCGTAAAAAAAATTGCAGCATGCTCCCCTTTGTGCGTTTTTCACGCAACGCAGGCCCCATAGAAGTGAATGGGGCTGCGTGAAAATCGCAAGCATCCGAAGCAAGTGCGGATGTGGTGCGATTTTCACGCACGGTTGCTAGGTGACGATCGGGATGGGGACCCGATCTTTATTATTTTCTCTTATAACATGGTTATAAGGGAAAATAAGAGCATTCTGAATACTGAATGCATAGTACAATAGCGCTGGAGGGGTTAAAATAAATAAATAATTTAACTCACCTTAATCCACTTGTGCGTTGCGTAAAAAAATTGCAGCATGCTCCTCTTTGTGCGTTTTCCACGGAACGCAGGCCCTATAGAAGTGAATGGGGCTGCATGAAAATTGCATGCATGATTGCACTGTGATTTTCACGCATCACTTATGCGTTGTGTGAAAATCGCAGCAAGGTCTATTTTGTGTGTTTTTCATGCAACGCAGGCCCCATAGAAGTGAATGGGTGTCAAGGAACCATGAACCAGACGTACAACAAGAGGTAAGTGGAAATAAGAAGGCTTTATTGAAAATAAAGCTGTAAGGCAAAAGTCCAAACGGATGGCTAAACCGAAGCAGGGTCTTGCGAAGCCAGAGGTCAGGAACCGGAAGGGTAGTCAGACGAAGCCTGGATCAGGAACCAGCAGGGTAGTCAGACAAAGCCTGGATCAGGAACCAGCAGGGTAGTCAGACGAAGCCAGGATCAGGAACCAGAAGCAGCAGCAGTCTTAGAAGCATGTGAACACAGGAGGACCAAGCAAGGAACTGAAGCCACAGACCTCCTATATATATGAGCTAGGCATCCAGCTCCTCCCAGTGGGAAGGAGAAGCCGCAGGGTGGGAGGCTACAAGAAACCCAGAAACCAAGATGGCCGCCAGCACATGTCAAACGAAGGAGAACAGCAAGAAGGTAAGACCATGACAGTACCTCCCCCTCAAGGGCCCCTCCTCCGCGGAGTAAAGAACGGTTTCTGAGGGAAGCGTACGTGGAAGGCTCGGAGCAAGGCAGGAGCATGGACATCTGCGGAGGGAACCCAGGAACGCTCCTCTGGACCATAACCACGCCAATGGACCAAAAACTGCACCCGACCGCGGACCAGGCGTGAGTCCAGGATATTGCTCACCTCATACTCCTCACGATTGCCCACTTGGACCGGACGAGGCCGAGGAACCGAGGAAGTGAAACGATTACACACCAGTGGCTTCAACAGGGAGACATGAAACACGTTGGAGATCCGCATGGCAGGAGGAAGCGCAAGGGCATAGGCTACCAGGTTTACCCTGCGAAGCACTCGGAAGGGACCAACAAAGCGAGGCGCCAGCTTGGGAGTGGGCACCCGAAGGTTGAGGTTGCGGGTGGACAACCATACGCGGTCTCCGACCTGGTAGGAAGGAGCGGGCGCTCGTCTGCGATCAGCCTGAAGTCTCTGGCGCTGCGCAGAGACCCCAAGGGACCTCTGGATCTGTACCCAAGAAGCACGTAGGACGGAAAGGCGATCCTCCACAGCCGGAATATCCTGGGGAGAGAATACCTCCGGTAACACGGCAGGTGGAACCCATAATTGGCCATGAAGGGAGACGTCCCAGAGGAAGAGTTCACCGCCGTGTTCCTGGCAAACTCAGCCCAAGGCAGGAGGTCAACCCAATTGTCTTGGTGATCAGAGACATAGCAACGAAGGAATTGCTCCAAGGCCTGATTGGATCGTTCTGCGGCCCCATTGGACTGAGGGTGGTAGGCCGAGGAGAAAGAGAGATGAATCCCCAACTGGGAGCAAAAGGCGCGCCAGAACCTGGACACAAACTGACTCCCCCGATCCGACACAATCTCCTTGGGCAAACCGTGCAACCGGAAGACCTCCCTGGCAAAAATCGTGGCCAACTCTTGTGCAGAGGGTAACTTCTTGAGAGGAACACAGTGGCACATTTTGGAAAACCGATCCACAATGCAGGGAGGTCCACAATGAAATCCATCCCCAGGTGTGACCATGGACGCTCCCCGGTGGCTATGGGTTGCAAAAGGCCCAACGGAAGGTGCCGAGGGGACTTACTCTGGGCACAAACGGAGCATGCCGCTACATATGCGGCAATGTCGGAACGTAGAGAAGGCCACCAGAACAGACGTGAAACAGCCCAGGACAGCTGATTCTTTCCAGGATGCCCCGCGGCCTTGGAGTTATGGTAGGTTCGCAACAACCGAGTGCGCAACTCCTCAGGCACAAAACATCTGCCGTTGGGTCTCCCAGAGGGAGCACCAGATTGAGCCGCCAAAATCTGCTCACCCAGGGGAGAGGTCAGGCTGGTGCGAATGGCGGCCAGGATCTGATTCGGAGGTATGACCGAAGTCGGAATCGACTCCTCCCCGGACAGCTCGGAGTACTGCCGTGATAAGGCATCCGCTCTGATGTTCTTGGAACCGGGTAGGTAGGAGACCACGTAATTAAAACGTGACAAGAACAGAGCCCATCTGGCCTGACGTGGTGTCAATCTCTTGGCCTCAGAGAGGTAGGTCAGATTCTTGTGGTCCGTCAGGATGAGAACCGGAACCACCGAGCCCTCGAGCAAGTGCCTCCATTCTTTAAGGGCCTGCACGATGGCCAATAACTCCCTGTCACCAATCTGATAGTTGCACTCCGCGGAAGACAGTTTCCGGGAGTAAAACCCACAAGGAAGCAGAGGACCCTCTGGTGTTCTACGCTGAGACAGAAGGGCGCCTACTCCCGTCTCAGACGCGTCCACCTCGAGGACAAAAGGCAACCCAGGGTTGGGATGCGACAGAATCGGAGCCGACACAAAGGCGGACTTTAGAGCCTCAAAAGCTCGGATGGCCTCGAGCGGCCAGACCTGGGGATTACTGCCCTTCCTGGTCAGATCCGTGAGAGGCTTGGCTAGCATGGAAAAGTCCCTGATGAACTTCCGATAATAATTGGCGAAGCCCAAAAAGCGCTGCAGGGCACGAAGACCACTGGGCTGGGGCCACTGTAAGACAGCCGAAACCTTCTCAGGATCCATGGAGAACCCCTCAGCGGAAATGATGTAACCTAAGAAGGTTACCTGGGATCGATGAAATTTCGCATTTCTCAAGCTTACCGAACAGCTTGTTCTCTCGTAACCGTTGCAACACTCGTCTGACATCCAGAATGTGGGCCTCCATGGATTCCGAATATACCAAGATGTCATCCAAATAGACCACCACACACTGCTGCAACAGGTCACGGAAAACATCGTTGATGAATTCCTGGAAGACTGCGGGCGCATTGCACAACCCAAAGGGCATAACCAAGGATTCATAATGACCGGTCCTGGTGTTAAACGCGGTCTTCCACTCATCGCCCGCCTTGATCCTTACCAGGTTATATGCCGCCCTCAGGTCGAGTTTGGTAAAGACCGTGGCCCCTTTGAGGCGATCGAACAGCTCGGAAATCAAGGGTATCGGGTAAGCGTTCTTGATCGTGATGCGATTGAGACCCCTGTAATCGATGCAAGGCCTCAACTCACCGCCCTTCTTTTTCACAAAGAAAAATCCAGCCCCTGCCGGGGACGAGGATTTGCGAATGTGTCCGTGTGAAAGCGCCTCCCTCACGTACTCCTCCATGGCCTCATTCTCCGCTACCGACAGTGGATAGACTTTGCCACGAGGAGGAACGGCACCAGATTGTAACTCTATGGCACAATCGTATGGGCGGTGCGGAGGTAGGGCAACCGCACGCACCTTATCGAATACATCCCGGTACTCCTCGTATTCAGGAGGCAACAGAGAGTCCGAGGAAGTACACAGCAACTTGACAGGCCCATGGATGCAACTAGCCCCACACTGCGGTGACCACTAGAGGACCTCGGCCGATCTCCAATCGAAAGTCGGATTATGCTTCTGGAGCCAGGGGTACCCCAAGACCACCGAGTAGTGTGGAGACAAAATAACCTGGAGACAGACCGACTCTCTGTGAACGGCACCAATGGCCATCCCCACTGGAAGGGTCTCATGAGTCACGTGTGGCGGCAGAAGGGGTCTGCCGTCTATCGCCTCAAGAGCCAGTGGGGAACCTCGAGGCTGCAGAGGAATGGAATTGGCGGCAGCGAACACACTATCAATGAACAAACCACCAGCACCAGAGTCCACCAACGCCTGGGTCATCACCGAGCCCCCGACCCAGAAGAGGACAACAGTAATCAGTGGTTTGTCAACACGGGAAACCGGGGACGAGGAGACTCCACCCAAGATCTGCCCCCGACAGGATCTCAGGTGCGAGCGTTTCCCGGACGGTTCGGGCATGCCAACCGAAAATGCCCACCGAGACCACAGTACATGCATCGGCCCTCGCGTCTCCGGAGTACCCTCTCCCCCTCGGACAGGCGAGCAAACCCCAGCTGCATGGGTTCACACCCAGACAAGTCATCCCCAGGAGGCGTGGGAGGAGAGGGAGGCACGGGTGGGACAGCAAACGTAGGCGCCAATCTGTTAGAAGGCCTCCGCAGGCTCTCCTTAAAGGAATGTCTCTCCCTGAGTCTGGTGTCAATCAAAATCAGGAAAGAAATAAGAGACTCGAGCTCCACTGGTAGGTCCTTAGCTGCAACCTCATCCTTCAAGGCATCCGAGAGACCATGAGAGAAAGCAGCGACCAGAGCCTCATTATTCCAGCCCACCTCTGCTGCCAGGGTACGAAACTCAATGTCGTGAACCCTGTCTGATGGACATAAGGAGCTTCGCAGCAGAGGCAGCACGAGCCGTCACATCGAATACCTTCCGAAGAGAAGCAACAAAACCGGAAAACTCGGCAACCACCGGATTGTTGTTCTCCCATAAAGGGCTGGCCCAGGCCAAGGCCTTGTCCGAGAGCAGCGAGATCAAGAAGCCCACCTTTGATCTCTCAGTAGGAAAGGCATGTGGCAGCAACTCGAAATAAATGCCCACCTGGTTAAGGAAACCTCGGCACTGAGTTGGCTCTCCCCCAAAGCGCTGTGGAAGGGGGGCAGAACCGGTCATACCCCGAAACACCGCAGGCGCAGCAACAGGTGTCGGGGTAGACTCTGGCGCAACAACCGGAGCGGCAGTAGGAGCGGGCCCAGGAGCGACAACCGACCCATCGGCAACGGAAGCTAAATGAGCCGTGCGTTCAAGCAGGGTTTGCAACGCCACAGCGAACCGACCCAACAGGTGATCCTGCTGATCAAGTCTGGCAACCAGCGTAGGTAGCGAGGATGGCCCTGTACCGTCAGAATTCATGGCTTGGTCCTAATGTCAAGGAACCATGAACCAGACGTACAACAAGAGGTAAGTGGAAATAAGAAGGCTTTATTGAAAATAAAGCTGTAAGGCAAAAGTCCAAACGGATGGCTAAACCGAAGCAGGGTCTTGCGAAGCCAGAGGTCAGGAACCGGAAGGGTAGTCAGACGAAGCCTGGATCAGGAACCAGCAGGGTAGTCAGACGAAGCCTGGATCAGGAACCAGCAGGGTAGTCAGACGAAGCCAGGATCAGGAACCAGAAGCAGCAGCAGTCTTAGAAGCATGTGAACACAGGAGGACCAAGCAAGGAACTAAAGCCACAGACCTCCTATATATATGAGCTAGGCATCCAGCTCCTCCCAGTGGGAAGGAGAAGCCGCAGGGTGGGAGGCTACAAGAAACCCAGAAACCAAGATGGCCGCCAGCACGAAGGAGAACAGCAAGAAGGTAAGACCATGACAATGGGGCTGCGTGAAAATCACAAGCATCCGAAGCAAGTGCGGATGCGGTGCGATTTTCACGGACGGTTGCTAGGAGACAATAAGGATGTGGACCCGATAATTATTATTTTCCCTTATAACATGGTTATAAGGGAAAATAATAGCATTCTTAATACAGAATGCATAGTATTATAGGGCTGGAGGGGTTACATTTAAAAAAAGAATAATTTAACTCACCTTAATCCACTTGTTCACGCAGCCTGGCTTCTCTTCTGTCTTCATCTTTGCTGTGCAGTAGGAAAAAGACCTTTGATGATGTCACTGCGCTCATCACATGGTCCGTCACACGATCCATCACCATGGCGATGGATCATGTGATGGACCATGTGATGAGCGCAGTGACGTCATCAAAGGTCCTATTCCTCAAAGAAGAAGACAGAAGAGAAGCCGGGCTGTGCGAACAAGTGGATTAAGGTGAGTTAAATAAAAAAAAATTTTATTAACCCCTCCAGCCCTATTGTACTAATTGTACTATGCATTCTGTATTAAGAATGCTATTATTTTCCCTTATAACCATGTTATAAGGGGAAATAATGCAATTTACACAACACCGAACGTCTGTGAAGTTCTGTGGGTACCAAACGACGATTTTTCTCACGCCTCAGAGGAACGGGGAAGGGAGACGCCTCTCCCTTGCCCCGCTGCAGCACATCTATCTCCCCCCCATCCATGCATCCTGTCACCATCTGTGCCCCCTCCATGCTGACCGTACCCCCCCTTGACAGCGTTGCCCCCATTTGTGCCCCTTGCCACCGATGCGGTCCCCCTGCTGTATATGATGTCGGCGGCTCCGTTCCTGAGCTGCCGCCATCAGCAGCAAGTGTCAGCCTTACATAATATAAACCACCCATAAATGGCCCCATTTTAGAAAGTACACCCCTCAAGGTATTCAAAACTGATTTTACAAACTTTGTTAACCCTTTATGTGTTCCACAAGAATTAATGGAAAATTGAGATGAAATTTCAAAATTTCACTTTTTTGGCAGATTTTCAATTTTAATCTATTTTTTCCCGCTAACAAATCAAGGGTTAACAGCCAAACAAAACTCAATATTTATTGCTCTGATTCTGTAGCTTACAATAACACCCCATATGTGGTCGTAAACTGCTGTACGGGCACACGGCAGGGGGCAGAAAGAAAGAAATGCCATATGGTTTATGGAAGGCAGATTTCACTGGGATAATTTTAAGTTGCCATGTCATATTTGAAGACCCCTAGAGTAGAAACTCAAAAAAAAGACCCCATTTTGGAAACTACGGGATAAGGTGGCAGTTTTGTTTTATTTTATGGTACATAGGATTTTTGGTTGTTCTATATTACACTTTTTGCGAGGCAAATTAACAAAAAATGGCTATTTTGGCAACGTTTTTATTTTTGTTATTTACAGTGTTCATCTGACAGGTTAGATCATGTGGTACTTTTAAAGAACAGGTTGTTACGGATGCGAAAATACCAAACATTATACACTACTATTTTTGGCATTTTTTTCTCCATATTCTGAAAGCCATATATTTTTTTTTTTGGGAGACTGTCTTATGTAGGGGCTCATTTTTTTGGGTATGAGATGGCGGTTTGATTTATCCTATTTTAGTGTGCATATGACTTTTCAATCGCTTGCTATTACACTTTTTGTGATGTAAGGTGACAAAAAATTACTTTTTTTGACACAATTTTTATTTTATTTGTTTTATGGTGTTCACCTGAGGGGTTAGGTCATGTGATATTTTCTATAGAGCAGGTCGTTACGGACGTGACAATACCTAATATGTATACTTTCTTTTATTTATTTAAGTTTTACACAATAATATCTTTTTTGAAATACAAAAATCATGTTTTAGTGTCTCCATAGTCTGAGAGCCATAGTTCTGAGAGCCATAGTTAGGTGCTCATTTGATTGGTACTATTTTGAGTGGCATACACCTTTTTTTAATCGCTTGGTGTTGCACTTTTAGTGATGTATGGTGAAATATTTTTTTTTTTTTAGCACAGTTTTTATTTAATTTTTGGGATGGTGGTCACCTGAGGGGTTAGGTCATGTGATATTTTTATGGAGCTAGTAAAAACGGACGAGGCGATACCTAATATGTCTACTTTTCTTTCTTTATGTTTTTACTTTATTATGGGAAAAGGATGCTTTTTTTATTTTTTTTACTTGAAACTAATTTTTTTGTAAAACATTATTTTTGTAACTTTTTTAACTTTATTTTTTGTCCCACTCTGGGACTTTAACTTTTGGGGGTCTGATCCCCTTTCAATGCATCACAGCAGCGCGGGGACCCGATGGAAGCTCTCTCCACACATCGCATGTGCTGTGGTCAGCGCTGACCGCGGCTTTAAGGGTTAATGCGCCGGCATCAGTCTTTTCACTGATGCAGGCGCATACAGCAGGGGTCCAGCTATCAGTGACTGCCGGACCCCTGCCGCTGATCGGGCGGGCGCAGCTCCTGCCTGCACCCGCCCTATCAGCGCACCATAATAGTACAGCTCTGGGCGGTAAGTCACCTCCCGCTGCGCCGTAATATTACGGCACTGGTCGGGAAGGGTTTAAAGGACAAATTCATTTATGAAGTCACTTTTATAGGCTTGTATAATAGAAACTACCGATTATTGACCCCATTTTGGAAACTACACTAATCAAGGTTTTCAAAACTAAAGTTTGTTAAGGTGTTCCACAACAATTAAAGGGGTTATCCAATTTCCAAAAAACATGTGCCGGGCCCCTCACAGATAATATACTACCCCACTCCCGACACGGCTCTTGGTTCCTGCGCCGCCACGATGCTAGGGAGGCTCGTCCCCGTCTGCCATTGGCTGCTCCCCCCGACACCGGATGTTTTTATCCGTGTAAAGGGAGAAGCAGCAGCAGCAGCAGTGCGGGGACCTCGATCGGGGTAAATATATTACCTGTGAGAGGCCCGTCACATGGGAAGAGTTGAGAAATTGGATAACCATTTTAATGGATAATGGAGGTGAAATTTAAAAATGTCACATTTTTTTTGCTGAATTTTCATTTTAATAAATTTTTCCTGTAATGTAGAAAGGGTCAACAGCCAAACAAACCTCAGTATTTATTACCCTGATTCTGCAGTTTATAGAAACACCCCATATGTGGTCATGAACTGTTGTATGTGCACACAACAGGGCTCAGAAGGGAAGATGCACCATATGTTTTTTAGAGGGCAGATTTTGATGGTTCTCAAGCACCATGTCACGTTCCTAAAGTGGAAACCCCAATAATATGACCCCATTTTTTGAAACTACACCCCACAAGGAATTTTTGAAGGGGTGTAGTGAGAACCTTGGCCCAAACAAGCATTTCATAGAATATGGAAAACCTTCAAGCCCAAGTTTTTCATTTTTAAAACTGGTAACAGTAGAAAATCACCCACAATTTGTTATTCATTTTCTCCTGAATATGAGAACACCCCATATGTGGTCATAAAGTGCTGTGTGAGCACACAGCAGCTCTCAGAAGGGAAGGAAAGTGATGTGGATTTGAGGCCTAATTTCATGATTTATACAGCATTGCCTGTAAACTGCAGAGGCTCTGAGGTTAAATAAAAAAAAAAAAAAGCCCCAAATAAGGCTGCATTCACACGTCCGTGGAACACGGACCATGAGATACTGGACTGGCATCCTGCTTAGCACAAGAGCACACGGCGTCATTGGTTGCTATGACACCGGGCGCTACCTGCTGCTGCATGATCTATACGAGTGCATTACTGTACAGCAGGAAGCGCACGGCGTCATAGCAACCAATGACGCAATGCGCTCCTGCACTAAGTAGGATGCCAGTCCGGTATCTCACGGTCCGTGTTCCACGGATGTGTGAATGCAGCATAAGGCCCCTTTTACACGGGCGAGTATTCCACGCGGATGCGATGCGTGAGTTGAACGCATTGCACCCGCACTGAATACCGACCCATTCATTTATATGGGGCTGTTCACATGAGCGGTGATTTTGATGCATCACTTGTGCGTTTCGTGAAAATCGCAGCATGCTCTATATTCTGGTTGCTAGGAGACGATCGGGATGGATACCCGATCATTATTATTTTCCCTTATAACATGGTTATAAGGGAAAATAATAGCATTCTGAATACAGAATGCATAGCAAAATTGCGCTGGAGGGGTTAAAAAATATAAAAAATAATCCACTTGCTCGCGCAGCCCGGCATCTCCTTCTGTCTTGATCTTAGCTGTGTGTAGCAACAAGGACCTTTGGTGACGTCACAGTCATCACATGATCCATCACATGATCTTTTACCATGGTGATTGATCATGTGATGACCGGAGTGACGTCACCACAGGTCCTGTTGCTACACAAAGCTAAGATGAAGACAGAAGAGATGCCGGGCTACGCGAGCAAGTGGACTAAGGTGAGTTAAATTATTTTATTTATTTATTTTAACCCCTCCAGCGCTATTTTACTATGCATTCTGTATTCAGAATGCTATTATTTTCCCTTATAACCATGTTATAAGGGAAAATAATACAATCTACAGAACACCGATCCCAGACCCGAACTTCTGTGAAGAAGTTTGGGTTTGGGTACCAAACATGCGCGATTCTTCTCACGCGCGTGCAAAAGGCATGACAATGTTTTGCACTCGCGCAGAAAAATCGCGGGTGTTCTCGCAACGCACCCGCACATGTTTCCGCAACGGCCGTGTGAAAGAGGCCTAAGGCCCCTTTCACACGGGCGAGTTTTCCGTGCGGGTGCGATGCGTGCGGTGAACGCATTGCACCCGCACTGAATCCTGACCCATTCATTTCTATGGGACTGTGCACACGAGCGGTGATTTTCACGCATCACTTGTGCGTTGCGTGAAAATCGCAGCATGCTCCTCTTTGTGCGTTTTTCACGTAACGCAGGCCCTATAGAAATGAATGGGGTTGCGTGAAAATCGCATGCATCCGCAAGCAAGTGCGGATGCAGTGCGATTTTCACGCATGGGTTCTAGGTGACAGTCTATTCACTGTATTATTTTCCCTTATAACATGGTTATAAGGGAAAATAATAGCATTCTGAATACAGAATGCTTAGTATAATAGTGCTGGAAGGGTTAAAAATAATAAAAAAGTTAACTCACCTTCTCCTCTTGTTCGCGTAGAGGCCGGTCTGTTCTTTAGCTGTGGACTGAAGGACCTTTGATGACGTCAGATCACATGCTCCATCACCACGGTGATGGACCATGTGATTGGAGCATGTGATCTGACGTCATCAAAGGTCATTCAGTCCACAGCTAAAGAACAGACCGGGATCTACGCTAACAAGAGGAGAAGGTGAGTTAACTTTTTTATTATTTTTAACCCTTCCAGCACTATTATACTAAGCATTCTGTATTCAGAATGCTATTATTTTCCCTTATAACCATGTTATAAGGGAAAATAATACAATCTTCAGAACATCAATCCCAAGCCCGAACTTCTGTGAAGAAGTTCGGGTTTGGGTACCAAACATGCGCGATTTTTCTCACGCAAGTGCAAAACGCATGACAATGTTTTGCACTCGTGCGGGAAAATCGCGCATTTTCCCGCAACGCGCCCGGCTCTTATCCGGGCAAAAAAAATCACGCCCGTGTGAAAGAGGTCTAAGTGTTCCTATTTTAGAAACCACACCCCTCACAGAATGTGCCAATGGGTGTAGTGAGCATTTTGATTCAATAGGTGTTTTGGAAAATTAATTCACAGCAGATGGTGTAAAGAGCAAAATTCCAAATTTTTCCACAGATATGCCAATATTGTTGTGTGTGGACATAAACTGCTGTTTGGGTATGATGCAGGGTTCAGGAGGAAAAGACCACCTTTTGTATCTTGCAGTGAAGATTTAGATGTATTGGTTTAGGCTGGGTTCACACGGGCGTTGCAGGTGACATGCGGGAACAGATGCGGGTGCGTTGTGGGAAAATGCACAATTTTTCCCCACAAGTGCAAAGCGTTTTAATGCGTTTTGCATGCGCGTGAGAAAAATAGGCATGTTTGGTACCCAGACACCCGGTCTTCTTCACAGAAGTTTGGGTTAGCTGTTGTGTAGATTTTATTATTTTCCCTTATAACAAGGTTATAAGGGAAAATAATAGCATTCTTAATATAGAATGCTTAGTAAAATAAGGATGGTGGGGTTAACATGGGTATAAGGGAAAATAATAGCATTCTTAATACAGAATGCATAGTACAATAGGGCTTGAGGGGTTAAAAAAATAAAATAAAAAAATTAACTCACCTTAATCCACTTGTTTGCGCAACCGGCATCTCTTCTGTCTTCTTGCGGAATAGGACCTTTGATGACGTCACTACGCTCGTCACATGGTCCGTCACGTGAATCCGGACCCATTATTTTCTATGGGGCTGTGCACATGAGCAGTGATTTTTACGCATCACTTGTGCGTTGCGTGAAAATCGCAGACCCCATACAAGTGAATGGGGCTGCGTGAAAATCACAAGAATCCGCAAGCAAGTGCTGATGCGGTGCGATTTGCACGCACGGTTGCTAGGAGATGATCGGGATGGAGACCCGATCATTATTATTTTCCCTTATAACATGGTTATAAGGGAAAATAATAGCATTCTTAATATAGAATGTATTTTACAAAGCCACATTTTACAAAGCCACAATAAGGGTCTTGCTTAAGGCCTCATGCACACGACCGTATTTTGTTTCCGTGTCTGATCTGTTTTTTTTGCGGATGGGATGCGGACCCATTCATTTCAACCGTGTGCTGTCCGCATCAGTATGTCCGTTCCGTTGCTCCGCATAAAAAATAGTGCATGTCCTATTTTTTTTTCTAGTTTGCGGACAAGGATAGGCATTATTACAATGGATCCGCAAAAAAAACTGAACATCATCAGTTTTTTTTTGCGGATCCGCAATTTGCAGACCGCAAAACACATACGGTCGTGTGCATGTAGCCTAAGACTGAGAAGTTCACATTTCATCAAGGTGAATTACAACATTCTAACAATATATTCTTGCCAGGCCTAAGGCTGTGTTCTCAAGGTGCGGCAGCAATAGGTGGCTGAAACCCCACCTACATGCTGTGGCCAATGGCCTATTTTACAGCAAAATCACATGGCCATACAGTGTATGTTGGAGTGGTTTTAGAAGCCTAAGGCAGCCACACCTTCAAAACACAGCCTTAAAGGGGTTATCTGGGCAAACCCTTAGCTTTACCCAAACAACCCCTCTGATATGAGCATCGGAGCATTTCATTAGATCTGGTGATGTATCGGGTCTCTGCTAGTCAGAGGCTTTCTCCTAGCAGTGTTCCCGTTTAGCCCTACCCCAGTGTGTAAAACAGACTAGGGCAGCGCTAAAGCCTGCCCATTAGTGCTGGTGACGTCACCGGGAAGTGTAAGGCTACATGCACACGACCGTATGTGTTTTGCGGTCCACATGACGTTCCTTATATGAGGATGACGTTCCTTATAGCATCTGTTTTTTTTTTTTTTTTGCGGATCCGTTTTTCTTCCAGATCTATAGTAGTAATGCCTATCCTTGTCCGCAAACTAGAAAAAATTAGGACATGCACAATTTTTTGGGCGGGGCAACGGAACGGACATACTGATGCGGACAGCAGCATTTTTGCCGGACCCATTGAAATGAATGGGTCCACCTCCTATCCGCAAAAAAAAAACTGGATCGGACGCGGAAACAAAATACGTTCGTGTGCATGTAGCCTAAGTTTGTAAAGAAAAAAGTCCTTGCCCTGCGCTATGTAAGGGAGAGCATCCGAGCATCCGAGCATGAGCATTTATTGAGGATTCTAGAGTCACCAGAAAATAAAGCAAAGCAGAAATATGCAGGGAGCTGTGCTTGATTTTACATGAGGGGAAAGACCTTTCAGGAAGTTACCTGTGGCATCATATTATAGAACAATGCTGAAATTCAGGGAGCTCTTTACAATAAGCCAGTGTTTCACAAATGTCTGTAAAGGCGAATGCATGGCCGGAGGTAGATTTTGTACACTTGTGGTAATGGCAGACTGCACTGCTAGTTGGATGTTATACACTGTGGTAATGGTAGACTGCATGCAGATGTGTAACTAAAATAAAAAGCTGGACCCCATATCAAATTTTACACACACACCCCCACACACAAACAACGTCCCCACAACCCTCCCTTCAGCAGCTAGTCAAGACCATCCAAGCTTGCTATAGAACCTCCCACCCACTCAATATTATGCCCCCTGAGTGCCAATGCTGGCCCTATGCCCACACTGACGACCTATAGCCTGATGAAGAGCACAATATGTAAAGCCCGAAATGTTGCTTTTTCAAATGATATAAAGTCTGGCTGAATAAAACACTAATTGCATTGAAAACTCCTACGGTGTGCTGTCTGAAACTTAGATTTAACCGTCTGAAGAATTCCTGAGGTGGAGTCAGGGATAATATTTGACGAGCACCCACCCATTTGCCAGTTTTCTGCTGAGTGCTGTGATCCACTGTGAATTTAATGCTCCTACACAGTAGTTATGCCTCCTTACTGCCCCGACACAATAGAATGCTCTGTTAATGCATCCACAGTTACACCCCCTTAGTCCTCCCCACAGTAGTTATGCCCCCTAATGTCCCCATACAGTAGCTATGTCCCCTTAGTTCATCCTTACAGTAGTGCTCACCCTTATATATGTGAAGGCCCCCAGTGATACAAATAAAACAAAAAAACTAGGTAGAGCAGGCACAATGCAATGATGCAATTGCACTTGCTGGGATGAGTAGAGTCCCAAGCTGCATTGCACCTGCTGGCGAGCTCAGACTGGACCACAGGGGTACAGGTGAATCTCATGGTGGACCCCCTCCTGGGAGGAAGTATAAGAGGACAGAACTACAGGTCCTATCATGTCCAGGCTGTTATTATATGCTATCATAGGGCATTACAGCAAGGAATCATAAGAGGAGAGAAGTATAAATCCCAGTATAGTGGCCAAATCACGGAGTATGGTGGGTGGCAACCGCATGAGAGTCAACACAGTGGGCCAGTAACAGAGTGGGGAGGTGGGGGGAAACAGCAGTGGCTCTAACAGTACAAGATGGTGGGTGGCAGTAGGAAAAGATGGCAGCAGGTGTGTGGCATCAGGCGGATGGCAGCATCAGAATAGTGGCTGAAGCATGTGGCCAGAAGAAACTGGTCTTTTTCACAAAGTTTTGGCGTGGCGCCCAAAATGATCTAATCTGATGCTTTAGACACTGGAGTGTGGATCCATGCCTACAAAGGTTAGTCTCTCAATATTTTGGGTGGAAAGATGAGTTCTCCTTAGGGTAACTGTGCCCCCTGCTGCACTAAACACTCACTCTGATGCCACACAACTAGCCAGACAGTAAAGCTTGTTCACTGCAAACTCTGCTAGTTGCGGCCACAAATAAAGTTTGGCTGCTCAGTAGTACAGGGTTTCTTGGATGTGGGGTGGCAGGGTGCAGTCCAAGTATGCCACCACCTGCTGGTTTAGGTTCTGCTCCATGTCCTGGTGCTGGGTGGTTTTCTCAATAGGCGGTTGAAGAAAAGTGCAGATTTAAAGGGATTCTGTCACCAGATTTAACCCTATTAAGCTAGCTGACATTAGTGATGTGATAATGTCAGCTTAACCTAACTAGCCTATTCCTACTTTTATCTATGCCCCCGTTACGCCAGAAATCGAACTTTTATAATATGCTAATTAGCCTCTAGGAGCAGGGGGCATTGTTCCTGCTCCTAGAGGCTCCGTTCTCCCACCTTTGTCGCCTCCCTCCAAGTCATGATTGACAGGGCCAGGCAGCGCTCGCATCTGTCTGCCAGCCCTGTTGTCACGGAAGGTGTACAGAAAACTAGAAGACACAAAATGAAGATCCGACTGACTGGATCCAAAACTAAGGAACCAAAGGACCCATGCACACGGCCATTGTTCACGGCCGTGTGCGGGCCGTGGAACCGCGGCCTGGATCCCTCCTGAGAGCAGGAGCGCACGGCGTCACTGGCTGCTATGACGCCGTGCGCTCCCTGCTGCCGCCGCAATACAGTAATACACTAGTATGATCTATACCAGTGTATTACTGTTCTGTGCCGGCAGCAGGGGGCGCACGGCGTCATAGCAACCAGTGACGCCGTGCGCTCCTGCTCTCAGGAGGGATCCAGGCCGCGGTTCCACGGCCCGCACACAGCCGTGAACAACGGCCGTGTGCATGGGGCCAAAGGGAGAGCCCTGCAACAGACCTGGCTCTCTCCCTAACTGCTCAGCCTATGCAAAAATCTCAATGGTAGATAATCGCATATCCTCGTTCATTGACTGTATAACACCTGAACACCCTATAATAGTGAGGGGACACGACCACCGGCTCCCTACACTTGATACGGAGGGAGTCAGGGTCACCTGGGATTCAGCAAACAGGAAAACACAAATGAATGAACAAAACTTATCTGTAGAAGACTCAGTAGTAGCATCCAGCATGCACACACTCCAGGAAGTTGTATAAACCGCAAAGTGATGCAGTATGGGAAGGGATTTAAAGGGATGCAATCAGTGCAACTACATGACAGCTGAGAGGGGCTAATGAGATGAGAAAACAAAAGCAAAACAAAAGGAACCTCAAGGAGGAGGTTCTGAAGAACGTCTGTCAGAGCTTCTCAGATGTCTGGTGGTGACACCTGTGCTCTAGTGAAATGTTCAGTCTTCAGCGTAGGCGCTGTGAGGATGCTGGCAGCCTGTGAGCATCATTCCCTCACCGCGCCTGCCCCGAATGCTGAACGGCGCGAGATTTCATCAGAGCACAGGGCTGGCAGACAGATGCGAGCGCTGCCTGGCCCTGTCAATCAGGACTTGGAGGGAGGCAACAAAATTGGGAGAACGGAGCTTCAAGGAGCAGGAACTACGCCTGCCTACCCGCTCCTAGAGGCTAATTAGCATATTATAAAAGTTAGATTTCTGGCGTTACAGGGGCATAGATAATAGTAGAAATAGGCTGGTTAGGTTTAGCAGACGTTAACACATCGCTAAAGTCAACTAGCTTGATAGGGTTAAATCTGGTGACAGAAACCCTTTAAGTTGCTGCTGATGGAACTGGTGCTGCTCCTGCTCCTCATATAGTCTGTCCAACATATGGAAGATGGAGTTCGAACGGGTGGAAACCTTGCATATCAGGCACTTTTGGGGAATGCTATTCTGCCTTTGCAGCTCAAGGAGTTTTTTTTTTTGCATGGTAAGGCTAGGTCTACAAGACGACATGTGTCAATTTTTATAATGATAGTCTATGGTGTCGCAATGTGACGGGAAAGGATATTTTGCAACTGTCGCAGCCACAAATCAAGGTGCGACAAATGTAGTCGTGTAGACCTAGCCTAAGATGGGTGAATTGCATGCACAGTTTCCTGGCCATTTCCAGGAGGTCTTGTAGTTGGATAGAAGACTTTAGGAACCGCTTTACAACTAGATGAAAGAGGTGCACCATGCAGGGTGCATGGGTCAGCCCTCCTCGACACAGGGCCAACACAATGTTCTTCGCTTTATCGGTGACCATTGTTCTGATCTTCATTTGGCAAGGAGACAGCCAGGATTTCCTCTTAAAGGACGCAAAGCCATTCTTCCCCAGTGTGACTCCATTCGCCCAGGTGCAGAACAGAGTGACATTGCCGTGCTCTAAATAGGTCGTATGGTGGAGGAACAGTCTGAATTATGCTTGCAGTTGAGGCTGAGGACAAGGTTGAGGATGAGGAGGCAGAGGAGGACATTAGTGCAGGATTCATAGCTTGAGTATGCGGAGGCGGCACTGCTGTCATCTGGCCAAGTTGCTGTTGTGGCTGGCCAGGAGCCACATCTACCCAGTGGGCTGTAAAGGACATATATTGTCCTTGACCATAGTTACAGCTTCACACGTCGGCGCTGCCGTGAACTTTAGCAGACACGGACAGGCTCAAAGACTTGCCCACCTTCTGTTCAACATACGAATGCAGGGCTAGTACAGCCTTTTTGGAGAAGTAATGATGGCTTGGGGCACAAAGGGGACATAACTACTGTGAGGGGACACCAAGAGGGCATTCTTACTGTAGGGGGCCCAAAGGGAGTATTCCTACTGTAGGACAAACACTAAGGGAGTATCATTACTTTAAGGGGGGCACAAAAGAGGCATAAACATTGTATGGAGACACTATTACACTGTCATACAAAGAGGTCACTGTCAAAGTGTGTAGGGCACAAATGGTCACAAATTGGGCAGGTTTGCAATAGTGACCTTTATCCATCCTTGCTTTCTTTGAATATGATGAAAGAAAAAAACTGATTTATATAATAATTATAAAAAAAAAAGAGCAATTTTATGTGAAAGTAATAAGACATAGTGATGGACGAACATCTGCCGGGACGGATCGCAAATGGATCCCATTCATTTTAATGGCAGGCGAACCTGAAAAACCTTCAGCTCATATTTGCAGCCAAGAAAAATTACTAGAAGTTAGTCCCACAACATGGACAGTGACATACCAGATGTATTATTCATATTTGCGATCTCCATTCATTATATTTTTCAATTCAAAATATCAGTAATGTAAGTTTTGCGTATGCTAATGCACAAAATAGGCATGGCCTACTGCCGCAATCAAATGCTGCACTACCCAAATGTACCATATAGATAGTATATTATTGGTATATAACCCCCCCTACTTCAATCAGTTTTTTTGGGGGGCAACTGGTATATGACAACAGTAGAAATTATTTGTTCCAATGGTGTTTGTCACTATCTGTAGCTGAGGTAACACAGCTAAACAGCAAACAAATGCTGCACTGCCCAAATGCACTATATAGAAAGTATATTATTAGTATATAACACCCCGCTTCTATAATTTTTTTTTGGGGGGCGACTGGTAAATCACACCAGTTATAACTATTTTTTCTAATTGCGTTTGTCACTCTGCGTAGCTGCAGTATCGCTGCAGAACCGCACACCACTGCTGCACAATACAAATCCACTATAATATGCTTTCTATATTATAAGTGTATTACACCCCTCTGTACTGCACACCTATCAATAGTACACCTATACACATGGGCGTAGGAAGCGTGGGGGTCGGGGGGGACGGATCCCCCCCAGGAAATATTGTGGGGGGGGGGACAGTTTTGGTCAAATCCCCCCCAGTGGCAGTGTGTGCGGCGGCGGGGCAGGCACTGAGATGAGCGCTTCCATTGTGGAAGCGAAGCGCTCATCCCCATAGTGATCTGACTGTTTGTATAGCCATCCTCAGGACAGCGATACAAACAGAAGGCTGCGGAGGAGCAGGGCAGGGAGGTGTGTCCCTTTCCTGTTCATCTGATAGGCTGCCGGCACTACTAGGCTGGCAGCCTATCAGAGGCTGGCGTAGGCAGCGCGATGACATCATCGCGCCGCCTGAGCAGTACAGCGCTGGAGAAGGGACACTGGCCGGAAGAGGCCTGCATCGCATCGCTCCAAAGAGGTAAGTATAAGTGTTAATTTTTTTTAAAACTATATACAATACTTCGTTTTTTTACTGGCACATAATGGGGGGCCCTATTACTGACACATGATTGGGGGGGCAGCCTGTTATTACTGGCACATAATGGGAGGGCCCAGTTATTACTGGCACATAATGGGGGGGCCTGGTTATTACTGGCACATAATGGGGGGGGGGCGGTTATTACTGGCACATAATGGGGGGGCCCGGTTATTACTGGCACATAATGGGGGGCCCTGTTATTACTGGCACATGATTGGGGGGCCCTGCTATTACTGGCACATGATTGGGGGAGCCTTGTTATTACTGGCACATTATGGGGGGGCCCTGTTATTACTGGCACATGATTGAGGGGGCCTGTCATTACTGGCACATGATTGGTGCAGGGACCCTGTTATTACTGGCACATGATTGGGGCGGGGGCCCTGTTATTACTGGCACATGATTGGGGCGGGGCCCTGTTATTACTGGCACATGATTGGGGCGGGGGCCCTGTTATTACTGGCACATGATTGGGGTGGGGGCCCTGGTATTACTGGCACATGATTTGGGGGGCCCTGTTATTACTGGCACATGATTGGGGGGGCCCTGTTATTACTGGCACATGATTGGGGGGGCCCTGTTATTACTGGCACATGATTGGAGGGGGGCCCTGTTATTACTGGCACATGATGGGGGGGGCCTGTTATTACTGCCACATGATTGGGGGGGCTGTTATTACTGGCTGATGAGAGGCGCTGGGGGGCTGCTGGAGAGGCACTGGGGGCTGCTATGAGGCATGGGGCTCTTATCTGAGGTCTGATTGGGGGTCATCATATTGGGGTCTGAGCTGAGGTGTGATCTGAGGTATTATTAACATTGGGGATCTTATTGGGGCTGTTAGCTGAGGTCTGATTAACATTGGGGGTCTGATTAATGGTCTGACCTGAGGTGAAATGAAAAATATTTTTTTCTTATTGTGCCCACTTCCAGCGCGGAGCCCAGAGCACTGATCCTGAGCAGCTTGGAGAAAAAGGCCTCACAGTCTCCCATACTCCTTCTGTCCGGCTAGCCAGCACCCCTGAGTCTTCAGAACTGTCAGTAAATTATATATAAGGGGAGATTATTGTTTCGTCGGGAGGGGTGGGGGCAGAGAAAGTACTCGGAATAACTGAAATATATGCCAAACGTTTGGTTAATTTCTGTTACCTGATAAACAAAGAACTTGTCCTTTTGCATATTTTTTTTGTTGTGAGATTTTTCACACACACTTAAAATTCAGGCTACTTTCACACTTGCGTTCGGAGCGGATCCGTCTGGTATCTGCACAGACGGATCCGCTCCTATAATGCAAACGATGTTATCCATTCAGAACGGATCCGTCTGCATTATATTTCAGAAAAAAATCTGAAATCAGTCTAATTGTTAGTCAGACGGATCCGTCCTGACTTTGCATTGAAATTCAATGGGGGACGGAGCCGTTTGAAATTGCACCATATTGTGTCAACGTCAAACGGATCCGTCCCCATTGACTTACATTGTAAGTCTGGACGGATCCGTTTGGCTCCGCACAGCCAGGCAGACACGAAAACGCTGCAAGCAGCGTTCGGGTGTCCGCCTGCTGAGCGGAACGGAGGCGAAACGGAGCCAGACTGATGCATTCTGAGCGGATCCTTATCCACTCAGAATGCATTGGGGCTGTACGGATCCGTTCAGGGTCGCTTGTGAGAGCCTTCAAACGGAACTCACAAGCGGAACCCCGAACGCAAGTGTGAAAGTAGCCTTAACGATATAAACAACTCGCAGTTTACTAAATAAGAATATACCCGGCGAGCAAAAATGCTGTCCCCCCCCCATATTTTTTGGGGTTCCTACACCCATGCCTATACCAGTCCTTAAAAGGACTTTTGTGGACCTATTTGATAGCGGTTTTGTCCCTAAAAGTCTGTCCCTGCTCCACACAGCAACCTTTCCCTACACTGACAAAATACTGAATGTAAAATGGCGGCCAGATCGGGTCTATTTATAAGGTAGGGGGTATGTCCAAGGGCTGAAACATTTTAATTGGCTGTCCTGTACCACCTGATGGATGCGTCATGGGTCAAAGTTCTTCACAATGTAAAAGAATATGGCGGACGCGAATATCTCCATATGTTGCGCATGTTCGGCGAATCTCGAACGGGCTAAGTTTGCCGCGAACCGACCACAGTTTTTATGTCTTATTAGAAATGGCCTTGCGGTTTGCAAGGCCATTTCTAATAAGACATAAAAACTGTCGGAATATTTATGCTATCTCCGATTGACAGTCTATATTATTTGTGTGAATAAATTAGAATCTGTAATGAAGGAAGGAGATTCTAGTCTATTATCATAAATACCAAGCTAAAAAGAGCTTGTGATCTGCGCTAAGTTAGACGACGAAAAGAAGGCGGTGGTATATCAAAATATATATTTATTTAATAACAATAATACTGTGTTTCCCCAAAAATAAGACCTACTTCCAGTTTTGACCTCCCGATAATAAGGCCCCCCCCCCCCCCCCCCCCCCCCGGAATATAAGGCCCCGAAGCTACTCTAAGGCGCCTGACTCCTCTGGACCATAGCAGCGGGTGCCGCCGCGCAGCTCACTGATTGGCCGCAAAGCAGCCAGAGCTGTTCAGGCAGTGCGAGGGCTCTTTAAATCAGAGAGCCCGTGCCGCCGCCAGGACAAGCTGCCGCCTGCTGCTTGCTCTGCCCTGACGGAGTCTGGCTGACTCACAATTAGACAGTGAGTGAGTCGCACAGGGCAGGAGCCGGGCACATTGTGTGGAATCTGGCCGGCACGGACAAACAGGAGTGACTGAGGTGGGGGGGGGGATGTCTGATAAAGTGGTGGGGGATGTCTGGTGAAGGTGGGAGGGGGGAGAGACTAAATAATCCACTGTCCGCTGGCACAGGGGAGGAGGATCACTTAAAATGACACAGGGGAATCAGAGGGGGGATTCTAAATGACACAGGAGGATCAGAAGGGGGTACTAAAATGGTAATCCCCCCTCTGATTCTCCTGTGCCATTTTGATTCCCCACTCCGATCCCCCTGTGTCATAGAAAAAGAAGACATCCCTGAAAATAAGACCTAGCGCATCTTTGGGAGAAAAAATTAATAAGGCACTGTCTTATTTTCGGGGAAACAGGGAACGGTGCAAGCTATAGAAATGTGTAATATAGGTGGCTCACTTCCAGTAATAGAATGGTAGCTGTGCTCAGTCCGAGGAAGCTAACCCAAAAAGCTTCAGGTAAAGAAAAGTAGAAATTGGGATGAATGGACGGCACTCGCAACAAGTGGGATATAACAATATTGTTTATTTAGATTATAAAGATAAGGGAAATTTAAAAGAGTGTCTCTGTTGAATGATATGGAATAATCTCACTTGTCTGTGTAGTTTTAGTACAATTTGTGATGTGTATACTCACTAATAAGTGACTAAGTTTATAAATAGGTGTATAAATAAATAAATGAATAGGAATATACTAGGTGTCCTAGTTAAGATTAAATATCCTTAAAATTGTCAATCAGTGTCTACATATATAAAATCAATTAATCAATAAGTATCAAAAATATATTAAGTGTCCATCTGTGGTTTAAAAATTGTCCACCAGCAAGTTAATACACTCCAGAAGAGTTAATATACTCCAAGAAAATGGTTAATAAACTCCCAAAAAAGTCCATAAAAAAAGTTCATAAAAAAGTATGTAGAAAAAATGAAATTGAAATCGTACCTAGGAAATGTCTATATATAAAATAGATAGTAGATGCCAATAATTCCTAGGTTGTCTCAAGTTCATAGGTTAATATAGAAGATAATATTGTCAATCGATCTCAATATTAACTTTAGTATTCACTACTAGTCAAAGGAAGAGGTTAATGGATGATATCAGATCCTTTTATGGCTAGATCTTTCATATGGTCGCTCCTCTGTTTGAATATATGTTTGTATTTAGTAGTAGTTGGATCTCCACCTGGAAGGCAAATTACACAGAGGTACGTTACCCCTCTTCTGTGTGTCTCCGGCTCTCCAGGTAGTCAGCAGCGTCCTCGCTGTGCACGTGGGGTGCAGAAAAGTTGCCGTCGCGCGCTTTTCTCCTCCGGTGAGGTCACTTCTGGGTAGTTGGAGTTGTTTCGGCGGTCGGCGTGCCACGTGTTTCTAGGAAGCGGGATTGTTAGAAAATGGCGGGATCTTCTTTTGTATCTACCACAAATTTGTTCAATGTACTGGCCAGTATCAGTTATGGGACTTATGGCTGCTCTCTCCCCATACGCGTTTCAGAGCCTTCAGCTCCTTCTTCAGTGGGTGTGAGTAGCCATAGTCCTTTTTGCCCATATATAATCTTTTGTTTTAATTGATTAATTGATTTAATAATTAGGAGGAGGGGATTGAAGACTCCTCCTGTTAGTCTTTCTAAAAAATGAGGATGCCGTGATCCGAAGTCCATACCGGGATATCCATTAAGGAGGAGTATATCCAAAATGCAGAAATACAAAATATATATTAATTATGAGATATAAAAAAAAAAATATATATATATATAGGTATAAAAATATGAGGAATAAAATATGTAAATATCTGAGACATCGAGGTAGAAAAAAGTAGAAAAAATGTATATATAAGAAATAGATAATTAACAAATGAATACGGATAAAAAATATATATGTATACAAATATATATATAAAAATTATATATAAAAAATATATATATATAAAAAAAATATAGAAAAATACTTCATGTGAGACATAGTGATGGTTGGAAATAGAAGCTGTATATATGTACATAGAGATATTTAATATATATATATTGGAAGATATACCAAAAGACATTGGGGATAGTGGGCTGTATAGTTGTTATTCTCTATCTAATATTGTTGTTGATTGTATCTATTCATACAACTTTTTTTACTCTATATCAGGCATGTCCAAAGTGCGGCCCTCCAGCTGTTGCAAAACTACAACTCCCAGCATGCCTGGATAGCTTACAGCTATTAGGGCATGCTGGGAGTTGTAGTTTTGCAACAGCTGGAGGGCCGCAGTTTGGACATGCCTGCTCTATATGAATAGATACAATCAACAAGAATATTAGATAGAGAATAACAACTATACAGAAGCCCACTATCCCCAATGTCTTTTGGTATATCTTCCAATATATATATTAAATATCTCTATATTAAATATCTCTATGTACATATATACATCAGCTTCTATTTCCAACCATCACTATGTCTCACATGAAGTATTTTTTCTATATTTTTTTATGTATATATTTTTTTATATATAATTTTTATATATATTTTTTTTATACATATATATTTTTTATCCGTATTCATTTATTAATTATCTATTTCTTATATATACATTTTTTCTACTTTTTTCTACCTCGATGTCTCGGATATTTACATATTTTATTCCTCATATTTTTATACCTATATAAATATATTTTTATATCTCATAATTCATATATATTTTGTATTTCTGCATTTTGGATATACTCCTCCTTAATAGATATCCCGGTATGGACTTGGGATCACAGCATCCTCATTTTTTAGAAAGACTAACAGGAGGAGTCTTCAATCCCCTCCTCCTAATTATTAAATCAATTAATCAATTAAAACAAAAGAGTATATATGGGCAAAAAGGACTATGGCTACTCACACCCACTGAAGAAGGAGCTGAAGGCTCTGAAACACGTACGGGGAGAGAGCAGCCATAGGTCCCATAACTGATACTGGCCAGTACATTGAACAAATTTGCGGTAGATACAAAAGAAGATCCCGCCATTTTCTAACAATCCCGCTTCCTAGGAACACGTGGCACGCCGACCGCCAAAACAACTCCAACTACCCAGAAGTGACGTCAACGGGGGAGAAAAGTGTACGACGGCAACTTTCCTGCACCCCATGTGCACAGCGAGGACGCCGCTGGCTACCTGGAGAGCCGGAGACACACAGAAGAGGGGTAACGTACCTCTTCCTTTGACTAGTAGTGAATACTAAAGTTAATATTGAGATCGATTGACAATATTATCTATATTAACCTATGAACTTGAGACAACCTATGAATTATTAGTATCTACTATCTATTTGATATATAGACATTTCCTAGGTACAATTTCAATTTCATTTTTTCTACAGACTTTTTTATTGACTTTTTTTTAGAGTTTATTAACCATTTTCTTGGAGTATATTAACTCTTCTGGAGTGTATTAACTTGCTGGTGGACAATTTTTTAAACCACAGATGGACACTTAATATATTTTTAATACTTATTGATGAATGTATTTTATATATGTAGACACTGATTGACAATTTAAGTTAATCTTAACTAGGACACCTAGTATATTCCTATTAATTTATTTATTTATACACATATTTATAAACTTAGTCACTTATTAGTGAGTATACACATCACAAGTTGTACTAAAACTACACAGACAAGTGAGATTATTCAATATCATCCAACAGAGACACTCTTTTAAATTTCCCTTATCTTTCTAATCTAAATAAATTATATTGTTATATCCCACTTGTTGCGAGTGCCGTCCATTCATCCCAATTTCTACGGTGCAAGCTAATGTAAGAAAATTGGTGACAATTGAAATTCAATCAATGATATGCAAAATAGTAAGAAAGCTAAAATAATCTAAAGTATACATATTCACTACTATGCCTTAGTATAACGATACCCCTCAATTATATTTGAAATCAATTAGATACCTGATTTCTCTCAGCCGACAAATGTCTGATTAAATCCGAATATGGTCTATTTCTTTGGAGATGATACCGTGTTTCCAACAGTATATATAAATCTCCCTGAATCAGATTAAGTTGTAGGATGATGCTGCAGGTATACCCAAATCTTATTCCAAAACAGATACTATACACAAGGTATGGTTGATTGAATATATATATATATATATATATATTTATATATATATATATATATATATGTATATGAAAAAAATAACTGGCAGCACCATCCAAAACAGTAAAATGAAAGGAAGGGTGCAACGTCCGAGTATGGTAACTGGTGCTTACCCACTTATATGGAACAAAAAATCGGACTGCACTCCAGATGAATCTTCAGTAAAGTGTATATTTATTCGCCCATACGGTGGCAAAAGCGACGTTTCGGCTCATACATGAGCCTTTCTCAAGCATTGGTAAAAAGTGAGCAGGTTACATATAAAGGTGTGTCAATCATAACAATTAGTGCTTCAACTTAATTGATACTTATTAATCAAAAAGACATTACAAATATGCCAAAACAAGTCAGATTTGATATCCGGGTCCAGGCTGAGAGGATTCTCCTCATTTCCATGTATCAGAACGGTACCTAATCATAGGTCGGCAGTAAAACAGCATAAGCATAAACTCTATTCTACCTCAAAATTGGGGAAGGGGAAGAGAGAAAGTGGGGGACAGTCATATCCTCCGTTGTGTGCCATCGGGACATATGCAAGGATCACAAAGAATGAACAGAACAATATCAAAAATATAATAATAATAATTTCCATGTGGGCCCCTCATCCACTGTCCAGGTTCATCAATTTTCCAAGATATCTTCTCCAAGTGTGCAAGTGTACCTAGGATGATAAAATATAAAGAATGTCAGTGATACATATATTCCAAACACTATGGGCCAAAGTGCTGTGGCATGTTTCACATTTATCTTTGTTACTAATTGATTTCTTTAAAAAAGCAGGAGAAATACTTCACGCACAACCAAGACATTACAGGGCAAGCTACCCTCATCACACTCCACCAACATATCTATAGTCAATATTTAATCCATTAGGATGCAGGCTATTTAAAGTCTGGATCCAATACATTTCTCTTTTTTTAAGTAGGGATATCCGGTCCCCACCCCTCTGTGGCATGTGTATCTGATCTACTATCCAGCATCTGAGGTCTTTTTCACTATACTTTTTCAATCCAAAATGTCTGGGAACTGGGAGATCTGTGCGTCCCTTTCTGATAGTGTAATGATGGTTGTTCAGTCTAGTCTTTAAGTCTGTGGAAGTTTCACCAACATAAAGAAGTTGACATGGGCATTATAAAATGTACACTACATAGGAGGAATCACATGTCAAATGGAACTTGATGGGGTATATCTGCCCTGTATTTGGGTGTGTAAATGTCCTCGACCTACATATTAAACGACAATTGACACAATGTAGGCATGGAAAACATCCAATGCCCAATGGTGCCAACGTTGCTTGTCTACTAACTGATTTGGGTCCCACGTCAGCTCTCACCAGCTGATCTCTGATGTTTTTGCATCTACGGTATGGTGTGAGCCATAGACGGCATCCTCCTCAAACTTGCGCATGTAGATATTGGCGTATGTCGGGGCCACATTTGACCCCATCGCCACACCGGTTTCTGGACATAGTATGTGTCCTGAAAAAGAACGTAATTGTGCTCCAGTACAACCGTGAGCAACTTGATGATGATGGAGCAAGCCTCAGGTGTCAATGATGCCATATCCAACATACTTTTAACTGCAATATATGTATCACTGACATTCTTTATATTTTATCATCCTAGGTACACTTGTACACTTGGAGAAGATATCTTGGAAAATTGATGAACCTGGACAGTGGATGAGGGGCCCACATGGAAATTTTTAGTTTTTTATATTGTTCTGTTCATTCTTTGTGATCCTTGCATATGTCCCGATGGCACACCACGGAGGATATGACTATCCCCCCACTTTCTCTCTTCCCCTTCCCCAATTTTGAGGTAGAATAGAGTTTATGCTTATGCTGTTTTACTGCCGACCTATGATTAGGTACCGTTCTGATACATGGAAATGAGGAGAACACTCTCAGCCACGTACTCCAGCAGGTCTGGGACCCGCAGCACTGCTGACACTGACGTGCCTGCAGAACTGGGGTAACGAATGGAATTGAGCCTCCTACTTGGAAAAGGTGGAGACTCTTCTAACCTGCCTGAACATGGGATTGACCCATAGTGACTTCTTGTGGAACGGTAATCGGCAGCTTGTCTATAGTAAACTAATGATCGGACAATGTTCCCTTTTCCAATATGGCGGTCACCAGATAGGAGACACCGGATACGCATACGCATCTTCCGTTTGTCAATTGTGCAGGACGCCGTGGGTCATTGCATTGTGCGGCGCTTTTGTCACTGATATGTGACTGTGCGACGCACGTGCGTCTCAATGCGGGTGCCTGACAATGACGTGGTGGCTATCGGGGCATGCGCAAAGGTATCGCAAGGACGTGCTGTACAGCGCAATGGTCTACGTGGGTGCCATCACTTTCCCAGGTATCAATCGACTAATTTCCTCCTCCTGCTCTGTTTCAATGGATCTAAGGTGGCTGCCTACAATGGCTGAAAAGGTGGTCAGGGCTGGATCTGATGGATTAAGATGTCTTCTTCAAGATGACCATCTCAAGCTGATTCAAGAAGATGATGAGGATGATGATGATGATGATCTGCCTCCTGATCTGATGAACTGATGATGGTTATTTTCTGTCAGCCCATACCATCTTTTTATCCTATCTAAAATGGGACTGGTCTAGTATAATCAACAACTAGTGACATCATTTTATAACTAAAAAGGACCTCCCCTAGGGATTTTACAATACATTCTTTAATTTTTTATCCTAACACTAGGTGACACTAAGGCGTCATAAAAAGTCTTTGGCAATTATACTGTAGCTGATTCCTGTGTATGTTATTTTAATTTGAAGAAGGGATACTTAAGGTTTCATACAGACCTTGAAGAGACTGAAAAGAAACAATTACGTTTATCTTTTGTCAGTGGATGAGGGGCCCACATGGAAATATATATTTTTTATATTGTTCTATTCATTCATTGTGATCCTTGCATATGTCCCGATGGCACACAACAGAGGATATGACTGTCCCCCACTTTCTCTCTTCCCCTTCCCCAATTTTGAGGTAGAATAGAGTTTATGCTTATGCTGTTTTACTGCCGACCTATGATTAGGTACCGTTCTGATACATGGAAATGAGGAGAACACTCTCAGCCACGTACTCCAGCAGGTCTGGGACCCGCAGCACTGCTGACACTGGCGTGCCTGCAGAACTGGGGTAACGAATGGAATTGAGCCTCCAACTTGGAAAAGGTGGAGACTCTTCTAACCTGCCTGAACATGGGATTGACCCATACTGACTTCTTGTGGAACGGTAATCGGCAGCTTGTCTATAGTAAACTAATGATCGGACAATGTTCTCTTTTCCAATATGGCGGTCACCAGATAGGAGACGCCGGATACGCATACGCATCTTCCGTTGGTCAATTGTGCAGGACGCCGTGGGTCATTACATTGTGCGCCGCTTTCGTCACTGATATGTGACTGTGCGACGCACGTGCGTCTCCATGCGGGTGCCTGACAATGACGTGGTGGCTATCGGGGCATGCGCAAAGGTATCGCAAGGACGTGCTGTACAGCGCAATGGTCTACGTGGGTGCCATCACTTTTTCAGGTATCAATCAACTAATTTCCTCCTCCTGCTCTGTTTCAATGGTTCTAAGGTGGCTACCTACAATGGCTGAAAAAGTGGTCAGGGCTGGATCTGATGTGATAAGATGTCTTCTTCAAGATGACCATCTCAAGCTGATTCAAGAAGATGATGAGGAGGATGATGATGATGATCTGCCTCCTGATCTGATGAACTGATGATGGTTATTTTCTGTCAGCCCATACCATCTTTTTATCATATCTAAAATGGGACTGGTCTAGTTTAATCAACAACTGGTGACATTATTTTATAACTAAAAGGACCTCCCCTAGGGATTTTGCAATACATTCTTTAATTTTTTATTCTAACACTAGGTGACACTAAGGCTTCATATAAAAAGTCTTTGGCAATTATAGCTGATTCCTGTATATGTTATTTTAATTTTAAGAAGGGACACTTAAGGTTTCATACAGACCTTGAAGAGACTGAAAAGAAACAAGGATGTTTATATTTTGTCAATCATCTAGACTCTTTCTAAATCCCTGACTAAACCCAATTCATTCCAAACATACACTACAACACTTGTGGTCATTGTTTGCGGTCCGGGCCCTCACTCAGCTCAGCTGTCACTCACTGTCTCTCCTTCACTCTGTTAGCTCATCTTAACAATGCCCCCATACAGATGCTCCTCCCATGGACCCTAGCAGGCCCTCCCACCCACTCCCTCTACCTGCAGCAGCGTGGGTACTAAAGAGGTCAGCGTTTCACACGTGTCTCTGTAAATGACTGCAGCACCCGCTCCACTCATCCAGCTCAGGTAATAAAGTCTAGCCACCAGATAGGAGTGGTGTGTCAAGTAGTACTATTCCTATCAGTTTAATCCCTGTTACGTCCCCTATCAGGCAACGTGTATATGGAATCAATTTTAGGAACCGGGAGATGAAAAAAGATGCTTGGTCGGTCCTCCTACTTCCAATTTGGGGCACTGCGCGTGCAATTGAATGTGCCACTAGATAGGAGTGGTGTTATAAGTAGTACTATTCCTATCAGCTTAATCCCTGTTACGTCCCCTATCAGGGGACGTGTATATGGCATCGATTTTTGGAACCAGGAGATGGAAAAAGATGCTTGGTCGGTCCTCCTACTTCAAATTTGGGGCACTGCGCATGCAATCTAATGTGCCACCAGATATGAGTGGCGTGTTAAGTAGTACTATTCTTATCAGTTTAATCCCTGTTATGTCCCCTATCAGGGGACGTGTATGGAACAGATTTTAGACAACCGCAAAGAGTTGTCAATAGTTGACACACTCATGACATAAATTTTATTTCTCTATGCGTCAATCTTGGTGTAGTGATGACTGTGCTCGTGCGCATGTTTGGGAGATTGCAGGCAATGTTTTTTTTTTCAAAGTCTATGGTCGTGCTGAGGTAGTTCAGTGACCCAGAAAACAATGATTCTGCAGTATGGGCCCATTGTTGGCCTAGTAGGCTTTAATGATCACAAAGAAAATTAATGTTTTTTCTATGCAAAATTATCCAGCCGATCGCTTTTGGTCTGTTCACAATGAAGCAACGACCTTATCATCTGGGGTGTGCCAACATTGCCATTGCCAACACACTCATAGAAGTGGTCGCTTTATTGTGATACGCAAGCCCCTTCACCACAACAAGGTAACGATCACGAAGGGGAATTGACACATGTATGTGCCTTTTTTTTTTTTTTGGGTTTTTGAAGTCACAGTGCAGCACCAGAGGCCAGAAAAATTAGTGTTTGTTTCCCAGGCAGAAAGCTCCCTAAACATTGCGGCTTGAACTCTAGTTGGTGGCGGATAAGTCACGCAAGTCACCAGGCCTTTTTTAGTCGAATGTATCGCCCACTGTCAGTCCCTTCGGGATCCATGCCCTATTCATCTTAATAAAGGTGAGGTAATCTAGACTTTTTTGACCTAGGCGACTTCTCTTCTCAGTGACAATACCTCCTGCTGCACTGAAGGTCCTTTCTGACAGGACACTTGAAGCGAGGCAGGCCAGAAGTTCTATCGCAAATTGGGATAGCTCAGGCCACAGGTCAAGCCTGCATACCCAGTAGTCAAGGGGTTCATCGCTCCTCGGAGTGTCGATATCTGCAGTTAAGGCGAGGTAGTCTGCCACCTGTCGGTTGAGTCGTTATCTGAGGGTGGACCTCGAAGGGCTGTGGCAATGCGTAGGACTTAAAAAGCGCCACATGTCCTCCATCAACAACACGTCTGTAAAGCGTCCTGTCCTTGCCAGCGTGGTCGTGGTAGGAGGAGGATTACTTTCACCTCTTCCACTGTTAGATTCCCGTTGTGCTGTGACATCACCCTTATACGCTGTGTGAAGCATACTTTTTAATTTATTTTGGAACTGCTGCACCCTTTCCAAGTTCCGGTAATTCGGTAACATTTCAGGCACTTTCTGCTTATACCGGGGGTCTAGTAGCGTGGACACCCAGTACAGGTCGTTCTCCTTCAGCCTTTTTATACGAGGGTCCCTCAACAGGCACGACAGCATGAAAGACCCCATTTGCACAAGGTTGGATGCCGAGCTACTCATGTCCCGTTCCTCGTCCTCAGTGATCTCACTAAAGGTATGTTCTTCCCCCTAGCCACGTACAACACCACGGGTACCAGATAGGTGACAACGAGCACCCTCGGATGCCTGTTGTGGTTGGTCTTCCTCCTCCTCAAAGCCACATTCCTCCTCTGACTCCTCTTCCTCACACTCCTCTTCCGGCATTGCCGCAGGTCCAGCAAGCGATGCTGATAAGGCTGTTTCTGGTGGTGGTGATGGTGACCACAACTCTTCCTCTTCACGCTCATCTACGGCCTGATCCAGCACTCTTCGGAGGGCACGCTCCAGGAAGAAAACAAATGGGATGATGTTGCTGATGGTGCCTTCAGTGCGACTGACTAGGTTTGTCACCTCCTCAAAAGGACGCATCAGCCTACAGGCATTGCGCATGAGCGTCCAGTAACGTGGCAGACAGGAGTGCTGGTCCGGTGTGACTCTCTGCTTTCAGGCAAGTCAACCCCAAGACGGCGTGACACTGCCGAATCCGGGATGTGGAATAGCCCCTGGGGAACTGGGGGGGTGCTGTTGATGTGGAGCAAGACGCAGCAGCAGAAGAGGACTCAGCCGAGGAGGTTATGGAAGAGGATGGAGTAGGAGGAGTAGAGGAGGTGGCAGCAGGCCTGCCTGCAAGTCGTGGCGGTGTCACCAACTCCTCTGCAGAGCCACGCATTCCATGCTTGGCAGCCGTCAGCAGGTTTACCCAATGCGCAGTGTAGGTGATATACCTGCCCTGAACGTGCTTTGCAGACCAGGTATCAGTGGTCAGATGGACCCTTGCCCCAACACTGTGTGCCAGACATGCCATTACTTCCTTTTGCACAATTGAGTACAGGTTGGGGATTGCCTTTTGTGCAAAGAAATTTCGGCCAGGTACCTTCCACTGTGGTGTCCCAATAGCTACAAATTTTTTAAAGGCCTCAGACTCCACCAGCTTGTATGGTAAAAGCTGGCGGGCTAAGCGTTCCGACAAGCCAGCTGTCAGACGCCGGGCAAGGGGGTGATTTTGTGACATTGGCTTCTTACGCTCAAACATGTCCTTGACAGACACCTGACTGTGGGCACATGAGCAGAAACAGCTCAAGGTGAGAGGCGGAGTGGCGGGTGGTTGAGAGGGGGCAAGGAGGACAGCAGTGGTTGACGTGGCTGAAGATGCTGGACCAGGAGGAGGATGGCGGCTTTGAGTTTGTGTGCTGCTTATACTCATGTGTTGATCCCATAGGTATTTGTGATGTTTGATCATGTGCCTTTGCAAAGCAGTTGTACCTAGGTGGGTGTTGGACTTTACACGACTCAGTTTCTTTTGGCACAGGTTGCAAATTGCATCGCTGTTGTCAGAGGCAGACACACAAAAAAATGCCAGACTGCTGAGCTCTGCAATGTAGGCATTCTGGTGGTGGCAACAGCATGCGTTGATTGGCGTGCTGTCTGGCTGACCCAGGGTGCCTATGCATGCTGTATGACTGTGCCACTAGCTCCTTGCGACGACCTCCCCCTGCTCGTCTCCTCCTCCTCTCTGTCTCCCCATCTGAACTTTTCCCCTGTTCTTCATCTCTTCTAGCAGGCACCCACGTGACATCCACGGACACATCGTCATCATCAACCGCTTCACTTGTATCTGACAACTCAGCAAAGGAAGCAGCAGCGGGTACAACATCATCATCATCACACCGTACGTCCATGTGTGTAATGCTGCCTGACTGAGACATATCCCTGTTATCTATATCCTCTGGCAATAATGGTTGCGCATCACTCATTTCTTCCAACTGATTTGTAAATAACTCCTCTGACAGATCAAGTGAAGTGGCTGAGGTGCTAGTGTTGGTGGTGGTGGCAGGCGGGCGAGTGGTAACTTGAGAGGTGCCCAAAGCTAAGCTGGAGGAGGATGGTGCCTCAAGGTTCCTAGCAGAAGCTGTAGAAGATTGGGTGTCCTGTGTTAGCCAGTCAACTGTCCTCAGAACTTTTCGAGTTCAGGGTACGTGGCCTGTGAACACTGGGCATTATTCTAGGGCCAAAGGGAATCACAGCACCATGACCAAGACGGCCCCTGCGGGGTGGGCTGCCTCTGCCTGTCATATTTTTTTTTTGATTAGTGGTACTATGCGTGCAAGCTACTGTGACACCAGATATGAGTGGCACTGTGCACTGGCAGAAGTTGGCAGAGTAGACGCTGTAGGCCTGACACACACATTTTATTTAAATGTACACTACTGTTACACCAGATATGAGTTGCACTGGTGTGACACTGTGCCTTGGCAGGCCCTGTAACGCACATGTGTGAAGGGCAGGCAACTGACTTCTATTATTTCACAGTCAAATTTCTATTTTTATTAAATGTACACTACTGTTATACCAGATATGAGTGGCACTGGTTTGACACTGTGCCCTGGCAGGCCCTGAAACGCACACGTGTGAAGGGCAGGCAACTGACTGCTATCATTTCACAGTCAAATTTCAAATTTTTTTTAATGAACACTACTGTTACACCAGATATGAGTGGCACTGGTGTGACACTGTGCCCTGGCAGGCCCTGAAACGCACACGTGTGAAGGGCAGGCAACTGACTGCTATTATTTCAGTCAAATTTCTATTTTTTTTTTAAATGAACACTACTGTTACACCAGATATGAGTGGCACTGTGCACTGGCAGAAGTTGGCAGAGTAGACGCTGTAGGCCTGACACACACGCTTGCAGACAACTAACTGCTATTCAATCTATTACAGTCAAATTTATATATTTTTTTTAAATGTACACTACTGTTACACCAGATATGAGTTGCACTGGTGTGACACTGTGCCCTGGCAGGCCCTGTAACGCACACGTGTGAAGGGCAGGCAACTAACTGCTATTATTTCACAGTCAATTATATATATTTTTTTATGAACACTACTGTTACACCAGATATGAGTGGCACTGGTGTGACACTGTGCCCTGGCAGGCCCTGAAATGCACACGTGTGAAGGGCAGGCAACTGACTACTATTATTTCACAGTCAAATTTATTTTTTATTTTTTATGAACACTACTGTTACACCAATTATGAGTGACACTGTGCCCTGGAAGGCCCTAAAAAGCACACGTGTGAAGGGCAGGCAATTGACTGCTATTATTTCACAGTCAAATTTTTTTTTTTTTTTATGCAAGCTATTGTGACACCAGATATGAGTGGTGGCACTGGGCAAGTGGGCCTGTGAGCTTGAGACACACGCTGGCAGGCAGGCAACTGCAATTAGATTACACAGGAAAAAAAAAAAAAGCAGACTGATGTTCTACCCCTAAAAAGGGCTGTCCTTACAGCAGAGATCAGATGAGTCCTTCAGGAATGTAGTGGACACTGAATACACTTGCCTAGCTATCGATTTCCCTATTGAATCAGCAGCAGCAGCACTGTCCCTCCTCTCACTAAGAATGCAGCTTCCGAATGAATCTAAAATGGATGCTGTCCAGGAGGTGGGAGGGTCTGGGAGGGAGGGTCTGCTGCTGATTGGCTGGAATGTGTCTGCTGACTGTGAGGTACAGGGTCAAAGTTTACTCAATGATGACGAATAGGGGGCGGACCGAACATCGCATATGTTCGTCCGCCGCGGCGAACGTGAACAAGCGATGTTCGCTGGGAACTATTCGCCGGCGAACTATTCGGGACATCTCTAATGTCAATATACATCTATAGTTCCTAACCCTATTACATATTGATGTACTGACTAATATAACATCTATAATCTTTAACCCTATCACATATTTATTCTAATAACCACAGCCCATTTGGAGTTTCCAAGATAACAACACCGTCCGTTTTTGCTAGTAGATACGTTGCATTATATATTCATATATATATATATATATATATATATATATATTTATTACAGCCCCTTATGCTCATATCTCATAGTGCCTCTCTCCAACCCAGGAAATTCAACTTTTTCTTCTTTTATTATCATTAAAATCAACTACCTCTATCCTCTATATGGCCTCTTTATCCTAGTAGTTTCCCTTGGTGGCATCAACATATAACACATTGCATATATGTTCACTTCTCTTTCATTTTTATATTACCTGACTGCTGTGGTACGGGACAGTCACACATTAGAGATACTATTACAAAGTATCAGTATAGTGTACGATTTTTCCCCAAAAATTTTTACTATCGTTTTACCATCAATGTCTTTTATTGTATATGATTGTCTTCTTTGACTATTACATGTTTTTTTATTTATTATTATGATTATTTTATATATATATATATATATATATATATATATACATTATTTCAGACATAGGTATACATTTACTATCTTATTTATGTACGTTTTTAGATATATGTACATTTATATATATTTTTTTAATTCCTATCATTCATTATTTATTTGCTATATATATTATTACAGATGAGCACAGATTTTGTGTTTTCCCTATACATGTTTCTTTTTTATCAACCTTTATTTTAGACTTGATAAAGGGGACTTTAGCACCCCAAAACGCATTGTCCAACGATTGAATTGAACACTGCCTTAACCGAAAACTTTGCCCACGACCGGTTGTTTTTGTGCGCCCTTTGTGGTCCATGCGCTCTACGTAAAGTTCAGCGTTTCTTGTTTTCATACCGTTACCCGAGTGGCAGGCTGCCCTAGGCGATCGGACGAATCTAGGCTGCACCAACCGTTAATTGATATATATTTGATCTTCATTGCGGTTGTGTCCAAGTGATGCAACCTCAATAGGTCAGCAAACCATTTTCTTTTAGTAGAAATTTGATTTCCTGAACTTACTCACCCTATGAGCGCCTTTCTCCATCCTATTGGCCACTATTTGCTGTTTGGTAAAAAGACAGGGTTTGTTTATGATCACCTGTGTCCACATTTCTCCTTTAAGAAATCTTCAGGGAAATAGATCATTAACTTACACTTTACTCTGGGAGACATTCCCTTAATTCTTGCACTATATATATAAATATTACACATCTAATTATTTAAAACCCACGCAATATTAAGACATATCATATAGAACCTAAAATCCATACACATGAGGATTAGTATAAACCTTACAATGAATAATAAAATTATATTATTTATATTCACTGAGATAAACTAACACTCAGTACATTTCTACTCCAGTGTCTTATGTAGGTAAATACTTTTCATTAGATCTTGGGAAACCGCCTTCTGACAAAAACAGACTTGGGTAAACACTTTTGTACAGATTGTTAATCTGAAGTTAGGGATTCTAAGTCCCAAGGGTTTTGATATCATCCTGCCCTTTCCAAATAAGACAAAATAGTTGTTCTTAATGTTCATGTCCATACATCTATATAGGCCTTATACTATGGACTATTTTTATACCCAATAGTTCTGACAAATCCCCTCCCTTCTTCCTACGTTAGTCAAGGATCCCCTTAAGACCTAATTGGGAGAAGGTCGGAAGAATTTTCATATTCATCAATATATTTTATTCAAGTCTTTTGTCGCATCATAAAGTCATATCCTGGAAATGTATACCATCACAGAAATCCTGTGTCCAATAGTTTTAGCATGTAAGAAAACCAATCATGCCATTATTGTCATGCACAATGTACCATTTTGGTACCTTTTCAAGCAAAAAATGGGATATCCTGTAGTTTTCATCCAGTGTATGTCTTTGGATCCAACTTCGCAAACATTCCTGAAGTAAAATCTTCTTTCCCATCATTCACAATCCTGGGACATCTGAAAAAATGACTGTAGATTCGGGTTGATGATTAGTTCTGTCTTGAAATGGACATCTCGGATCAACACCATCCGGACAATATCCGTATCTTTGTCTTCATCATCGTCGCCAGGAATCACGTCTGGTTCCGCCAATTACTTCCTTTTTCAAAAATTAAAGAAAAAAAAAGTATGAATACATATTCTTTAATATTTTGAGATATACTATTTCGTTGCTATATAAAATGCTTTGCAAGGAAACATCAAAATCGGAACATCTGTAAACTGAGAGAAATCAGATTAACGCAATCCTTATTCTTATTCAGCATTGCCTTCTATGATTCTTAGTTGGGATCTTGGATGACATACTCGTAATTGATTTACATGGACCCATTTCTCTATGAATCCATCTTTGGTATTAATTTTCACCTTATACACTACGGGTGATATTTTATCGATAATGTCATAAGGACCTTTCCATGATGGGAGACATTTTTTTTCTTTATCCCGATACCGGGCAAAGTTATAGAGATATACTCTATCACCTATCTCATATTCCTTTTTAGTAGTTTAGTAGGTTATGATCTGATGTGCAATACAAGAGATGTTGCGAAGTATCATTCTCCTTCCCGTCATCAACTCAAAAGGTGACATCTTGTTTTCAGCACTTGGAGTGGCTCTAATAGCCATGAGCACTAATGGCAGCTTTATATCCCAGTCTTTACCAGACTCCTTA
The DNA here is from genome assembly GCF_014858855.1 of Bufo gargarizans. Classification (NCBI taxonomy): domain Eukaryota; kingdom Metazoa; phylum Chordata; class Amphibia; order Anura; family Bufonidae; genus Bufo; species Bufo gargarizans. The sequence goes on along the minus strand of NC_058086.1, from coordinate 77,335,774 downwards.
ACATATTTCTTAAGGAGGTTGACAATAAACTGGTTATAGCGCTCAACGGATCCGCTAGATGCTGGACGATAGGCAATGTTTAATTTTCTCTTCACACCCAAGATCTTCCACATCTTCGCAATTACCTCACTTACAAAGTGTGATCCACGGTCTGAATCGATCCTTAATGGTAACCCAAATCTGGAAAATACATGGTTAATCACCAAAAAGGCACAGGTCTTGGCTGTGTTAATGCGGGCCGGTAGACACTCTACCCATTTGGTAAACATGCAAGTGACTGTCAACATGGATTTATTCCCTCGAGAAGACCGAGTAACAGGACCAATAAAATCTATTTGATGTCAGACCAGGGTAATGAAAAACCTTTCCTCTGAAGTGGAGCACAATGTTTAGGACATTGAGGTTGAAATTGCGCACATACCAAACAACCTTGACAATAACGCTAGACAACCTTTAACATATGAGGCCAGTAGGCATAATCAGTGATTAATATGTAATCTTTTCTCCACGATGACAGCTATAGGTGCATCATGGGCATGTTGTAACATTAAACCTCTAAATGTAGAAGGAACTACCCACTGCTAAATACCATTTTTAGAGGTTCTCATTAATAACCCATCCTGAATACTAAATTGGGATTTGGTATTCATAAGTAATCGGAGGGCTTCCTTTTGGGTATAATTATCCTCCGATATGGGATTATTATTAGGATCCTCAATATGTTTATAGATGATTCCCAATATAGGATATTTTTTGTCACAAGTTGGCGGAATATGATGATTTTTTTTTTCCTTACAAAGTCTCATATTCCCCTAACTTGCGACAAAAAATAAAAAATTCTAGGAACTCGCCATGCCCCTCATGGAATACCTTGGGGTGTCTTCTTTCCATAATGGGGTCACTTGTGGAGTAGTTATACTGCCCTGGCATTTTAGGGGCCCAGATACGTGAGAAGTAGTTTGCAATCAAAATGTGTAAAAAATGGCCTGTGAAATCCGAAAGGTGCTCTTTGGAATGTGTGCCCCTTTGCCCACCTTGGCTGCAAAAAAATGTCACACATGTGGTATCGCCGTACTCAGGAGAAGTTGGGGAATGTGTTTTGGGGTGTCATTTTACATATACCCATGCTGGGTGAGATACATATCTTGGTCAAATGCCAACTTTGTATAAAAAAATTGGAAATGTTGTCTTTTGCCAACATATTTCTCTCACCCAGCATGGGTATATGTAAAATGACACCCCAAAACACATTCCCCAACTTGTGACAAAAAATAAAAAGTTCTATGAACTCACTATGCCCATCAGGGAATACCTTAGGGTGTCTACTTTCTGAAATGGGGTCATTTGTGGGGTGTTTGTACTGTCTGGGCATTGTAGAACCTCAGGAAACATGACAGGTGCTCAGAGCTGCTTCAAAAAGCAGAAATTCACATTTTTGTACCATAGTTTGTAAACGCTATAACTTTTACCCAAACCAATTTTTTTCCCCAAACATTTTTTTTAATCAAAGATATGTAGAACCATAAATTTAGCGAAAAATGTATATATGGATGTCGTTTTTTTTGCAAAATTTTACAACTGAAAGTGAAAAATTTCATTTGTTTGCAAAAAAATCGTTAAATTTCGATTAATAACAAAAAAAGTAAAAATGTCAGCAGCAATGAAATACCACCAAATGAAAGCTCTATTAGTGAGAAGAAAAGGAGGTAAAATTCATTTGGGTGGTAAGTTGCATGAACGAGCAATAAACGGTAAAAGTAGTGTAGTGCAGAAGTGTAAAAAGTGGCCTGGTCATTAAGGGTGTTTCAGCTAGGGGGGGTTGAAGTGGTTAAGGGCTATAACTTAAAAAATATTTTTTTTTTT